>NC_135416.1:30919022-31233975 GCF_051991245.1 Festucalex cinctus | reverse complement strand
AAACCAAACGTTGTGCACTCAAATCTTTTGCTATATTTAGTTTATTTTGGCATCCGGATGATGATTCTAGCATGAAATTGCTTGGCACCTGTTAATTTTTAAGATTTTGACACATTCAGCTCAAATGTACACAATTGCTGATTATGGCTGTCAAATCTAAACCAAACGTTGTGCACTCAAACCTTTTGCTGTATTTAGTTTATTTTGGCATCCGGATGATGATTCTAGCATGAAATTGCTTGGGCACCTTTTAATTTTTAAGATTTTGACACATTCAGCTCAAATGTACAATCTTGCGCTAAAAACGCATTTAAAGCAATAAAAAGGTGATTATGGCTGTCAAACCTAAACCAAACGTTGTGCACTCATATCTTTTGCTGTATTTAGTTTATTTTGGCATCCGGATGATGATTCTAGCATGAAATTGCTTGGGCACCTGTTAATTTTTAAGATTTTGACACATTCAGCTCAAATGTACACAATTGCTGATTATGGCTGTCAAATCTAAACCAAACGTTGTGCATCAAATCTTTTGCTGTATTTAGTTTATTTTGGCATCCGGATGATGATTCTAGCATGAAATTGCTTGGGCACCTGTTAATTTTTAAGATTTTGACTCATTCAGCTCAAATGTACAATCATGCGCTAAAAAAGCATTTAAAGCAATAAAAAGGTGATTATGGCTGTCAAACCTAAACCAAACGTTGTGCACTCAAATCTTTTGCTGTATTTAGTTTAATTTGGGATCCGGATGATGATTCTAGCATGAAATTGCTTGGGCACCTGTCAATTTTTAAGATTTTGACACATTCAGCTCAAATGTACACGATTGCTGATTATGGCTGTCAAATCTAAACCAAAGGTTGTGCACTCAAATCTTTTGCTGTATTTAGTTTATTTTGGCATCCGGATGATGATTCTAGCATGAAATTGCTTGGGCACCTGTTAATTTTTAAGATTTTGACACATTCAGCTCAAATGTACACAATTGCTGATTATGGCTGTCAAATCTAAACCAAACGTTGTGCATCAAATCTTTTGCTGTATTTAGTTTATTTTGGCATCCGGATGATGATTCTAGCATGAAATTGCTTTGGCACCTGTTAATTTTTAAGATTTTGACACATTCAGCTCAAATGTACACAATTGCTGATTATGGCTGTCAAATCTAAACCAAACGTTGTGCACTCAAATCTTTTGCTGTATTTAGTTTATTTTGGCATCTGGATGATGATTCTAGTATGAAATTGCTTGGGCACCTGTTAATTTTTAAGATTTTGACACATTCAGCTCAAATGTACAATCATGCGCTAAAAACGCATTTAAAGCAATAAAAAGGTGATTATGGCTGTCAAATCTAAACCAAACGTTGTGCACTCAAATCTTTTGCTGTATTTAGTTTATTTTGGCATCCGGATGATGATTCTAGCATGAAATTGCTTGGGCACCTGTTAATTTTTAAGATTTTGACACATTCAGCTCAAATGTACAATCATGCGCAAAAACGCATTTAAAGCAATAAAAAGATGATTATGGCTGTCAAACCTAAACCAAACGTTGTGCACTCAAATCTTTTGCTGTATTTAGTTTATTTTGGCATCCGGATGATGATTCTAGCATGAAATTGCTTGGGCACCTGTCAATTTTTAAGATTTTGACACATTCAGCTCAAATGTACACAATTGCTGATTATGGCTGTCAAATCTAAACCAAACGTTGTGCACTCAAATCTTTTGCTGTATTTAGTTTATTTTGGCATCCGGATGATGATTCTAGTATGAAATTGCTTGGGCACCTGTTAATTTTTAAGATTTTGACACATTCAGCTCAAATGTACACAATTGCTGATTATGGCTGTCAAATCTAAACCAAACGTCCATCCATCCATCCATTTTCTTGACCGCTTATTCCTCACAAGGGTCGCGGGGGCTGCTGGCGCCTATCTCAGCTGGCTCTGGGCAGTAGGCGGGGGACACCCTGGACTGGTTGCCAACCAATCGCAGTAAACCAAACGTTGTGCACTCAAATCTTTTGCTGTATTTAGTTTATTTTGGCATCCGGATGATGATTCTAGCATGAAATTGCTTGGGCACCTGTTAATTTTTAAGATTTTGACACATTCAGCTCAAATGTACAATCATGCGCTAAAAACGCATTTAAAGCAATAAAAAGGTGATTATGGCTATCAAACCTAAACCAAACGTTGTGCACTCAAATCTTTTGCTGTATTTAGTTTATTTTGGCATCCGGATGATGATTCTAGCATGAAATTGCTTGGGCACCTGTTAATTTTTAAGATTTTGACACATTCAGCTCAAATGTACAATCATGCGCAAAAACGCATTTAAAGCAATAAAAAGAAGATTATGGCTGTCAAACCTAAACCAAACGTTGTGCACTCAAATCTTTTGCTATATTTAGTTTATTTTGGCATCCGGATGATGATTCTAGCATGAAATTGCTTGGGCACCTGTTAATTTTTAAGATTTTGACACATTCAGCTCAAATGTACACAATTGCTGATTATGGCTGTCAAATCTAAACCAAACGTTGTGCACTCAAATCTTTTGCTGTATTTAGTTTATTTTGGCATCCGGATGATGATTCTAGCATGAAATTGCTTGGGCACCTGTTAATTTTTAAGATTTTGACACATTCAGCTCAAATGTACAATCATGCGCTAAAAACGCATTTAAAGCAATAAAAAGGTGATTATGGCTGTCAAACCTAAACCAAACGTTGTGCACTCAAATCTTTTGCTGTATTTAGTTTATTTTGGCATCCGGATGATGATTCTAGCATGATATTGCTTGGGCGCCTGTTAATTTTTAAGATTTTGACACATTCAGCTCAAATGTACACAATTGCTGATTATGGCTGTCAAATCTAAACCAAACGTTGTGCACTCAAATCTTTTGCTGTATTTAGTTTATTTTGGCATCCGGATGATGATTTTAGCATGAAATTGCTTGGGCACCTGTTAATTTTTAAGATTTTGACACATTCAGCTCAAATGTACAATCATGCGCTACAAACGCATTTAAAGCAATAAAAAGGTGATTATGGCTGTCAAACCTAAACCAAACGTTGTGCACTCAAATCTTTTGCTATATTTAGTTTATTTTGGCATCCGGATGATGATTCTAGCATGAAATTGCTTGGCACCTGTTAATTTTTAAGATTTTGACACATTCAGCTCAAATGTACACAATTGCTGATTATGGCTGTCAAATCTAAACCAAACGTTGTGCACTCAAACCTTTTGCTGTATTTAGCTTATTTTGGCATCCGGATGATGATTCTAGCATGAAATTGCTTGGGCACCTGTTAATTTTTAAGATTTTGACACATTCAGCTCAATTGTACAATCATGCGCTAAAAACGCATTTAAAGCAATAAAAAGGTGATTATGGCTGTCAAACCTAAACCAAACGTTGTGCACTCAAATCTTTTGCTGTATTTAGTTTATTTTGGCATCCGGATGATGATTCTAGCATGAAATTGCTTGGGCACCTGTTAATTTTTAAGATTTTGACACATTCAGCTCAAATGTACACAATTTCTGATTATGGCTGTCAAATCTAAACCAAACGTTGTGCACTCAAATCTTTTGCTGTATTTAGTTTATTTTGGCATCCGGATGATGATTCTAGCATGAAATTGCTTGGGCACCTGTTAATTTTTAAGATTTTGACACATTCAGCTCAAATGTACAATCATGCGCTACAAACGCATTTAAAGCAATAAAAAAGGTGATTATGGCTGTCAAACCTAAACCAAACGTTGTGCACTCAAATCTTTTGCTGTATTTAGTTTATTTTGGCATCCGGATGATGATTCTAGCATGAAATTGCTTCGGCACCTGTTAATTTTTAAGATTTTGACACATTCAGCTCAAATGTACACAATTGCTGATTATGGCTGTCAAATCTGAACCAAACGTTGTGCACTCAAATCTTTTGCTGTATTTAGTTTATTTTGGCATCCGGATGATGATTCTAGCATGAAATTGCTTGGGCACCTGTTAATTTTTAAGATTTTGACACATTCAGCTCAAATGTACACGATTGCTGATTATGGCTGTCAAATCTAAACCAAAGGTTGTGCACTCAAATCTTTTGCTGTATTTAGTTTATTTTGGCATCCGGATGATGATTCTAGCATGAAATTGCTTGGGCACCTGTTAATTTTTAAGATTTTGACACATTCAGCTCAAATGTCCAATCATGCGCTAAAAACGCATTTAAAGCAATAATAGGGTGATTATTGCTGTCAAACCTAAACCAAACGTTGTGCACTCAAATCTTTTGCTGTATTTAGTTTATTTTGGCATCCGGATGATGATTCTAGCATGAAATTGCTTTGGCACCTGTTAATTTTTAAGATTTTGACACATTCAGCTCAAATGTACACAATTGCTGATTATGGCTGTCAAATCTAAACCAAACGTTGTGCACTCAAATCTTTTGCTGTATTTAGTTTATTTTGGCATCTGGATGATGATTCTAGTATGAAATGGCTTGGGCACCTGTTAATTTTTAAGATTTTGACACATTCAGCTCAAATGTACAATCATGCGCTAAAAACGCATTTAAAGCAATAAAAAGGTGATTATGGCTGTCAAACCTAAATCAAACGTTGTGCACCCAAATCTTTTGCTGTATTTAGTTTATTTTGGCATCCGGATAATGATTCTAGCATGAAATTGCTTGGGCACCTGTTAATTTTTAAGATTTTGACACATTCAGCTCAAATGTACACAATTGCTGATTATGGCTGTCAAATCTAAACCAAACGTTGTGCACTCAAATCTTTTGCTGTATTTAGTTTATTTTGGCATCCGGATGATGATTCTAGCATGAAATTGCTTGGGCACCTTTTAATTTTTAAGATTTTGACACATTCAGCTCAAATGTACAATCTTGCGCTAAAAACGCATTTAAAGCAATAAAAAGGTGATTATGGCTGTCAAACCTAAACCAAACGTTGTGCACTCATATCATTTGCTGTATTTAGTTTATTTTGGCATCCGGATGATGATTCTAGCATGAAATTGCTTGGGCACCTGTTAATTTTTAAGATTTTGACACATTCAGCTCAAATGTACACAATTGCTGATTATGGCTGTCAAATCTAAACCAAACGTTGTGCATCAAATCTTTTGCTGTATTTAGTTTATTTTGGCATCCGGATGATGATTCTAGCATGAAATTGCTTGGGCACCTGTTAATTTTTAAGATTTTGACACATTCAGCTCAAATGTACAATCATGCGCAAAAACGCATTTAAAGCAATAAAAAGATGATTATGGCTGTCAAACCTAAACCAAACGTTGTGCACTCAAATCTTTTGCTGTATTTAGTTTATTTTGGCATCCGGATGATGATTCTAGCATGAAATTGCTTGGGCACCTGTCAATTTTTAAGATTTTGACACATTCAGCTCAAATGTACACAATTGCTGATTATGGCTGTCAAATCTAAACCAAACGTTGTGCACTCAAATCTTTTGCTGTATTTAGTTTATTTTCGCATCCGGATGATGATTCTAGTATGAAATTGCTTGGGCACCTGTTAATTTTTAAGATTTTGACACATTCAGCTCAAATGTACACAATTGCTGATTATGGCTGTCAAATCTAAACCAAACGTTGTGCACTCAAACCTTTTGCTGTATTTAGTTTATTTTGGCATCCGGATGATGATTCTAGCATGAAATTGCTTGGGCACCTGTTAATTTTTAAGATTTTGACTCATTCAGCTCAAATGTACAATCATGCGCTAAAAAAGCATTTAAAGCAATAAAAAGGTGATTATGGCTGTCAAACCTAAACCAAACGTTGTGCACTCAAATCTTTTGCTGTATTTAGTTTAATTTGGGATCCGGATGATGATTCTAGCATGAAATTGCTTGGGCACCTATCAATTTTTAAGATTTTGACACATTCAGCTCAAATGTACAATCATGCGCTAAAAACGCATTTAAAGCAATAAAAAGGTGATTATGGCTGTCAAATCTAAACCAAACGTTGTGCACTCAAATCTTTTGCTGTATTTAGTTTATTTTGGCATCCGGATGATGATTCTAGCATGAAATTGCTTGGGCACCTGTTAATTTTTAAGATTTTGACACATTCAGCTCAAATGTACAATCATGCGCTAAAAACGCATTTAAAGCAATAAAAAGGTGATTATGGCTGTCAAACCTAAACCAAACGTTGTGCACTCAAATCTTTTGCTGTATTTAGTTTATTTTGGCATCCGGATGATGATTCTAGCATGATATTGCTTGGGCGCCTGTTAATTTTTAAGATTTTGACACATTCAGCTCAAATGTACACAATTGCTGATTATGGCTGTCAAATCTAAACCAAACGTTGTGCACTCAAATCTTTTGCTGTATTTAGTTTATTTTGGCATCCGGATGATGATTTTAGCATGAAATTGCTTGGGCACCTGTTAATTTTTAAGATTTTGACACATTCAGCTCAAATGTACAATCATGCGCTACAAACGCATTTAAAGCAATAAAAAGGTGATTATGGCTGTCAAACCTAAACCAAACGTTGTGCACTCAAATCTTTTGCTATATTTAGTTTATTTTGGCATCCGGATGATGATTCTAGCATGAAATTGCTTGGCACCTGTTAATTTTTAAGATTTTGACACATTCAGCTCAAATGTACACAATTGCTGATTATGGCTGTCAAATCTAAACCAAACGTTGTGCACTCAAACCTTTTGCTGTATTTAGTTTATTTTGGCATCCGGATGATGATTCTAGCATGAAATTGCTTGGGCACCTTTTAATTTTTAAGATTTTGACACATTCAGCTCAAATGTACAATCTTGCGCTAAAAACGCATTTAAAGCAATAAAAAGGTGATTATGGCTGTCAAACCTAAACCAAACGTTGTGCACTCATATCTTTTGCTGTATTTAGTTTATTTTGGCATCCGGATGATGATTCTAGCATGAAATTGCTTGGGCACCTGTTAATTTTTAAGATTTTGACACATTCAGCTCAAATGTACACAATTGCTGATTATGGCTGTCAAATCTAAACCAAACGTTGTGCATCAAATCTTTTGCTGTATTTAGTTTATTTTGGCATCCGGATGATGATTCTAGCATGAAATTGCTTGGGCACCTGTTAATTTTTAAGATTTTGACTCATTCAGCTCAAATGTACAATCATGCGCTAAAAAAGCATTTAAAGCAATAAAAAGGTGATTATGGCTGTCAAACCTAAACCAAACGTTGTGCACTCAAATCTTTTGCTGTATTTAGTTTAATTTGGGATCCGGATGATGATTCTAGCATGAAATTGCTTGGGCACCTGTCAATTTTTAAGATTTTGACACATTCAGCTCAAATGTACACGATTGCTGATTATGGCTGTCAAATCTAAACCAAAGGTTGTGCACTCAAATCTTTTGCTGTATTTAGTTTATTTTGGCATCCGGATGATGATTCTAGCATGAAATTGCTTGGGCACCTGTTAATTTTTAAGATTTTGACACATTCAGCTCAAATGTACACAATTGCTGATTATGGCTGTCAAATCTAAACCAAACGTTGTGCACTCAAATCTTTTGCTGTATTTAGTTTATTTTGGCATCCGGATGATGATTCTAGCATGAAATTGCTTGGGCACCTGTTAATTTTTAAGATTTTGACACATTCAGCTCAAATGTACAATCATGCGCTAAAAACGCATTTAAAGCAATAAAAAGGTGATTATGGCTGTCAAACCTAAACCAAACGTTGTGCACTCAAATCTTTTGCTGTATTTAGTTTATTTTGGCATCCGGATGATGATTCTAGCATGATATTGCTTGGGCGCCTGTTAATTTTTAAGATTTTGACACATTCAGCTCAAATGTACACAATTGCTGATTATGGCTGTCAAATCTAAACCAAACGTTGTGCACTCAAATCTTTTGCTGTATTTAGTTTATTTTGGCATCCGGATGATGATTTTAGCATGAAATTGCTTGGGCACCTGTTAATTTTTAAGATTTTGACACATTCAGCTCAAATGTACACAATTGCTGATTATGGCTGTCAAATCTAAACCAAACGTTGTGCACTCAAATCTTTTGCTGTATTTAGTTTATTTTGGCATCCGGATGATGATTCTAGCATGAAATTGCTTGGGCACCTGTTAATTTTTAAGATTTTGACACATTCAGCTCAAATGTACAATCATGCGCTAAAAACGCATTTAAAGCAATAAAAAGGTGATTATGGCTGTCAAACCTAAACCAAACGTTGTGCACTCAAATCTTTTGCTGTATTTAGTTTATTTTGGCATCCGGATGATGATTCTAGCATGATATTGCTTGGGCGCCTGTTAATTTTTAAGATTTTGACACATTCAGCTCAAATGTACACAATTGCTGATTATGGCTGTCAAATCTAAACCAAACGTTGTGCACTCAAATCTTTTGCTGTATTTAGTTTATTTTGGCATCCGGATGATGATTTTAGCATGAAATTGCTTGGGCACCTGTTAATTTTTAAGATTTTGACACATTCAGCTCAAATGTACAATCATGCGCTACAAACGCATTTAAAGCAATAAAAAGGTGATTATGGCTGTCAAACCTAAACCAAACGTTGTGCACTCAAATCTTTTGCTATATTTAGTTTATTTTGGCATCCGGATGATGATTCTAGCATGAAATTGCTTGGCACCTGTTAATTTTTAAGATTTTGACACATTCAGCTCAAATGTACACAATTGCTGATTATGGCTGTCAAATCTAAACCAAACGTTGTGCACTCAAACCTTTTGCTGTATTTAGTTTATTTTGGCATCCGGATGATGATTCTAGCATGAAATTGCTTGGGCACCTTTTAATTTTTAAGATTTTGACACATTCAGCTCAAATGTACAATCTTGCGCTAAAAACGCATTTAAAGCAATAAAAAGGTGATTATGGCTGTCAAACCTAAACCAAACGTTGTGCACTCATATCTTTTGCTGTATTTAGTTTATTTTGGCATCCGGATGATGATTCTAGCATGAAATTGCTTGGGCACCTGTTAATTTTTAAGATTTTGACACATTCAGCTCAAATGTACACAATTGCTGATTATGGCTGTCAAATCTAAACCAAACGTTGTGCATCAAATCTTTTGCTGTATTTAGTTTATTTTGGCATCCGGATGATGATTCTAGCATGAAATTGCTTGGGCACCTGTTAATTTTTAAGATTTTGACTCATTCAGCTCAAATGTACAATCATGCGCTAAAAAAGCATTTAAAGCAATAAAAAGGTGATTATGGCTGTCAAACCTAAACCAAACGTTGTGCACTCAAATCTTTTGCTGTATTTAGTTTAATTTGGGATCCGGATGATGATTCTAGCATGAAATTGCTTGGGCACCTGTCAATTTTTAAGATTTTGACACATTCAGCTCAAATGTACACGATTGCTGATTATGGCTGTCAAATCTAAACCAAAGGTTGTGCACTCAAATCTTTTGCTGTATTTAGTTTATTTTGGCATCCGGATGATGATTCTAGCATGAAATTGCTTGGGCACCTGTTAATTTTTAAGATTTTGACACATTCAGCTCAAATGTACACAATTGCTGATTATGGCTGTCAAATCTAAACCAAACGTTGTGCATCAAATCTTTTGCTGTATTTAGTTTATTTTGGCATCCGGATGATGATTCTAGCATGAAATTGCTTTGGCACCTGTTAATTTTTAAGATTTTGACACATTCAGCTCAAATGTACACAATTGCTGATTATGGCTGTCAAATCTAAACCAAACGTTGTGCACTCAAATCTTTTGCTGTATTTAGTTTATTTTGGCATCTGGATGATGATTCTAGTATGAAATTGCTTGGGCACCTGTTAATTTTTAAGATTTTGACACATTCAGCTCAAATGTACAATCATGCGCTAAAAACGCATTTAAAGCAATAAAAAGGTGATTATGGCTGTCAAATCTAAACCAAACGTTGTGCACTCAAATCTTTTGCTGTATTTAGTTTATTTTGGCATCCGGATGATGATTCTAGCATGAAATTGCTTGGGCACCTGTTAATTTTTAAGATTTTGACACATTCAGCTCAAATGTACAATCATGCGCAAAAACGCATTTAAAGCAATAAAAAGATGATTATGGCTGTCAAACCTAAACCAAACGTTGTGCACTCAAATCTTTTGCTGTATTTAGTTTATTTTGGCATCCGGATGATGATTCTAGCATGAAATTGCTTGGGCACCTGTCAATTTTTAAGATTTTGACACATTCAGCTCAAATGTACACAATTGCTGATTATGGCTGTCAAATCTAAACCAAACGTTGTGCACTCAAATCTTTTGCTGTATTTAGTTTATTTTGGCATCCGGATGATGATTCTAGTATGAAATTGCTTGGGCACCTGTTAATTTTTAAGATTTTGACACATTCAGCTCAAATGTACACAATTGCTGATTATGGCTGTCAAATCTAAACCAAACGTCCATCCATCCATCCATTTTCTTGACCGCTTATTCCTCACAAGGGTCGCGGGGGCTGCTGGCGCCTATCTCAGCTGGCTCTGGGCAGTAGGCGGGGGACACCCTGGACTGGTTGCCAACCAATCGCAGTAAACCAAACGTTGTGCACTCAAATCTTTTGCTGTATTTAGTTTATTTTGGCATCCGGATGATGATTCTAGCATGAAATTGCTTGGGCACCTGTTAATTTTTAAGATTTTGACACATTCAGCTCAAATGTACAATCATGCGCTAAAAACGCATTTAAAGCAATAAAAAGGTGATTATGGCTATCAAACCTAAACCAAACGTTGTGCACTCAAATCTTTTGCTGTATTTAGTTTATTTTGGCATCCGGATGATGATTCTAGCATGAAATTGCTTGGGCACCTGTTAATTTTTAAGATTTTGACACATTCAGCTCAAATGTACAATCATGCGCAAAAACGCATTTAAAGCAATAAAAAGAAGATTATGGCTGTCAAACCTAAACCAAACGTTGTGCACTCAAATCTTTTGCTATATTTAGTTTATTTTGGCATCCGGATGATGATTCTAGCATGAAATTGCTTGGGCACCTGTTAATTTTTAAGATTTTGACACATTCAGCTCAAATGTACACAATTGCTGATTATGGCTGTCAAATCTAAACCAAACGTTGTGCACTCAAATCTTTTGCTGTATTTAGTTTATTTTGGCATCCGGATGATGATTCTAGCATGAAATTGCTTGGGCACCTGTTAATTTTTAAGATTTTGACACATTCAGCTCAAATGTACAATCATGCGCTAAAAACGCATTTAAAGCAATAAAAAGGTGATTATGGCTGTCAAACCTAAACCAAACGTTGTGCACTCAAATCTTTTGCTGTATTTAGTTTATTTTGGCATCCGGATGATGATTCTAGCATGATATTGCTTGGGCGCCTGTTAATTTTTAAGATTTTGACACATTCAGCTCAAATGTACACAATTGCTGATTATGGCTGTCAAATCTAAACCAAACGTTGTGCACTCAAATCTTTTGCTGTATTTAGTTTATTTTGGCATCCGGATGATGATTTTAGCATGAAATTGCTTGGGCACCTGTTAATTTTTAAGATTTTGACACATTCAGCTCAAATGTACAATCATGCGCTACAAACGCATTTAAAGCAATAAAAAGGTGATTATGGCTGTCAAACCTAAACCAAACGTTGTGCACTCAAATCTTTTGCTATATTTAGTTTATTTTGGCATCCGGATGATGATTCTAGCATGAAATTGCTTGGCACCTGTTAATTTTTAAGATTTTGACACATTCAGCTCAAATGTACACAATTGCTGATTATGGCTGTCAAATCTAAACCAAACGTTGTGCACTCAAACCTTTTGCTGTATTTAGCTTATTTTGGCATCCGGATGATGATTCTAGCATGAAATTGCTTGGGCACCTGTTAATTTTTAAGATTTTGACACATTCAGCTCAATTGTACAATCATGCGCTAAAAACGCATTTAAAGCAATAAAAAGGTGATTATGGCTGTCAAACCTAAACCAAACGTTGTGCACTCAAATCTTTTGCTGTATTTAGTTTATTTTGGCATCCGGATGATGATTCTAGCATGAAATTGCTTGGGCACCTGTTAATTTTTAAGATTTTGACACATTCAGCTCAAATGTACACAATTTCTGATTATGGCTGTCAAATCTAAACCAAACGTTGTGCACTCAAATCTTTTGCTGTATTTAGTTTATTTTGGCATCCGGATGATGATTCTAGCATGAAATTGCTTGGGCACCTGTTAATTTTTAAGATTTTGACACATTCAGCTCAAATGTACAATCATGCGCTACAAACGCATTTAAAGCAATAAAAAAGGTGATTATGGCTGTCAAACCTAAACCAAACGTTGTGCACTCAAATCTTTTGCTGTATTTAGTTTATTTTGGCATCCGGATGATGATTCTAGCATGAAATTGCTTCGGCACCTGTTAATTTTTAAGATTTTGACACATTCAGCTCAAATGTACACAATTGCTGATTATGGCTGTCAAATCTGAACCAAACGTTGTGCACTCAAATCTTTTGCTGTATTTAGTTTATTTTGGCATCCGGATGATGATTCTAGCATGAAATTGCTTGGGCACCTGTTAATTTTTAAGATTTTGACACATTCAGCTCAAATGTACACGATTGCTGATTATGGCTGTCAAATCTAAACCAAAGGTTGTGCACTCAAATCTTTTGCTGTATTTAGTTTATTTTGGCATCCGGATGATGATTCTAGCATGAAATTGCTTGGGCACCTGTTAATTTTTAAGATTTTGACACATTCAGCTCAAATGTCCAATCATGCGCTAAAAACGCATTTAAAGCAATAATAGGGTGATTATTGCTGTCAAACCTAAACCAAACGTTGTGCACTCAAATCTTTTGCTGTATTTAGTTTATTTTGGCATCCGGATGATGATTCTAGCATGAAATTGCTTTGGCACCTGTTAATTTTTAAGATTTTGACACATTCAGCTCAAATGTACACAATTGCTGATTATGGCTGTCAAATCTAAACCAAACGTTGTGCACTCAAATCTTTTGCTGTATTTAGTTTATTTTGGCATCTGGATGATGATTCTAGTATGAAATGGCTTGGGCACCTGTTAATTTTTAAGATTTTGACACATTCAGCTCAAATGTACAATCATGCGCTAAAAACGCATTTAAAGCAATAAAAAGGTGATTATGGCTGTCAAACCTAAATCAAACGTTGTGCACCCAAATCTTTTGCTGTATTTAGTTTATTTTGGCATCCGGATAATGATTCTAGCATGAAATTGCTTGGGCACCTGTTAATTTTTAAGATTTTGACACATTCAGCTCAAATGTACACAATTGCTGATTATGGCTGTCAAATCTAAACCAAACGTTGTGCACTCAAATCTTTTGCTGTATTTAGTTTATTTTGGCATCCGGATGATGATTCTAGCATGAAATTGCTTGGGCACCTTTTAATTTTTAAGATTTTGACACATTCAGCTCAAATGTACAATCTTGCGCTAAAAACGCATTTAAAGCAATAAAAAGGTGATTATGGCTGTCAAACCTAAACCAAACGTTGTGCACTCATATCATTTGCTGTATTTAGTTTATTTTGGCATCCGGATGATGATTCTAGCATGAAATTGCTTGGGCACCTGTTAATTTTTAAGATTTTGACACATTCAGCTCAAATGTACACAATTGCTGATTATGGCTGTCAAATCTAAACCAAACGTTGTGCATCAAATCTTTTGCTGTATTTAGTTTATTTTGGCATCCGGATGATGATTCTAGCATGAAATTGCTTGGGCACCTGTTAATTTTTAAGATTTTGACACATTCAGCTCAAATGTACAATCATGCGCAAAAACGCATTTAAAGCAATAAAAAGATGATTATGGCTGTCAAACCTAAACCAAACGTTGTGCACTCAAATCTTTTGCTGTATTTAGTTTATTTTGGCATCCGGATGATGATTCTAGCATGAAATTGCTTGGGCACCTGTCAATTTTTAAGATTTTGACACATTCAGCTCAAATGTACACAATTGCTGATTATGGCTGTCAAATCTAAACCAAACGTTGTGCACTCAAATCTTTTGCTGTATTTAGTTTATTTTCACATCCGGATGATGATTCTAGTATGAAATTGCTTGGGCACCTGTTAATTTTTAAGATTTTGACACATTCAGCTCAAATGTACACAATTGCTGATTATGGCTGTCAAATCTAAACCAAACGTTGTGCACTCAAACCTTTTGCTGTATTTAGTTTATTTTGGCATCCGGATGATGATTCTAGCATGAAATTGCTTGGGCACCTGTTAATTTTTAAGATTTTGACTCATTCAGCTCAAATGTACAATCATGCGCTAAAAAAGCATTTAAAGCAATAAAAAGGTGATTATGGCTGTCAAACCTAAACCAAACGTTGTGCACTCAAATCTTTTGCTGTATTTAGTTTAATTTGGGATCCGGATGATGATTCTAGCATGAAATTGCTTGGGCACCTATCAATTTTTAAGATTTTGACACATTCAGCTCAAATGTACACGATTGCTGATTATGGCTGTCAAATCTAAACCAAAGGTTGTGCACTCAAATCTTTTGCTGTATTTAGTTTATTTTGGCATCCGGATGATGATTCTAGCATGAAATTGCTTGGGCACCTGTTAATTTTTAAGATTTTGACACATTCAGCTCAAATGTACAATCATGCGCAAAAACACATTTAAAGCAATAAAAAGATGATTATGGCTGTCAAACCTAAACCAAACGTTGTGCACTCAAATCTTTTGCTGTATTTAGTTTATTTTGGCATCCGGATGATGATTCTAGCATGAAATTGCTTGGGCACCTGTCAATTTTTAAGATTTTGACACATTCAGCTCAAATGTACACAATTGCTGATTATGGCTGTCAAATCTAAACCAAACGTTGTGCACTCAAATCTTTTGCTGTATTTAGTTTATTTTGGCATCCGGATGATGATTCTAGCATGATATTGCTTGGGCGCCTGTTAATTTTTAAGATTTTGACACATTCAGCTCAAATGTACACAATTGCTGATTATGGCTGTCAAATCTAAACCAAACGTTGTGCACTCAAATCTTTTGCTGTATTTAGTTTATTTTGGCATCCGGATGATGATTTTAGCATGAAATTGCTTGGGCACCTGTTAATTTTTAAGATTTTGACACATTCAGCTCAAATGTACAATCATGCGCTACAAACGCATTTAAAGCAATAAAAAGGTGATTATGGCTGTCAAACCTAAACCAAACGTTGTGCACTCAAATCTTTTGCTATATTTAGTTTATTTTGGCATCCGGATGATGATTCTAGCATGAAATTGCTTGGCACCTGTTAATTTTTAAGATTTTGACACATTCAGCTCAAATGTACACAATTGCTGATTATGGCTGTCAAATCTAAACCAAACGTTGTGCACTCAAACCTTTTGCTGTATTTAGTTTATTTTGGCATCCGGATGATGATTCTAGCATGAAATTGCTTGGGCACCTTTTAATTTTTAAGATTTTGACACATTCAGCTCAAATGTACAATCTTGCGCTAAAAACGCATTTAAAGCAATAAAAAGGTGATTATGGCTGTCAAACCTAAACCAAACGTTGTGCACTCATATCTTTTGCTGTATTTAGTTTATTTTGGCATCCGGATGATGATTCTAGCATGAAATTGCTTGGGCACCTGTTAATTTTTAAGATTTTGACACATTCAGCTCAAATGTACACAATTGCTGATTATGGCTGTCAAATCTAAACCAAACGTTGTGCATCAAATCTTTTGCTGTATTTAGTTTATTTTGGCATCCGGATGATGATTCTAGCATGAAATTGCTTGGGCACCTGTTAATTTTTAAGATTTTGACTCATTCAGCTCAAATGTACAATCATGCGCTAAAAAAGCATTTAAAGCAATAAAAAGGTGATTATGGCTGTCAAACCTAAACCAAACGTTGTGCACTCAAATCTTTTGCTGTATTTAGTTTAATTTGGGATCCGGATGATGATTCTAGCATGAAATTGCTTGGGCACCTGTCAATTTTTAAGATTTTGACACATTCAGCTCAAATGTACACGATTGCTGATTATGGCTGTCAAATCTAAACCAAAGGTTGTGCACTCAAATCTTTTGCTGTATTTAGTTTATTTTGGCATCCGGATGATGATTCTAGCATGAAATTGCTTGGGCACCTGTTAATTTTTAAGATTTTGACACATTCAGCTCAAATGTACACAATTGCTGATTATGGCTGTCAAATCTAAACCAAACGTTGTGCATCAAATCTTTTGCTGTATTTAGTTTATTTTGGCATCCGGATGATGATTCTAGCATGAAATTGCTTTGGCACCTGTTAATTTTTAAGATTTTGACACATTCAGCTCAAATGTACACAATTGCTGATTATGGCTGTCAAATCTAAACCAAACGTTGTGCACTCAAATCTTTTGCTGTATTTAGTTTATTTTGGCATCTGGATGATGATTCTAGTATGAAATTGCTTGGGCACCTGTTAATTTTTAAGATTTTGACACATTCAGCTCAAATGTACAATCATGCGCTAAAAACGCATTTAAAGCAATAAAAAGGTGATTATGGCTGTCAAATCTAAACCAAACGTTGTGCACTCAAATCTTTTGCTGTATTTAGTTTATTTTGGCATCCGGATGATGATTCTAGCATGAAATTGCTTGGGCACCTGTTAATTTTTAAGATTTTGACACATTCAGCTCAAATGTACAATCATGCGCAAAAACGCATTTAAAGCAATAAAAAGATGATTATGGCTGTCAAACCTAAACCAAACGTTGTGCACTCAAATCTTTTGCTGTATTTAGTTTATTTTGGCATCCGGATGATGATTCTAGCATGAAATTGCTTGGGCACCTGTCAATTTTTAAGATTTTGACACATTCAGCTCAAATGTACACAATTGCTGATTATGGCTGTCAAATCTAAACCAAACGTTGTGCACTCAAATCTTTTGCTGTATTTAGTTTATTTTGGCATCCGGATGATGATTCTAGTATGAAATTGCTTGGGCACCTGTTAATTTTTAAGATTTTGACACATTCAGCTCAAATGTACACAATTGCTGATTATGGCTGTCAAATCTAAACCAAACGTCCATCCATCCATCCATTTTCTTGACCGCTTATTCCTCACAAGGGTCGCGGGGGCTGCTGGCGCCTATCTCAGCTGGCTCTGGGCAGTAGGCGGGGGACACCCTGGACTGGTTGCCAACCAATCGCAGTAAACCAAACGTTGTGCACTCAAATCTTTTGCTGTATTTAGTTTATTTTGGCATCCGGATGATGATTCTAGCATGAAATTGCTTGGGCACCTGTTAATTTTTAAGATTTTGACACATTCAGCTCAAATGTACAATCATGCGCTACAAACGCATTTAAAGCAATAAAAAAGGTGATTATGGCTGTCAAACCTAAACCAAACGTTGTGCACTCAAATCTTTTGCTGTATTTAGTTTATTTTGGCATCCGGATGATGATTCTAGCATGAAATTGCTTCGGCACCTGTTAATTTTTAAGATTTTGACACATTCAGCTCAAATGTACACAATTGCTGATTATGGCTGTCAAATCTGAACCAAACGTTGTGCACTCAAATCTTTTGCTGTATTTAGTTTATTTTGGCATCCGGATGATGATTCTAGCATGAAATTGCTTGGGCACCTGTTAATTTTTAAGATTTTGACACATTCAGCTCAAATGTACACGATTGCTGATTATGGCTGTCAAATCTAAACCAAAGGTTGTGCACTCAAATCTTTTGCTGTATTTAGTTTATTTTGGCATCCGGATGATGATTCTAGCATGAAATTGCTTGGGCACCTGTTAATTTTTAAGATTTTGACACATTCAGCTCAAATGTCCAATCATGCGCTAAAAACGCATTTAAAGCAATAATAGGGTGATTATTGCTGTCAAACCTAAACCAAACGTTGTGCACTCAAATCTTTTGCTGTATTTAGTTTATTTTGGCATCCGGATGATGATTCTAGCATGAAATTGCTTTGGCACCTGTTAATTTTTAAGATTTTGACACATTCAGCTCAAATGTACACAATTGCTGATTATGGCTGTCAAATCTAAACCAAACGTTGTGCACTCAAATCTTTTGCTGTATTTAGTTTATTTTGGCATCTGGATGATGATTCTAGTATGAAATGGCTTGGGCACCTGTTAATTTTTAAGATTTTGACACATTCAGCTCAAATGTACAATCATGCGCTAAAAACGCATTTAAAGCAATAAAAAGGTGATTATGGCTGTCAAACCTAAATCAAACGTTGTGCACCCAAATCTTTTGCTGTATTTAGTTTATTTTGGCATCCGGATAATGATTCTAGCATGAAATTGCTTGGGCACCTGTTAATTTTTAAGATTTTGACACATTCAGCTCAAATGTACACAATTGCTGATTATGGCTGTCAAATCTAAACCAAACGTTGTGCACTCAAATCTTTTGCTGTATTTAGTTTATTTTGGCATCCGGATGATGATTCTAGCATGAAATTGCTTGGGCACCTTTTAATTTTTAAGATTTTGACACATTCAGCTCAAATGTACAATCTTGCGCTAAAAACGCATTTAAAGCAATAAAAAGGTGATTATGGCTGTCAAACCTAAACCAAACGTTGTGCACTCATATCATTTGCTGTATTTAGTTTATTTTGGCATCCGGATGATGATTCTAGCATGAAATTGCTTGGGCACCTGTTAATTTTTAAGATTTTGACACATTCAGCTCAAATGTACACAATTGCTGATTATGGCTGTCAAATCTAAACCAAACGTTGTGCATCAAATCTTTTGCTGTATTTAGTTTATTTTGGCATCCGGATGATGATTCTAGCATGAAATTGCTTGGGCACCTGTTAATTTTTAAGATTTTGACACATTCAGCTCAAATGTACAATCATGCGCAAAAACGCATTTAAAGCAATAAAAAGATGATTATGGCTGTCAAACCTAAACCAAACGTTGTGCACTCAAATCTTTTGCTGTATTTAGTTTATTTTGGCATCCGGATGATGATTCTAGCATGAAATTGCTTGGGCACCTGTCAATTTTTAAGATTTTGACACATTCAGCTCAAATGTACACAATTGCTGATTATGGCTGTCAAATCTAAACCAAACGTTGTGCACTCAAATCTTTTGCTGTATTTAGTTTATTTTCGCATCCGGATGATGATTCTAGTATGAAATTGCTTGGGCACCTGTTAATTTTTAAGATTTTGACACATTCAGCTCAAATGTACACAATTGCTGATTATGGCTGTCAAATCTAAACCAAACGTTGTGCACTCAAACCTTTTGCTGTATTTAGTTTATTTTGGCATCCGGATGATGATTCTAGCATGAAATTGCTTGGGCACCTGTTAATTTTTAAGATTTTGACTCATTCAGCTCAAATGTACAATCATGCGCTAAAAAAGCATTTAAAGCAATAAAAAGGTGATTATGGCTGTCAAACCTAAACCAAACGTTGTGCACTCAAATCTTTTGCTGTATTTAGTTTAATTTGGGATCCGGATGATGATTCTAGCATGAAATTGCTTGGGCACCTATCAATTTTTAAGATTTTGACACATTCAGCTCAAATGTACAATCATGCGCTAAAAACGCATTTAAAGCAATAAAAAGGTGATTATGGCTGTCAAATCTAAACCAAACGTTGTGCACTCAAATCTTTTGCTGTATTTAGTTTATTTTGGCATCCGGATGATGATTCTAGCATGAAATTGCTTGGGCACCTGTTAATTTTTAAGATTTTGACACATTCAGCTCAAATGTACAATCATGCGCTAAAAACGCATTTAAAGCAATAAAAAGGTGATTATGGCTGTCAAACCTAAACCAAACGTTGTGCACTCAAATCTTTTGCTGTATTTAGTTTATTTTGGCATCCGGATGATGATTCTAGCATGATATTGCTTGGGCGCCTGTTAATTTTTAAGATTTTGACACATTCAGCTCAAATGTACACAATTGCTGATTATGGCTGTCAAATCTAAACCAAACGTTGTGCACTCAAATCTTTTGCTGTATTTAGTTTATTTTGGCATCCGGATGATGATTTTAGCATGAAATTGCTTGGGCACCTGTTAATTTTTAAGATTTTGACACATTCAGCTCAAATGTACAATCATGCGCTACAAACGCATTTAAAGCAATAAAAAGGTGATTATGGCTGTCAAACCTAAACCAAACGTTGTGCACTCAAATCTTTTGCTATATTTAGTTTATTTTGGCATCCGGATGATGATTCTAGCATGAAATTGCTTGGCACCTGTTAATTTTTAAGATTTTGACACATTCAGCTCAAATGTACACAATTGCTGATTATGGCTGTCAAATCTAAACCAAACGTTGTGCACTCAAACCTTTTGCTGTATTTAGTTTATTTTGGCATCCGGATGATGATTCTAGCATGAAATTGCTTGGGCACCTTTTAATTTTTAAGATTTTGACACATTCAGCTCAAATGTACAATCTTGCGCTAAAAACGCATTTAAAGCAATAAAAAGGTGATTATGGCTGTCAAACCTAAACCAAACGTTGTGCACTCATATCTTTTGCTGTATTTAGTTTATTTTGGCATCCGGATGATGATTCTAGCATGAAATTGCTTGGGCACCTGTTAATTTTTAAGATTTTGACACATTCAGCTCAAATGTACACAATTGCTGATTATGGCTGTCAAATCTAAACCAAACGTTGTGCATCAAATCTTTTGCTGTATTTAGTTTATTTTGGCATCCGGATGATGATTCTAGCATGAAATTGCTTGGGCACCTGTTAATTTTTAAGATTTTGACTCATTCAGCTCAAATGTACAATCATGCGCTAAAAAAGCATTTAAAGCAATAAAAAGGTGATTATGGCTGTCAAACCTAAACCAAACGTTGTGCACTCAAATCTTTTGCTGTATTTAGTTTAATTTGGGATCCGGATGATGATTCTAGCATGAAATTGCTTGGGCACCTGTCAATTTTTAAGATTTTGACACATTCAGCTCAAATGTACACGATTGCTGATTATGGCTGTCAAATCTAAACCAAAGGTTGTGCACTCAAATCTTTTGCTGTATTTAGTTTATTTTGGCATCCGGATGATGATTCTAGCATGAAATTGCTTGGGCACCTGTTAATTTTTAAGATTTTGACACATTCAGCTCAAATGTACACAATTGCTGATTATGGCTGTCAAATCTAAACCAAACGTTGTGCACTCAAATCTTTTGCTGTATTTAGTTTATTTTGGCATCCGGATGATGATTCTAGCATGAAATTGCTTGGGCACCTGTTAATTTTTAAGATTTTGACACATTCAGCTCAAATGTACAATCATGCGCTAAAAACGCATTTAAAGCAATAAAAAGGTGATTATGGCTGTCAAACCTAAACCAAACGTTGTGCACTCAAATCTTTTGCTGTATTTAGTTTATTTTGGCATCCGGATGATGATTCTAGCATGATATTGCTTGGGCGCCTGTTAATTTTTAAGATTTTGACACATTCAGCTCAAATGTACACAATTGCTGATTATGGCTGTCAAATCTAAACCAAACGTTGTGCACTCAAATCTTTTGCTGTATTTAGTTTATTTTGGCATCCGGATGATGATTTTAGCATGAAATTGCTTGGGCACCTGTTAATTTTTAAGATTTTGACACATTCAGCTCAAATGTACACAATTGCTGATTATGGCTGTCAAATCTAAACCAAACGTTGTGCACTCAAATCTTTTGCTGTATTTAGTTTATTTTGGCATCCGGATGATGATTCTAGCATGAAATTGCTTGGGCACCTGTTAATTTTTAAGATTTTGACACATTCAGCTCAAATGTACAATCATGCGCTACAAACGCATTTAAAGCAATAAAAAGGTGATTATGGCTGTCAAACCTAAACCAAACGTTGTGCACTCAAATCTTTTGCTATATTTAGTTTATTTTGGCATCCGGATGATGATTCTAGCATGAAATTGCTTGGCACCTGTTAATTTTTAAGATTTTGACACATTCAGCTCAAATGTACACAATTGCTGATTATGGCTGTCAAATCTAAACCAAACGTTGTGCACTCAAACCTTTTGCTGTATTTAGTTTATTTTGGCATCCGGATGATGATTCTAGCATGAAATTGCTTGGGCACCTTTTAATTTTTAAGATTTTGACACATTCAGCTCAAATGTACAATCTTGCGCTAAAAACGCATTTAAAGCAATAAAAAGGTGATTATGGCTGTCAAACCTAAACCAAACGTTGTGCACTCATATCTTTTGCTGTATTTAGTTTATTTTGGCATCCGGATGATGATTCTAGCATGAAATTGCTTGGGCACCTGTTAATTTTTAAGATTTTGACACATTCAGCTCAAATGTACACAATTGCTGATTATGGCTGTCAAATCTAAACCAAACGTTGTGCATCAAATCTTTTGCTGTATTTAGTTTATTTTGGCATCCGGATGATGATTCTAGCATGAAATTGCTTGGGCACCTGTTAATTTTTAAGATTTTGACTCATTCAGCTCAAATGTACAATCATGCGCTAAAAAAGCATTTAAAGCAATAAAAAGGTGATTATGGCTGTCAAACCTAAACCAAACGTTGTGCACTCAAATCTTTTGCTGTATTTAGTTTAATTTGGGATCCGGATGATGATTCTAGCATGAAATTGCTTGGGCACCTGTCAATTTTTAAGATTTTGACACATTCAGCTCAAATGTACACGATTGCTGATTATGGCTGTCAAATCTAAACCAAAGGTTGTGCACTCAAATCTTTTGCTGTATTTAGTTTATTTTGGCATCCGGATGATGATTCTAGCATGAAATTGCTTGGGCACCTGTTAATTTTTAAGATTTTGACACATTCAGCTCAAATGTACACAATTGCTGATTATGGCTGTCAAATCTAAACCAAACGTTGTGCATCAAATCTTTTGCTGTATTTAGTTTATTTTGGCATCCGGATGATGATTCTAGCATGAAATTGCTTTGGCACCTGTTAATTTTTAAGATTTTGACACATTCAGCTCAAATGTACACAATTGCTGATTATGGCTGTCAAATCTAAACCAAACGTTGTGCACTCAAATCTTTTGCTGTATTTAGTTTATTTTGGCATCTGGATGATGATTCTAGTATGAAATTGCTTGGGCACCTGTTAATTTTTAAGATTTTGACACATTCAGCTCAAATGTACAATCATGCGCTAAAAACGCATTTAAAGCAATAAAAAGGTGATTATGGCTGTCAAATCTAAACCAAACGTTGTGCACTCAAATCTTTTGCTGTATTTAGTTTATTTTGGCATCCGGATGATGATTCTAGCATGAAATTGCTTGGGCACCTGTTAATTTTTAAGATTTTGACACATTCAGCTCAAATGTACAATCATGCGCAAAAACGCATTTAAAGCAATAAAAAGATGATTATGGCTGTCAAACCTAAACCAAACGTTGTGCACTCAAATCTTTTGCTGTATTTAGTTTATTTTGGCATCCGGATGATGATTCTAGCATGAAATTGCTTGGGCACCTGTCAATTTTTAAGATTTTGACACATTCAGCTCAAATGTACACAATTGCTGATTATGGCTGTCAAATCTAAACCAAACGTTGTGCACTCAAATCTTTTGCTGTATTTAGTTTATTTTGGCATCCGGATGATGATTCTAGTATGAAATTGCTTGGGCACCTGTTAATTTTTAAGATTTTGACACATTCAGCTCAAATGTACACAATTGCTGATTATGGCTGTCAAATCTAAACCAAACGTCCATCCATCCATCCATTTTCTTGACCGCTTATTCCTCACAAGGGTCGCGGGGGCTGCTGGCGCCTATCTCAGCTGGCTCTGGGCAGTAGGCGGGGGACACCCTGGACTGGTTGCCAACCAATCGCAGTAAACCAAACGTTGTGCACTCAAATCTTTTGCTGTATTTAGTTTATTTTGGCATCCGGATGATGATTCTAGCATGAAATTGCTTGGGCACCTGTTAATTTTTAAGATTTTGACACATTCAGCTCAAATGTACAATCATGCGCTAAAAACGCATTTAAAGCAATAAAAAGGTGATTATGGCTATCAAACCTAAACCAAACGTTGTGCACTCAAATCTTTTGCTGTATTTAGTTTATTTTGGCATCCGGATGATGATTCTAGCATGAAATTGCTTGGGCACCTGTTAATTTTTAAGATTTTGACACATTCAGCTCAAATGTACAATCATGCGCAAAAACGCATTTAAAGCAATAAAAAGAAGATTATGGCTGTCAAACCTAAACCAAACGTTGTGCACTCAAATCTTTTGCTATATTTAGTTTATTTTGGCATCCGGATGATGATTCTAGCATGAAATTGCTTGGGCACCTGTTAATTTTTAAGATTTTGACACATTCAGCTCAAATGTACACAATTGCTGATTATGGCTGTCAAATCTAAACCAAACGTTGTGCACTCAAATCTTTTGCTGTATTTAGTTTATTTTGGCATCCGGATGATGATTCTAGCATGAAATTGCTTGGGCACCTGTTAATTTTTAAGATTTTGACACATTCAGCTCAAATGTACAATCATGCGCTAAAAACGCATTTAAAGCAATAAAAAGGTGATTATGGCTGTCAAACCTAAACCAAACGTTGTGCACTCAAATCTTTTGCTGTATTTAGTTTATTTTGGCATCCGGATGATGATTCTAGCATGATATTGCTTGGGCGCCTGTTAATTTTTAAGATTTTGACACATTCAGCTCAAATGTACACAATTGCTGATTATGGCTGTCAAATCTAAACCAAACGTTGTGCACTCAAATCTTTTGCTGTATTTAGTTTATTTTGGCATCCGGATGATGATTTTAGCATGAAATTGCTTGGGCACCTGTTAATTTTTAAGATTTTGACACATTCAGCTCAAATGTACAATCATGCGCTACAAACGCATTTAAAGCAATAAAAAGGTGATTATGGCTGTCAAACCTAAACCAAACGTTGTGCACTCAAATCTTTTGCTATATTTAGTTTATTTTGGCATCCGGATGATGATTCTAGCATGAAATTGCTTGGCACCTGTTAATTTTTAAGATTTTGACACATTCAGCTCAAATGTACACAATTGCTGATTATGGCTGTCAAATCTAAACCAAACGTTGTGCACTCAAACCTTTTGCTGTATTTAGCTTATTTTGGCATCCGGATGATGATTCTAGCATGAAATTGCTTGGGCACCTGTTAATTTTTAAGATTTTGACACATTCAGCTCAATTGTACAATCATGCGCTAAAAACGCATTTAAAGCAATAAAAAGGTGATTATGGCTGTCAAACCTAAACCAAACGTTGTGCACTCAAATCTTTTGCTGTATTTAGTTTATTTTGGCATCCGGATGATGATTCTAGCATGAAATTGCTTGGGCACCTGTTAATTTTTAAGATTTTGACACATTCAGCTCAAATGTACACAATTTCTGATTATGGCTGTCAAATCTAAACCAAACGTTGTGCACTCAAATCTTTTGCTGTATTTAGTTTATTTTGGCATCCGGATGATGATTCTAGCATGAAATTGCTTGGGCACCTGTTAATTTTTAAGATTTTGACACATTCAGCTCAAATGTACAATCATGCGCTACAAACGCATTTAAAGCAATAAAAAAGGTGATTATGGCTGTCAAACCTAAACCAAACGTTGTGCACTCAAATCTTTTGCTGTATTTAGTTTATTTTGGCATCCGGATGATGATTCTAGCATGAAATTGCTTCGGCACCTGTTAATTTTTAAGATTTTGACACATTCAGCTCAAATGTACACAATTGCTGATTATGGCTGTCAAATCTGAACCAAACGTTGTGCACTCAAATCTTTTGCTGTATTTAGTTTATTTTGGCATCCGGATGATGATTCTAGCATGAAATTGCTTGGGCACCTGTTAATTTTTAAGATTTTGACACATTCAGCTCAAATGTACACGATTGCTGATTATGGCTGTCAAATCTAAACCAAAGGTTGTGCACTCAAATCTTTTGCTGTATTTAGTTTATTTTGGCATCCGGATGATGATTCTAGCATGAAATTGCTTGGGCACCTGTTAATTTTTAAGATTTTGACACATTCAGCTCAAATGTCCAATCATGCGCTAAAAACGCATTTAAAGCAATAATAGGGTGATTATTGCTGTCAAACCTAAACCAAACGTTGTGCACTCAAATCTTTTGCTGTATTTAGTTTATTTTGGCATCCGGATGATGATTCTAGCATGAAATTGCTTTGGCACCTGTTAATTTTTAAGATTTTGACACATTCAGCTCAAATGTACACAATTGCTGATTATGGCTGTCAAATCTAAACCAAACGTTGTGCACTCAAATCTTTTGCTGTATTTAGTTTATTTTGGCATCTGGATGATGATTCTAGTATGAAATGGCTTGGGCACCTGTTAATTTTTAAGATTTTGACACATTCAGCTCAAATGTACAATCATGCGCTAAAAACGCATTTAAAGCAATAAAAAGGTGATTATGGCTGTCAAACCTAAATCAAACGTTGTGCACCCAAATCTTTTGCTGTATTTAGTTTATTTTGGCATCCGGATAATGATTCTAGCATGAAATTGCTTGGGCACCTGTTAATTTTTAAGATTTTGACACATTCAGCTCAAATGTACACAATTGCTGATTATGGCTGTCAAATCTAAACCAAACGTTGTGCACTCAAATCTTTTGCTGTATTTAGTTTATTTTGGCATCCGGATGATGATTCTAGCATGAAATTGCTTGGGCACCTTTTAATTTTTAAGATTTTGACACATTCAGCTCAAATGTACAATCTTGCGCTAAAAACGCATTTAAAGCAATAAAAAGGTGATTATGGCTGTCAAACCTAAACCAAACGTTGTGCACTCATATCATTTGCTGTATTTAGTTTATTTTGGCATCCGGATGATGATTCTAGCATGAAATTGCTTGGGCACCTGTTAATTTTTAAGATTTTGACACATTCAGCTCAAATGTACACAATTGCTGATTATGGCTGTCAAATCTAAACCAAACGTTGTGCATCAAATCTTTTGCTGTATTTAGTTTATTTTGGCATCCGGATGATGATTCTAGCATGAAATTGCTTGGGCACCTGTTAATTTTTAAGATTTTGACACATTCAGCTCAAATGTACAATCATGCGCAAAAACGCATTTAAAGCAATAAAAAGATGATTATGGCTGTCAAACCTAAACCAAACGTTGTGCACTCAAATCTTTTGCTGTATTTAGTTTATTTTGGCATCCGGATGATGATTCTAGCATGAAATTGCTTGGGCACCTGTCAATTTTTAAGATTTTGACACATTCAGCTCAAATGTACACAATTGCTGATTATGGCTGTCAAATCTAAACCAAACGTTGTGCACTCAAATCTTTTGCTGTATTTAGTTTATTTTCGCATCCGGATGATGATTCTAGTATGAAATTGCTTGGGCACCTGTTAATTTTTAAGATTTTGACACATTCAGCTCAAATGTACACAATTGCTGATTATGGCTGTCAAATCTAAACCAAACGTTGTGCACTCAAACCTTTTGCTGTATTTAGTTTATTTTGGCATCCGGATGATGATTCTAGCATGAAATTGCTTGGGCACCTGT
Organism: Festucalex cinctus; assembly: GCF_051991245.1. Classification (NCBI taxonomy): domain Eukaryota; kingdom Metazoa; phylum Chordata; class Actinopteri; order Syngnathiformes; family Syngnathidae; genus Festucalex; species Festucalex cinctus. The sequence continues at coordinate 31,206,264 of NC_135416.1, read as the reverse complement.
TAATTTTTAAGATTTTGACTCATTCAGCTCAAATGTACAATCATGCGCTAAAAAAGCATTTAAAGCAATAAAAAGGTGATTATGGCTGTCAAACCTAAACCAAACGTTGTGCACTCAAATCTTTTGCTGTATTTAGTTTAATTTGGGATCCGGATGATGATTCTAGCATGAAATTGCTTGGGCACCTATCAATTTTTAAGATTTTGACACATTCAGCTCAAATGTACACGATTGCTGATTATGGCTGTCAAATCTAAACCAAAGGTTGTGCACTCAAATCTTTTGCTGTATTTAGTTTATTTTGGCATCCGGATGATGATTCTAGCATGAAATTGCTTGGGCACCTGTTAATTTTTAAGATTTTGACACATTCAGCTCAAATGTACAATCATGCGCAAAAACACATTTAAAGCAATAAAAAGATGATTATGGCTGTCAAACCTAAACCAAACGTTGTGCACTCAAATCTTTTGCTGTATTTAGTTTATTTTGGCATCCGGATGATGATTCTAGCATGAAATTGCTTGGGCACCTGTCAATTTTTAAGATTTTGACACATTCAGCTCAAATGTACACAATTGCTGATTATGGCTGTCAAATCTAAACCAAACGTTGTGCACTCAAATCTTTTGCTGTATTTAGTTTATTTTGGCATCCGGATGATGATTCTAGCATGATATTGCTTGGGCGCCTGTTAATTTTTAAGATTTTGACACATTCAGCTCAAATGTACACAATTGCTGATTATGGCTGTCAAATCTAAACCAAACGTTGTGCACTCAAATCTTTTGCTGTATTTAGTTTATTTTGGCATCCGGATGATGATTTTAGCATGAAATTGCTTGGGCACCTGTTAATTTTTAAGATTTTGACACATTCAGCTCAAATGTACAATCATGCGCTACAAACGCATTTAAAGCAATAAAAAGGTGATTATGGCTGTCAAACCTAAACCAAACGTTGTGCACTCAAATCTTTTGCTATATTTAGTTTATTTTGGCATCCGGATGATGATTCTAGCATGAAATTGCTTGGCACCTGTTAATTTTTAAGATTTTGACACATTCAGCTCAAATGTACACAATTGCTGATTATGGCTGTCAAATCTAAACCAAACGTTGTGCACTCAAACCTTTTGCTGTATTTAGTTTATTTTGGCATCCGGATGATGATTCTAGCATGAAATTGCTTGGGCACCTTTTAATTTTTAAGATTTTGACACATTCAGCTCAAATGTACAATCTTGCGCTAAAAACGCATTTAAAGCAATAAAAAGGTGATTATGGCTGTCAAACCTAAACCAAACGTTGTGCACTCATATCTTTTGCTGTATTTAGTTTATTTTGGCATCCGGATGATGATTCTAGCATGAAATTGCTTGGGCACCTGTTAATTTTTAAGATTTTGACACATTCAGCTCAAATGTACACAATTGCTGATTATGGCTGTCAAATCTAAACCAAACGTTGTGCATCAAATCTTTTGCTGTATTTAGTTTATTTTGGCATCCGGATGATGATTCTAGCATGAAATTGCTTGGGCACCTGTTAATTTTTAAGATTTTGACTCATTCAGCTCAAATGTACAATCATGCGCTAAAAAAGCATTTAAAGCAATAAAAAGGTGATTATGGCTGTCAAACCTAAACCAAACGTTGTGCACTCAAATCTTTTGCTGTATTTAGTTTAATTTGGGATCCGGATGATGATTCTAGCATGAAATTGCTTGGGCACCTGTCAATTTTTAAGATTTTGACACATTCAGCTCAAATGTACACGATTGCTGATTATGGCTGTCAAATCTAAACCAAAGGTTGTGCACTCAAATCTTTTGCTGTATTTAGTTTATTTTGGCATCCGGATGATGATTCTAGCATGAAATTGCTTGGGCACCTGTTAATTTTTAAGATTTTGACACATTCAGCTCAAATGTACACAATTGCTGATTATGGCTGTCAAATCTAAACCAAACGTTGTGCATCAAATCTTTTGCTGTATTTAGTTTATTTTGGCATCCGGATGATGATTCTAGCATGAAATTGCTTTGGCACCTGTTAATTTTTAAGATTTTGACACATTCAGCTCAAATGTACACAATTGCTGATTATGGCTGTCAAATCTAAACCAAACGTTGTGCACTCAAATCTTTTGCTGTATTTAGTTTATTTTGGCATCTGGATGATGATTCTAGTATGAAATTGCTTGGGCACCTGTTAATTTTTAAGATTTTGACACATTCAGCTCAAATGTACAATCATGCGCTAAAAACGCATTTAAAGCAATAAAAAGGTGATTATGGCTGTCAAATCTAAACCAAACGTTGTGCACTCAAATCTTTTGCTGTATTTAGTTTATTTTGGCATCCGGATGATGATTCTAGCATGAAATTGCTTGGGCACCTGTTAATTTTTAAGATTTTGACACATTCAGCTCAAATGTACAATCATGCGCAAAAACGCATTTAAAGCAATAAAAAGATGATTATGGCTGTCAAACCTAAACCAAACGTTGTGCACTCAAATCTTTTGCTGTATTTAGTTTATTTTGGCATCCGGATGATGATTCTAGCATGAAATTGCTTGGGCACCTGTCAATTTTTAAGATTTTGACACATTCAGCTCAAATGTACACAATTGCTGATTATGGCTGTCAAATCTAAACCAAACGTTGTGCACTCAAATCTTTTGCTGTATTTAGTTTATTTTGGCATCCGGATGATGATTCTAGTATGAAATTGCTTGGGCACCTGTTAATTTTTAAGATTTTGACACATTCAGCTCAAATGTACACAATTGCTGATTATGGCTGTCAAATCTAAACCAAACGTCCATCCATCCATCCATTTTCTTGACCGCTTATTCCTCACAAGGGTCGCGGGGGCTGCTGGCGCCTATCTCAGCTGGCTCTGGGCAGTAGGCGGGGGACACCCTGGACTGGTTGCCAACCAATCGCAGTAAACCAAACGTTGTGCACTCAAATCTTTTGCTGTATTTAGTTTATTTTGGCATCCGGATGATGATTCTAGCATGAAATTGCTTGGGCACCTGTTAATTTTTAAGATTTTGACACATTCAGCTCAAATGTACAATCATGCGCTAAAAACGCATTTAAAGCAATAAAAAGGTGATTATGGCTATCAAACCTAAACCAAACGTTGTGCACTCAAATCTTTTGCTGTATTTAGTTTATTTTGGCATCCGGATGATGATTCTAGCATGAAATTGCTTGGGCACCTGTTAATTTTTAAGATTTTGACACATTCAGCTCAAATGTACAATCATGCGCAAAAACGCATTTAAAGCAATAAAAAGAAGATTATGGCTGTCAAACCTAAACCAAACGTTGTGCACTCAAATCTTTTGCTATATTTAGTTTATTTTGGCATCCGGATGATGATTCTAGCATGAAATTGCTTGGGCACCTGTTAATTTTTAAGATTTTGACACATTCAGCTCAAATGTACACAATTGCTGATTATGGCTGTCAAATCTAAACCAAACGTTGTGCACTCAAATCTTTTGCTGTATTTAGTTTATTTTGGCATCCGGATGATGATTCTAGCATGAAATTGCTTGGGCACCTGTTAATTTTTAAGATTTTGACACATTCAGCTCAAATGTACAATCATGCGCTAAAAACGCATTTAAAGCAATAAAAAGGTGATTATGGCTGTCAAACCTAAACCAAACGTTGTGCACTCAAATCTTTTGCTGTATTTAGTTTATTTTGGCATCCGGATGATGATTCTAGCATGATATTGCTTGGGCGCCTGTTAATTTTTAAGATTTTGACACATTCAGCTCAAATGTACACAATTGCTGATTATGGCTGTCAAATCTAAACCAAACGTTGTGCACTCAAATCTTTTGCTGTATTTAGTTTATTTTGGCATCCGGATGATGATTTTAGCATGAAATTGCTTGGGCACCTGTTAATTTTTAAGATTTTGACACATTCAGCTCAAATGTACAATCATGCGCTACAAACGCATTTAAAGCAATAAAAAGGTGATTATGGCTGTCAAACCTAAACCAAACGTTGTGCACTCAAATCTTTTGCTATATTTAGTTTATTTTGGCATCCGGATGATGATTCTAGCATGAAATTGCTTGGCACCTGTTAATTTTTAAGATTTTGACACATTCAGCTCAAATGTACACAATTGCTGATTATGGCTGTCAAATCTAAACCAAACGTTGTGCACTCAAACCTTTTGCTGTATTTAGCTTATTTTGGCATCCGGATGATGATTCTAGCATGAAATTGCTTGGGCACCTGTTAATTTTTAAGATTTTGACACATTCAGCTCAATTGTACAATCATGCGCTAAAAACGCATTTAAAGCAATAAAAAGGTGATTATGGCTGTCAAACCTAAACCAAACGTTGTGCACTCAAATCTTTTGCTGTATTTAGTTTATTTTGGCATCCGGATGATGATTCTAGCATGAAATTGCTTGGGCACCTGTTAATTTTTAAGATTTTGACACATTCAGCTCAAATGTACACAATTTCTGATTATGGCTGTCAAATCTAAACCAAACGTTGTGCACTCAAATCTTTTGCTGTATTTAGTTTATTTTGGCATCCGGATGATGATTCTAGCATGAAATTGCTTGGGCACCTGTTAATTTTTAAGATTTTGACACATTCAGCTCAAATGTACAATCATGCGCTACAAACGCATTTAAAGCAATAAAAAAGGTGATTATGGCTGTCAAACCTAAACCAAACGTTGTGCACTCAAATCTTTTGCTGTATTTAGTTTATTTTGGCATCCGGATGATGATTCTAGCATGAAATTGCTTCGGCACCTGTTAATTTTTAAGATTTTGACACATTCAGCTCAAATGTACACAATTGCTGATTATGGCTGTCAAATCTGAACCAAACGTTGTGCACTCAAATCTTTTGCTGTATTTAGTTTATTTTGGCATCCGGATGATGATTCTAGCATGAAATTGCTTGGGCACCTGTTAATTTTTAAGATTTTGACACATTCAGCTCAAATGTACACGATTGCTGATTATGGCTGTCAAATCTAAACCGAAGGTTGTGCACTCAAATCTTTTGCTGTATTTAGTTTATTTTGGCATCCGGATGATGATTCTAGCATGAAATTGCTTGGGCACCTGTTAATTTTTAAGATTTTGACACATTCAGCTCAAATGTCCAATCATGCGCTAAAAACGCATTTAAAGCAATAATAGGGTGATTATTGCTGTCAAACCTAAACCAAACGTTGTGCACTCAAATCTTTTGCTGTATTTAGTTTATTTTGGCATCCGGATGATGATTCTAGCATGAAATTGCTTTGGCACCTGTTAATTTTTAAGATTTTGACACATTCAGCTCAAATGTACACAATTGCTGATTATGGCTGTCAAATCTAAACCAAACGTTGTGCACTCAAATCTTTTGCTGTATTTAGTTTATTTTGGCATCTGGATGATGATTCTAGTATGAAATGGCTTGGGCACCTGTTAATTTTTAAGATTTTGACACATTCAGCTCAAATGTACAATCATGCGCTAAAAACGCATTTAAAGCAATAAAAAGGTGATTATGGCTGTCAAACCTAAATCAAACGTTGTGCACCCAAATCTTTTGCTGTATTTAGTTTATTTTGGCATCCGGATAATGATTCTAGCATGAAATTGCTTGGGCACCTGTTAATTTTTAAGATTTTGACACATTCAGCTCAAATGTACACAATTGCTGATTATGGCTGTCAAATCTAAACCAAACGTTGTGCACTCAAATCTTTTGCTGTATTTAGTTTATTTTGGCATCCGGGTGATGATTCTAGCATGAAATTGCTTGGGCACCTTTTAATTTTTAAGATTTTGACACATTCAGCTCAAATGTACAATCTTGCGCTAAAAACGCATTTAAAGCAATAAAAAGGTGATTATGGCTGTCAAACCTAAACCAAACGTTGTGCACTCATATCATTTGCTGTATTTAGTTTATTTTGGCATCCGGATGATGATTCTAGCATGAAATTGCTTGGGCACCTGTTAATTTTTAAGATTTTGACACATTCAGCTCAAATGTACACAATTGCTGATTATGGCTGTCAAATCTAAACCAAACGTTGTGCATCAAATCTTTTGCTGTATTTAGTTTATTTTGGCATCCGGATGATGATTCTAGCATGAAATTGCTTGGGCACCTGTTAATTTTTAAGATTTTGACACATTCAGCTCAAATGTACAATCATGCGCAAAAACGCATTTAAAGCAATAAAAAGATGATTATGGCTGTCAAACCTAAACCAAACGTTGTGCACTCAAATCTTTTGCTGTATTTAGTTTATTTTGGCATCCGGATGATGATTCTAGCATGAAATTGCTTGGGCACCTGTCAATTTTTAAGATTTTGACACATTCAGCTCAAATGTACACAATTGCTGATTATGGCTGTCAAATCTAAACCAAACGTTGTGCACTCAAATCTTTTGCTGTATTTAGTTTATTTTCGCATCCGGATGATGATTCTAGTATGAAATTGCTTGGGCACCTGTTAATTTTTAAGATTTTGACACATTCAGCTCAAATGTACACAATTGCTGATTATGGCTGTCAAATCTAAACCAAACGTTGTGCACTCAAACCTTTTGCTGTATTTAGTTTATTTTGGCATCCGGATGATGATTCTAGCATGAAATTGCTTGGGCACCTGTTAATTTTTAAGATTTTGACTCATTCAGCTCAAATGTACAATCATGCGCTAAAAAAGCATTTAAAGCAATAAAAAGGTGATTATGGCTGTCAAACCTAAACCAAACGTTGTGCACTCAAATCTTTTGCTGTATTTAGTTTAATTTGGGATCCGGATGATGATTCTAGCATGAAATTGCTTGGGCACCTGTTAATTTTTAAGATTTTGACACATTCAGCTCAAATGTACACAATTGCTGATTATGGCTGTCAAATCTAAACCAAACGTTGTGCACTCAAATCTTTTGCTGTATTTAGTTTATTTTGGCATCTGGATGATGATTCTAGTATGAAATGGCTTGGGCACCTGTTAATTTTTAAGATTTTGACACATTCAGCTCAAATGTACAATCATGCGCTAAAAACGCATTTAAAGCAATAAAAAGGTGATTATGGCTGTCAAACCTAAATCAAACGTTGTGCACCCAAATCTTTTGCTGTATTTAGTTTATTTTGGCATCCGGATAATGATTCTAGCATGAAATTGCTTGGGCACCTGTTAATTTTTAAGATTTTGACACATTCAGCTCAAATGTACACAATTGCTGATTATGGCTGTCAAATCTAAACCAAACGTTGTGCACTCAAATCTTTTGCTGTATTTAGTTTATTTTGGCATCCGGGTGATGATTCTAGCATGAAATTGCTTGGGCACCTTTTAATTTTTAAGATTTTGACACATTCAGCTCAAATGTACAATCTTGCGCTAAAAACGCATTTAAAGCAATAAAAAGGTGATTATGGCTGTCAAACCTAAACCAAACGTTGTGCACTCATATCATTTGCTGTATTTAGTTTATTTTGGCATCCGGATGATGATTCTAGCATGAAATTGCTTGGGCACCTGTTAATTTTTAAGATTTTGACACATTCAGCTCAAATGTACACAATTGCTGATTATGGCTGTCAAATCTAAACCAAACGTTGTGCATCAAATCTTTTGCTGTATTTAGTTTATTTTGGCATCCGGATGATGATTCTAGCATGAAATTGCTTGGGCACCTGTTAATTTTTAAGATTTTGACACATTCAGCTCAAATGTACAATCATGCGCAAAAACGCATTTAAAGCAATAAAAAGATGATTATGGCTGTCAAACCTAAACCAAACGTTGTGCACTCAAATCTTTTGCTGTATTTAGTTTATTTTGGCATCCGGATGATGATTCTAGCATGAAATTGCTTGGGCACCTGTCAATTTTTAAGATTTTGACACATTCAGCTCAAATGTACACAATTGCTGATTATGGCTGTCAAATCTAAACCAAACGTTGTGCACTCAAATCTTTTGCTGTATTTAGTTTATTTTCGCATCCGGATGATGATTCTAGTATGAAATTGCTTGGGCACCTGTTAATTTTTAAGATTTTGACACATTCAGCTCAAATGTACACAATTGCTGATTATGGCTGTCAAATCTAAACCAAACGTTGTGCACTCAAACCTTTTGCTGTATTTAGTTTATTTTGGCATCCGGATGATGATTCTAGCATGAAATTGCTTGGGCACCTGTTAATTTTTAAGATTTTGACTCATTCAGCTCAAATGTACAATCATGCGCTAAAAAAGCATTTAAAGCAATAAAAAGGTGATTATGGCTGTCAAACCTAAACCAAACGTTGTGCACTCAAATCTTTTGCTGTATTTAGTTTAATTTGGGATCCGGATGATGATTCTAGCATGAAATTGCTTGGGCACCTATCAATTTTTAAGATTTTGACACATTCAGCTCAAATGTACACGATTGCTGATTATGGCTGTCAAATCTAAACCAAAGGTTGTGCACTCAAATCTTTTGCTGTATTTAGTTTATTTTGGCATCCGGATGATGATTCTAGCATGAAATTGCTTGGGCACCTGTTAATTTTTAAGATTTTGACACATTCAGCTCAAATGTACAATCATGCGCAAAAACACATTTAAAGCAATAAAAAGATGATTATGGCTGTCAAACCTAAACCAAACGTTGTGCACTCAAATCTTTTGCTGTATTTAGTTTATTTTGGCATCCGGATGATGATTCTAGCATGAAATTGCTTGGGCACCTGTCAATTTTTAAGATTTTGACACATTCAGCTCAAATGTACACAATTGCTGATTATGGCTGTCAAATCTAAACCAAACGTTGTGCACTCAAATCTTTTGCTGTATTTAGTTTATTTTGGCATCCGGATGATGATTCTAGTATGAAATTGCTTGGGCACCTGTTAATTTTTAAGATTTTGACACATTCAGCTCAAATGTACACAATTGCTGATTATGGCTGTCAAATCTAAACCAAACGTTGTGCACTCAAATCTTTTGCTGTATTTAGTTTATTTTGGTATCCGGATAATGATTCTAGCATGAAATTGCTTGGGCACCTGTTAATTTTTAAGATTTTGACACATTCAGCTCAAATGTACACAATTGCTGATTATGGCTGTCAAATCTAAACCAAACGTTGTGCACTCAAATCTTTTGCTGTATTTAGTTTATTTTGGCATCCGGATGATGATTCTAGCATGAAATTGCTTGGGCACCTTTTAATTTTTAAGATTTTGACACATTCAGCTCAAATGTACAATCTTGCGCTAAAAACGCATTTAAAGCAATAAAAAGGTGATTATGGCTGTCAAACCTAAACCAAACGTTGTGCACTCATATCTTTTGCTGTATTTAGTTTATTTTGGCATCTGGATGATGATTCTAGTATGAAATTGCTTGGGCACCTGTTAATTTTTAAGATTTTGACACATTCAGCTCAAATGTACAATCATGCGCTAAAAACGCATTTAAAGCAATAAAAAGGTGATTATGGCTGTCAAACCTAAACCAAACGTTGTGCACCCAAATCTTTTGCTGTATTTAGTTTATTTTGGTATCCGGATAATGATTCTAGCATGAAATTGCTTGGGCACCTGTTAATTTTTAAGATTTTGACACATTCAGCTCAAATGTACACAATTGCTGATTATGGCTGTCAAATCTAAACCAAACGTTGTGCACTCAAATCTTTTGCTGTATTTAGTTTATTTTGGCATCCGGATGATGATTCTAGCATGAAATTACTTGGGCACCTGTTAATTTTTAAGATTTTGACACATTCAGCTCAAATGTACAATCATGCGCTAAAAACGCATTTAAAGCAATAAAAAGGTGATTATGGCTGTCAAATCTAAACCAAACGTTGTGCACTCAAATCTTTTGCTGTATTTAGTTTATTTTGGCATCCGGATGATGATTCTAGCATGAAATTGCTTGGGCACCTGTTAATTTTTAAGATTTTGACACATTCAGCTCAAATGTACACAATTGCTGATTATGGCTGTCAAATCTAAACCAAACGTTGTGCACTCAAATCTTTTGCTGTATTTAGTTTATTTTGGCATCCGGATGATGATTCTAGCATGAAATTACTTGGGCACCTGTTAATTTTTAAGATTTTGACACATTCAGCTCAAATGTACAATCATGCGCTAAAAACGCATTTAAAGCAATAAAAAGGTGATTATGGCTGTCAAATCTAAACCAAACGTTGTGCACTCAAATCTTTTGCTGTATTTAGTTTATTTTGGCATCCGGATGATGATTCTAGCATGAAATTGCTTGGGCACCTGTTAATTTTTAAGATTTTGACACATTCAGCTCAAATGTACACAATTATTGATTATGGCTGTCAAATCTAAACCAAACGTTGTGCATCAAATCTTTTGCTGTATTTAGTTTATTTTGGCATCCGGATGATGATTCTAGCATGAAATTGCTTGGGCACCTGTTAATTTTTAAGATTTTGACACATTCAGCTCAAATGTACAATCATGCGCAAAAACGCATTTAAAGCAATAAAAAGATGATTATGGCTGTCAAACCTAAACCAAACGTTGTGCACTCAAATCTTTTGCTGTATTTAGTTTATTTTGGCATCCGGATGATGATTCTAGCATGAAATTGCTTGGGCACCTGTCAATTTTTAAGATTTTGACACATTCAGCTCAAATGTACACAATTGCTGATTATGGCTGTCAAATCTAAACCAAACGTTGTGCACTCAAATCTTTTGCTGTATTTAGTTTATTTTGGCATCCGGATGATGATTCTAGTATGAAATTGCTTGGGCACCTGTTAATTTTTAAGATTTTGACACATTCAGCTCAAATGTACACAATTGCTGATTATGGCTGTCAAATCTAAACCAAACGTTGTGCACTCAAATCTTTTGCTGTATTTAGTTTATTTTGGCATCCGGATGATGATTCTAGCATGAAATTGCTTGGGCACCTGTTAATTTTTAAGATTTTGACACATTCAGCTCAAATGTACAATCATGCGCTAAAAACGCATTTAAAGCAATAAAAAGGTGATTATGGCTATCAAACCTAAACCAAACGTTGTGCACTCAAATCTTTTGCTGTATTTAGTTTATTTTGGCATCCGGATGATGATTCTAGCATGAAATTGCTTGGGCACCTGTTAATTTTTAAGATTTTGACACATTCAGCTCAAATGTACAATCATGCGCAAAAACGCATTTAAAGCAATAAAAAGGTGATTATGGCTGTCAAACCTAAACCAAACGTTGTGCACTCATATCTTTTGCTGTATTTAGTTTATTTTGGCATCCGGATGATGATTCTAGCATGAAATTGCTTGGGCACCTGTCAATTTTTAAGATTTTGACACATTCAGCTCAAATGTACACAATTGCTGATTATGGCTGTCAAATCTAAACCAAACGTTGTGCACTCAAATCTTTTGCTGTATTTAGTTTATTTTCGCATCCGGATGATGATTCTAGTATGAAATTGCTTGGGCACCTGTTAATTTTTAAGATTTTGACACATTCAGCTCAAATGTACACAATTGCTGATTATGGCTGTCAAATCTAAACCAAACGTTGTGCACTCAAACCTTTTGCTGTATTTAGTTTATTTTGGCATCCGGATGATGATTCTAGCATGAAATTGCTTGGGCACCTGTTAATTTTTAAGATTTTGACTCATTCAGCTCAAATGTACAATCATGCGCTAAAAAAGCATTTAAAGCAATAAAAAGGTGATTATGGCTGTCAAACCTAAACCAAACGTTGTGCACTCAAATCTTTTGCTGTATTTAGTTTAATTTGGGATCCGGATGATGATTCTAGCATGAAATTGCTTGGGCACCTGTCAATTTTTAAGATTTTGACACATTCAGCTCAAATGTACACGATTGCTGATTATGGCTGTCAAATCTAAACCAAAGGTTGTGCACTCAAATCTTTTGCTGTATTTAGTTTATTTTGGCATCCGGATGATGATTCTAGCATGAAATTGCTTGGGCACCTGTTAATTTTTAAGATTTTGACACATTCAGCTCAAATGTACACAATTATTGATTATGGCTGTCAAATCTAAACCAAACGTTGTGCATCAAATCTTTTGCTGTATTTAGTTTATTTTGGCATCCGGATGATGATTCTAGCATGAAATTGCTTGGGCACCTGTTAATTTTTAAGATTTTGACACATTCAGCTCAAATGTACAATCATGCGCTAAAAACGCATTTAAAGCAATAAAAAGGTGATTATGGCTGTCAAATCTAAACCAAACGTTGTGCACTCAAATCTTTTGCTGTATTTAGTTTATTTTGGCATCCGGATGATGATTCTAGCATGAAATTGCTTGGGCACCTGTTAATTTTTAAGATTTTGACACATTCAGCTCAAATGTACACAATTATTGATTATGGCTGTCAAATCTAAACCAAACGTTGTGCATCAAATCTTTTGCTGTATTTAGTTTATTTTGGCATCCGGATGATGATTCTAGCATGAAATTGCTTGGGCACCTGTTAATTTTTAAGATTTTGACACATTCAGCTCAAATGTACAATCATGCGCAAAAACGCATTTAAAGCAATAAAAAGATGATTATGGCTGTCAAACCTAAACCAAACGTTGTGCACTCAAATCTTTTGCTGTATTTAGTTTATTTTGGCATCCGGATGATGATTCTAGCATGAAATTGCTTGGGCACCTGTCAATTTTTAAGATTTTGACACATTCAGCTCAAATGTACACAATTGCTGATTATGGCTGTCAAATCTAAACCAAACGTTGTGCACTCAAATCTTTTGCTGTATTTAGTTTATTTTGGCATCCGGATGATGATTCTAGTATGAAATTGCTTGGGCACCTGTTAATTTTTAAGATTTTGACACATTCAGCTCAAATGTACACAATTGCTGATTATGGCTGTCAAATCTAAACCAAACGTTGTGCACTCAAATCTTTTGCTGTATTTAGTTTATTTTGGCATCCGGATGATGATTCTAGCATGAAATTGCTTGGGCACCTGTTAATTTTTAAGATTTTGACACATTCAGCTCAAATGTACACAATTGCTGATTATGGCTGTCAAATCTAAACCAAACGTTGTGCACTCAAATCTTTTGCTGTATTTAGTTTATTTTGGCATCCGGATGATGATTCTAGCATGAAATTGCTTGGGCACCTTTTAATTTTTAAGATTTTGACACATTCAGCTCAAATGTACAATCTTGCGCTAAAAACGCATTTAAAGCAATAAAAAGGTGATTATGGCTGTCAAACCTAAACCAACCGTTGTGCACTCATATCTTTTGCTGTATTTAGTTTATTTTGGCATCTGGATGATGATTCTAGTATGAAATTGCTTGGGCACCTGTTAATTTTTAAGATTTTGACACATTCAGCTCAAATGTACAATCATGCGCTAAAAACGCATTTAAAGCAATAAAAAGGTGATTATGGCTGTCAAACCTAAACCAAACGTTGTGCACCCAAATCTTTTGCTGTATTTAGTTTATTTTGGTATCCGGATAATGATTCTAGCATGAAATTGCTTGGGCACCTGTTAATTTTTAAGATTTTGACACATTCAGCTCAAATGTACACAATTGCTGATTATGGCTGTCAAATCTAAACCAAACGTTGTGCACTCAAATCTTTTGCTGTATTTAGTTTATTTTGGCATCCGGATGATGATTCTAGCATGAAATTACTTGGGCACCTGTTAATTTTTAAGATTTTGACACATTCAGCTCAAATGTACAATCATGCGCTAAAAACGCATTTAAAGCAATAAAAAGGTGATTATGGCTGTCAAATCTAAACCAAACGTTGTGCACTCAAATCTTTTGCTGTATTTAGTTTATTTTGGCATCCGGATGATGATTCTAGCATGAAATTGCTTGGGCACCTGTTAATTTTTAAGATTTTGACACATTCAGCTCAAATGTACACAATTGCTGATTATGGCTGTCAAATCTAAACCAAACGTTGTGCACTCAAATCTTTTGCTGTATTTAGTTTATTTTGGCATCCGGATGATGATTCTAGCATGAAATTACTTGGGCACCTGTTAATTTTTAAGATTTTGACACATTCAGCTCAAATGTACAATCATGCGCTAAAAACGCATTTAAAGCAATAAAAAGGTGATTATGGCTGTCAAATCTAAACCAAACGTTGTGCACTCAAATCTTTTGCTGTATTTAGTTTATTTTGGCATCCGGATGATGATTCTAGCATGAAATTGCTTGGGCACCTGTTAATTTTTAAGATTTTGACACATTCAGCTCAAATGTACACAATTATTGATTATGGCTGTCAAATCTAAACCAAACGTTGTGCATCAAATCTTTTGCTGTATTTAGTTTATTTTGGCATCCGGATGATGATTCTCGCATGAAATTGCTTGGGCACCTGTTAATTTTTAAGATTTTGACACATTCAGCTCAAATGTACAATCATGCGCAAAAACGCATTTAAAGCAATAAAAAGATGATTATGGCTGTCAAACCTAAACCAAACGTTGTGCACTCAAATCTTTTGCTGTATTTAGTTTATTTTGGCATCCGGATGATGATTCTAGCATGAAATTGCTTGGGCACCTGTCAATTTTTAAGATTTTGACACATTCAGCTCAAATGTACACAATTGCTGATTATGGCTGTCAAATCTAAACCAAACGTTGTGCACTCAAATCTTTTGCTGTATTTAGTTTATTTTGGCATCCGGATGATGATTCTAGTATGAAATTGCTTGGGCACCTGTTAATTTTTAAGATTTTGACACATTCAGCTCAAATGTACACAATTGCTGATTACGGCTGTCAAATATAAACCAAACGTTGTGCACTCAAATCTTTTGCTGTATTTAGTTTATTTTGGCATCCAGATGATGATTCTAGCATGAAATTGCTTGGGCACCTGTTAATTTTTAAGATTTTGACACATTCAGCTCAAATGTACAATCATGCGCTAAAAACGCATTTAAAGCAATAAAAAGGTGATTATGGCTATCAAACCTAAACCAAACGTTGTGCACTCAAATCTTTTGCTGTATTTAGTTTATTTTGGCATCCGGATGATGATTCTAGCATGAAATTGCTTGGGCACCTGTTAATTTTTAAGATTTTGACACATTCAGCTCAAATGTACAATCATGCGCAAAAACGCATTTAAAGCAATAAAAAGATGATTATGGCTGTCAAACCTAAACCAAACGTTGTGCACTCAAATCTTTTGCTGTATTTAGTTTATTTTGGCATCCGGATGATGATTCTAGCATGAAATTGCTTGGGCACCTGTCAATTTTTAAGATTTTGACACATTCAGCTCAAATGTACACAATTGCTGATTATGGCTGTCAAATCTAAACCAAACGTTGTGCACTCAAATCTTTTGCTGTATTTAGTTTATTTTGGCATCCGGATAATGATTCTAGCATGAAATTGCTTGGGCACCTGTTAATTTTTAAGATTTTGACACATTCAGCTCAAATGTACACAATTGCTGATTATGGCTGTCAAATCTAAACCAAACGTTGTGCACTCAAATCTTTTGCTGTATTTAGTTTATTTTGGCATCCGGATGATGATTCTAGCATGAAATTGCTTGGGCACCTTTTAATTTTTAAGATTTTGACACATTCAGCTCAAATGTACAATCTTGCGCTAAAAACGCATTTAAAGCAATAAAAAGGTGATTATGGCTGTCAAACCTAAACCAAACGTTGTGCACTCATATCTTTTGCTGTATTTAGTTTATTTTGGCATCCGGATGATGATTCTAGCATGAAATTGCTTGGGCACCTGTCAATTTTTAAGATTTTGACACATTCAGCTCAAATGTACACAATTGCTGATTATGGCTGTCAAATCTAAACCAAACGTTGTGCACTCAAATCTTTTGCTGTATTTAGTTTATTTTCGCATCCGGATGATGATTCTAGTATGAAATTGCTTGGGCACCTGTTAATTTTTAAGATTTTGACACATTCAGCTCAAATGTACACAATTATTGATTATGGCTGTCAAATCTAAACCAAACGTTGTGCATCAAATCTTTTGCTGTATTTAGTTTATTTTGGCATCCGGATGATGATTCTAGCATGAAATTGCTTGGGCACCTGTTAATTTTTAAGATTTTGACACATTCAGCTCAAATGTACAATCATGCGCTAAAAACGCATTTAAAGCAATAAAAAGGTGATTATGGCTGTCAAATCTAAACCAAACGTTGTGCACTCAAATCTTTTGCTGTATTTAGTTTATTTTGGCATCCGGATGATGATTCTAGCATGAAATTGCTTGGGCACCTGTTAATTTTTAAGATTTTGACACATTCAGCTCAAATGTACACAATTATTGATTATGGCTGTCAAATCTAAACCAAACGTTGTGCATCAAATCTTTTGCTGTATTTAGTTTATTTTGGCATCCGGATGATGATTCTCGCATGAAATTGCTTGGGCACCTGTTAATTTTTAAGATTTTGACACATTCAGCTCAAATGTACAATCATGCGCAAAAACGCATTTAAAGCAATAAAAAGATGATTATGGCTGTCAAACCTAAACCAAACGTTGTGCACTCAAATCTTTTGCTGTATTTAGTTTATTTTGGCATCCGGATGATGATTCTAGCATGAAATTGCTTGGGCACCTGTCAATTTTTAAGATTTTGACACATTCAGCTCAAATGTACACAATTGCTGATTATGGCTGTCAAATCTAAACCAAACGTTGTGCACTCAAATCTTTTGCTGTATTTAGTTTATTTTGGCATCCGGATGATGATTCTAGTATGAAATTGCTTGGGCACCTGTTAATTTTTAAGATTTTGACACATTCAGCTCAAATGTACACAATTGCTGATTATGGCTGTCAAATCTAAACCAAACGTTGTGCACTCAAATCTTTTGCTGTATTTAGTTTATTTTGGCATCCGGATGATGATTCTAGCATGAAATTACTTGGGCACCTGTTAATTTTTAAGATTTTGACACATTCAGCTCAAATGTACAATCATGCGCAAAAACGCATTTAAAGCAATAAAAAGATGATTATGGCTGTCAAACCTAAACCAAACGTGCACTCAAATCTTTTGCTGTATTTAGTTTATTTTGGCATCCGGATGATGATTCTAGCATGAAATTGCTTGGGCACCTGTCAATTTTTAAGATTTTGACACATTCAGCTCAAATGTACACAATTGCTGATTATGGCTGTCAAATCTAAACCAAACGTTGTGCACTCAAATCTTTTGCTGTATTTAGTTTATTTTGGCATCCGGATGATGATTCTAGTATGAAATTGCTTGGGCACCTGTTAATTTTTAAGATTTTGACACATTCAGCTCAAATGTACACAATTGCTGATTATGGCTGTCAAATCTAAACCAAACGTTGTGCACTCAAATCTTTTGCTGTATTTAGTTTATTTTGGCATCCGGATGATGATTCTAGCATGAAATTGCTTGGGCACCTGTTAATTTTTAAGATTTTGACACATTCAGCTCAAATGTACAATCATGCGCTAAAAACGCATTTAAAGCAATAAAAAGGTGATTATGGCTATCAAACCTAAACCAAACGTTGTGCACTCAAATCTTTTGCTGTATTTAGTTTATTTTGGCATCCGGATGATGATTCTAGCATGAAATTGCTTGGGCACCTGTTAATTTTTAAGATTTTGACACATTCAGCTCAAATGTACAATCATGCGCAAAAACGCATTTAAAGCAATAAAAAGATGATTATGGCTGTCAAACCTAAACCAAACGTTGTGCACTCAAATCTTTTGCTGTATTTAGTTTATTTTGGCATCCGGATGATGATTCTAGCATGAAATTGCTTGGGCACCTGTCAATTTTTAAGATTTTGACACATTCAGCTCAAATGTACACAATTGCTGATTATGGCTGTCAAATCTAAACCAAACGTTGTGCACTCAAATCTTTTGCTGTATTTAGTTTATTTTGGCATCCGGATAATGATTCTAGCATGAAATTGCTTGGGCACCTGTTAATTTTTAAGATTTTGACACATTCAGCTCAAATGTACACAATTGCTGATTATGGCTGTCAAATCTAAACCAAACGTTGTGCACTCAAATCTTTTGCTGTATTTAGTTTATTTTGGCATCCGGATGATGATTCTAGCATGAAATTGCTTGGGCACCTTTTAATTTTTAAGATTTTGACACATTCAGCTCAAATGTACAATCTTGCGCTAAAAACGCATTTAAAGCAATAAAAAGGTGATTATGGCTGTCAAACCTAAACCAAACGTTGTGCACTCATATCTTTTGCTGTATTTAGTTTATTTTGGCATCCGGATGATGATTCTAGCATGAAATTGCTTGGGCACCTGTCAATTTTTAAGATTTTGACACATTCAGCTCAAATGTACACAATTGCTGATTATGGCTGTCAAATCTAAACCAAACGTTGTGCACTCAAATCTTTTGCTGTATTTAGTTTATTTTCGCATCCGGATGATGATTCTAGTATGAAATTGCTTGGGCACCTGTTAATTTTTAAGATTTTGACACATTCAGCTCAAATGTACACAATTATTGATTATGGCTGTCAAATCTAAACCAAACGTTGTGCATCAAATCTTTTGCTGTATTTAGTTTATTTTGGCATCCGGATGATGATTCTAGCATGAAATTGCTTGGGCACCTGTTAATTTTTAAGATTTTGACACATTCAGCTCAAATGTACAATCATGCGCTAAAAACGCATTTAAAGCAATAAAAAGGTGATTATGGCTGTCAAATCTAAACCAAACGTTGTGCACTCAAATCTTTTGCTGTATTTAGTTTATTTTGGCATCCGGATGATGATTCTAGCATGAAATTGCTTGGGCACCTGTTAATTTTTAAGATTTTGACACATTCAGCTCAAATGTACACAATTATTGATTATGGCTGTCAAATCTAAACCAAACGTTGTGCATCAAATCTTTTGCTGTATTTAGTTTATTTTGGCATCCGGATGATGATTCTAGCATGAAATTGCTTGGGCACCTGTTAATTTTTAAGATTTTGACACATTCAGCTCAAATGTACAATCATGCGCAAAAACGCATTTAAAGCAATAAAAAGATGATTATGGCTGTCAAACCTAAACCAAACGTTGTGCACTCAAATCTTTTGCTGTATTTAGTTTATTTTGGCATCCGGATGATGATTCTAGCATGAAATTGCTTGGGCACCTGTCAATTTTTAAGATTTTGACACATTCAGCTCAAATGTACACAATTGCTGATTATGGCTGTCAAATCTAAACCAAACGGTGTGCACTCAAATCTTTTGCTGTATTTAGTTTATTTTGGCATCCGGATGATGATTCTAGTATGAAATTGCTTGGGCACCTGTTAATTTTTAAGATTTTGACACATTCAGCTCAAATGTACACAATTGCTGATTATGGCTGTCAAATCTAAACCAAACGTTGTGCACTCAAATCTTTTGCTGTATTTAGTTTATTTTGGCATCCGGATGATGATTCTAGCATGAAATTACTTGGGCACCTGTTAATTTTTAAGATTTTGACACATTCAGCTCAAATGTACAATCATGCGCTAAAAACGCATTTAAAGCAATAAAAAGGTGATTATGGCTGTCAAATCTAAACCAAACGTTGTGCACTCAAATCTTTTGCTGTATTTAGTTTATTTTGGCATCCGGATGATGATTCTAGCATGAAATTGCTTGGGCACCTGTTAATTTTTAAGATTTTGACACATTCAGCTCAAATGTACACAATTGCTGATTATGGCTGTCAAATCTAAACCAAACGTTGTGCATCAAATCTTTTGCTGTATTTAGTTTATTTTGGCATCCGGATGATGATTCTAGCATGAAATTGCTTGGGCACCTGTTAATTTTTAAGATTTTGACACATTCAGCTCAAATGTACAATCATGCGCAAAAACGCATTTAAAGCAATAAAAAGATGATTATGGCTGTCAAACCTAAACCAAACGTTGTGCACTCAAATCTTTTGCTGTATTTAGTTTATTTTGGCATCCGGATGATGATTCTAGCATGAAATTGCTTGGGCACCTGTCAATTTTTAAGATTTTGACACATTCAGCTCAAATGTACACAATTGCTGATTATGGCTGTCAAATCTAAACCAAACGTTGTGCATCAAATCTTTTGCTGTATTTAGTTTATTTTGGCATCCGGATGATGATTCTAGCATGAAATTGCTTGGGCACCTGTTAATTTTTAAGATTTTGACACATTCAGCTCAAATGTACAATCATGCGCAAAAACGCATTTAAAGCAATAAAAAGATGATTATGGCTGTCAAACCTAAACCAAACGTTGTGCACTCAAATCTTTTGCTGTATTTAGTTTATTTTGGCATCCGGATGATGATTCTAGCATGAAATTGCTTGGGCACCTGTCAATTTTTAAGATTTTGACACATTCAGCTCAAATGTACACAATTGCTGATTATGGCTGTCAAATCTAAACCAAACGTTGTGCACTCAAATCTTTTGCTGTATTTAGTTTATTTTGGCATCCGGATGATGATTCTAGTATGAAATTGCTTGGGCACCTGTTAATTTTTAAGATTTTGACACATTCAGCTCAAATGTACACAATTGCTGATTATGGCTGTCAAATCTAAACCAAACGTTGTGCACTCAAATCTTTTGCTGTATTTAGTTTATTTTGGCATCCGGATGATGATTCTAGCATGAAATTGCTTAGGCACCTGTCAATTTTTAAGATTTTGACACATTCAGCTCAAATGTACACAATTGCTGATTATGGCTGTCAAATCTAAACCAAACGTTGTGCACTCAAATCTTTTGCTGTATTTAGTTTATTTTGGCATCCGGATGATGATTCTAGCATGAAATTGCTTAGGCACCTGTCAATTTTTAAGATTTTGACACATTCAGCTCAAATGTACACAATTGCTGATTATGGCTGTCAAATCTAAACCAAACGTTGTGCACTCAAATCTTTTGCTGTATTTAGTTTATTTTGGCATCCGGATGATGATTCTAGTATGAAATTGCTTGGGCACCTGTTAATGTTTAAGATTTTGACACATTCAGCTCAAATGTACACAATTGCTGATTATGGCTGTCAAATCTAAACCAAACGTTGTGCACTCAAATCTTTTGCTGTATTTAGTTTATTTTGGCATCCGGATAATGATTCTAGCATGAAATTGCTTGGGCACCTGTTAATTTTTAAGATTTTGACACATTCAGCTCAAATGTACACAATTGCTGATTATGGCTGTCAAATCTAAACCAAACGTTGTGCACTCAAATCTTTTGCTGTATTTAGTTTATTTTGGCATCCGGATGATGATTCTAGCATGAAATTGCTTGGGCACCTGTTAATTTTTAAGATTTTGACACATTCAGCTCAAATGTACACAATTGCTGATTATGGCTGTCAAATCTAAACCAAACGTTGTGCACTCAAATCTTTTGCTGTATTTAGTTTATTTTGGCATCCGGATGATGATTCTAGCATGAAATTGCTTGGGCACCTTTTAATTTTTAAGATTTTGACACATTCAGCTCAAATGTACAATCTTGCGCTAAAAACGCATTTAAAGCAATAAAAAGGTGATTATGGCTGTCAAACCTAAACCAAACGTTGTGCACTCATATCTTTTGCTGTATTTAGTTTATTTTGGCATCCGGATAATGATTCTAGCATGAAATTGCTTGGGCACCTGTTAATTTTTAAGATTTTGACACATTCAGCTCAAATGTACACAATTGCTGATTATGGCTGTCAAATCTAAACCAAACGTTGTGCACTCAAATCTTTTGCTGTATTTAGTTTATTTTGGCATCCGGATGATGATTCTAGCATGAAATTACTTGGGCACCTGTTAATTTTTAAGATTTTGACACATTCAGCTCAAATGTACACAATTATTGATTATGGCTGTCAAATCTAAACCAAACGTTGTGCATCAAATCTTTTGCTGTATTTAGTTTATTTTGGCATCCGGATGATGATTCTAGCATGAAATTGCTTGGGCACCTGTTAATTTTTAAGATTTTGACACATTCAGCTCAAATGTACAATCATGCGCAAAAACGCATTTAAAGCAATAAAAAGATGATTATGGCTGTCAAACCTAAACCAAACGTTGTGCACTCAAATCTTTTGCTGTATTTAGTTTATTTTGGCATCCGGATGATGATTCTAGCATGAAATTGCTTGGGCACCTGTCAATTTTTAAGATTTTGACACATTCAGCTCAAATGTACACAATTGCTGATTATGGCTGTCAAATCTAAACCAAACGTTGTGCACTCAAATCTTTTGCTGTATTTAGTTTATTTTGGCATCCGGATGATGATTCTAGCATGAAATTACTTGGGCACCTGTTAATTTTTAAGATTTTGACACATTCAGCTCAAATGTACAATCATGCGCTAAAAACGCATTTAAAGCAATAAAAAGGTGATTATGGCTGTCAAATCTAAACCAAACGTTGTGCACTCAAATCTTTTGCTGTATTTAGTTTATTTTGGCATCCGGATGATGATTCTAGCATGAAATTGCTTGGGCACCTGTTAATTTTTAAGATTTTGACACATTCAGCTCAAATGTACACAATTGCTGATTATGGCTGTCAAATCTAAACCAAACGTTGTGCATCAAATCTTTTGCTGTATTTAGTTTATTTTGGCATCCGGATGATGATTCTAGCATGAAATTGCTTGGGCACCTGTTAATTTTTAAGATTTTGACACATTCAGCTCAAATGTACAATCATGCGCAAAAACGCATTTAAAGCAATAAAAAGATGATTATGGCTGTCAAACCTAAACCAAACGTTGTGCACTCAAATCTTTTGCTGTATTTAGTTTATTTTGGCATCCGGATGATGATTCTAGCATGAAATTGCTTGGGCACCTGTCAATTTTTAAGATTTTGACACATTCAGCTCAAATGTACACAATTGCTGATTATGGCTGTCAAATCTAAACCAAACGTTGTGCACTCAAATCTTTTGCTGTATTTAGTTTATTTTGGCATCCGGATGATGATTCTAGTATGAAATTGCTTGGGCACCTGTTAATTTTTAAGATTTTGACACATTCAGCTCAAATGTACACAATTGCTGATTATGGCTGTCAAATCTAAACCAAACGTTGTGCACTCAAATCTTTTGCTGTATTTAGTTTATTTTGGCATCCGGATGATGATTCTAGCATGAAATTGCTTGGGCACCTGTTAATTTTTAAGATTTTGACACATTCAGCTCAAATGTACACAATTGCTGATTATGGCTGTCAAATCTAAACCAAACGTTGTGCACTCAAATCTTTTGCTGTATTTAGTTTATTTTGGCATCCGGATGATGATTCTAGCATGAAATTGCTTAGGCACCTGTCAATTTTTAAGATTTTGACACATTCAGCTCAAATGTACACAATTGCTGATTATGGCTGTCAAATCTAAACCAAACGTTGTGCACTCAAATCTTTTGCTGTATTTAGTTTATTTTGGCATCCGGATGATGATTCTAGTATGAAATTGCTTGGGCACCTGTTAATTTTTAAGATTTTGACACATTCAGCTCAAATGTACACAATTGCTGATTATGGCTGTCAAATCTAAACCAAACGTTGTGCACTCAAATCTTTTGCTGTATTTAGTTTATTTTGGCATCCGGATAATGATTCTAGCATGAAATTGCTTGGGCACCTGTTAATTTTTAAGATTTTGACACATTCAGCTCAAATGTACACAATTGCTGATTATGGCTGTCAAATCTAAACCAAACGTTGTGCACTCAAATCTTTTGCTGTATTTAGTTTATTTTGGCATCCGGATGATGATTCTAGCATGAAATTGCTTGGGCACCTGTTAATTTTTAAGATTTTGACACATTCAGCTCAAATGTACACAATTGCTGATTATGGCTGTCAAATCTAAACCAAACGTTGTGCACTCAAATCTTTTGCTGTATTTAGTTTATTTTGGCATCCGGATGATGATTCTAGCATGAAATTGCTTGGGCACCTTTTAATTTTTAAGATTTTGACACATTCAGCTCAAATGTACAATCTTGCGCTAAAAACGCATTTAAAGCAATAAAAAGGTGATTATGGCTGTCAAACCTAAACCAAACGTTGTGCACTCATATCTTTTGCTGTATTTAGTTTATTTTGGCATCCGGATAATGATTCTAGCATGAAATTGCTTGGGCACCTGTTAATTTTTAAGATTTTGACACATTCAGCTCAAATGTACACAATTGCTGATTATGGCTGTCAAATCTAAACCAAACGTTGTGCACTCAAATCTTTTGCTGTATTTAGTTTATTTTGGCATCCGGATGATGATTCTAGCATGAAATTACTTGGGCACCTGTTAATTTTTAAGATTTTGACACATTCAGCTCAAATGTACACAATTATTGATTATGGCTGTCAAATCTAAACCAAACGTTGTGCATCAAATCTTTTGCTGTATTTAGTTTATTTTGGCATCCGGATGATGATTCTAGCATGAAATTGCTTGGGCACCTGTTAATTTTTAAGATTTTGACACATTCAGCTCAAATGTACAATCATGCGCAAAAACGCATTTAAAGCAATAAAAAGATGATTATGGCTGTCAAACCTAAACCAAACGTTGTGCACTCAAATCTTTTGCTGTATTTAGTTTATTTTGGCATCCGGATGATGATTCTAGCATGAAATTGCTTGGGCACCTGTCAATTTTTAAGATTTTGACACATTCAGCTCAAATGTACACAATTGCTGATTATGGCTGTCAAATCTAAACCAAACGTTGTGCACTCAAATCTTTTGCTGTATTTAGTTTATTTTGGCATCCGGATGATGATTCTAGCATGAAATTACTTGGGCACCTGTTAATTTTTAAGATTTTGACACATTCAGCTCAAATGTACAATCATGCGCTAAAAACGCATTTAAAGCAATAAAAAGGTGATTATGGCTGTCAAATCTAAACCAAACGTTGTGCACTCAAATCTTTTGCTGTATTTAGTTTATTTTGGCATCCGGATGATGATTCTAGCATGAAATTGCTTGGGCACCTGTTAATTTTTAAGATTTTGACACATTCAGCTCAAATGTACACAATTGCTGATTATGGCTGTCAAATCTAAACCAAACGTTGTGCATCAAATCTTTTGCTGTATTTAGTTTATTTTGGCATCCGGATGATGATTCTAGCATGAAATTGCTTGGGCACCTGTTAATTTTTAAGATTTTGACACATTCAGCTCAAATGTACAATCATGCGCAAAAACGCATTTAAAGCAATAAAAAGATGATTATGGCTGTCAAACCTAAACCAAACGTTGTGCACTCAAATCTTTTGCTGTATTTAGTTTATTTTGGCATCCGGATGATGATTCTAGCATGAAATTGCTTGGGCACCTGTCAATTTTTAAGATTTTGACACATTCAGCTCAAATGTACACAATTGCTGATTATGGCTGTCAAATCTAAACCAAACGTTGTGCACTCAAATCTTTTGCTGTATTTAGTTTATTTTGGCATCCGGATGATGATTCTAGTATGAAATTGCTTGGGCACCTGTTAATTTTTAAGATTTTGACACATTCAGCTCAAATGTACACAATTGCTGATTATGGCTGTCAAATCTAAACCAAACGTTGTGCACTCAAATCTTTTGCTGTATTTAGTTTATTTTGGCATCCGGATGATGATTCTAGCATGAAATTGCTTAGGCACCTGTCAATTTTTAAGATTTTGACACATTCAGCTCAAATGTACACAATTGCTGATTATGGCTGTCAAATCTAAACCAAACGTTGTGCACTCAAATCTTTTGCTGTATTTAGTTTATTTTGGCATCCGGATGATGATTCTAGCATGAAATTGCTTGGGCACCTGTTAATTTTTAAGATTTTGACACATTCAGCTCAAATGTACACAATTGCTGATTATGGCTGTCAAATCTAAACCAAACGTTGTGCACTCAAATCTTTTGCTGTATTTAGTTTATTTTGGCATCCGGATGATGATTCTAGCATGAAATTGCTTGGGCACCTTTTAATTTTTAAGATTTTGACACATTCAGCTCAAATGTACAATCTTGCGCTAAAAACGCATTTAAAGCAATAAAAAGGTGATTATGGCTGTCAAACCTAAACCAAACGTTGTGCACTCATATCTTTTGCTGTATTTAGTTTATTTTGGCATCCGGATAATGATTCTAGCATGAAATTGCTTGGGCACCTGTTAATTTTTAAGATTTTGACACATTCAGCTCAAATGTACACAATTGCTGATTATGGCTGTCAAATCTAAACCAAACGTTGTGCACTCAAATCTTTTGCTGTATTTAGTTTATTTTGGCATCCGGATGATGATTCTAGCATGAAATTACTTGGGCACCTGTTAATTTTTAAGATTTTGACACATTCAGCTCAAATGTACAATCATGCGCTAAAAACGCATTTAAAGCAATAAAAAGGTGATTATGGCTGTCAAATCTAAACCAAACGTTGTGCACTCAAATCTTTTGCTGTATTTAGTTTATTTTGGCATCCGGATGATGATTCTAGTATGAAATTGCTTGGGCACCTGTTAATTTTTAAGATTTTGACACATTCAGCTCAAATGTACACAATTGCTGATTATGGCTGTCAAATCTAAACCAAACGTTGTGCACTCAAATCTTTTGCTGTATTTAGTTTATTTTGGCATCCGGATGATGATTCTAGCATGAAATTGCTTGGGCACCTGTTAATTTTTAAGATTTTGACACATTCAGCTCAAATGTACAATCATGCGCTAAAAACGCATTTAAAGCAATAAAAAGGTGATTATGGCTATCAAACCTAAACCAAACGTTGTGCACTCAAATCTTTTGCTGTATTTAGTTTATTTTGGCATCCGGATGATGATTCTAGCATGAAATTGCTTGGGCACCTGTTAATTTTTAAGATTTTGACACATTCAGCTCAAATGTACAATCATGCGCAAAAACGCATTTAAAGCAATAAAAAGATGATTATGGCTGTCAAACCTAAACCAAACGTTGTGCACTCAAATCTTTTGCTGTATTTAGTTTATTTTGGCATCCGGATGATGATTCTAGCATGAAATTGCTTGGGCACCTGTCAATTTTTAAGATTTTGACACATTCAGCTCAAATGTACACAATTGCTGATTATGGCTGTCAAATCTAAACCTGTAAGGACTCAGCTGAGTCGATAAAGAATGAATCCCAAAACTGCAGGCTCAGAGGAGGAAAACAATCTCGATTTATTCTTTCTGAAAAACCGATTGCACAAAGCTTGCGCGCAGGCAAGGCAACGAAATTTACAGCGGTGCCCTTGCACACAGGCGAGGGACACGGAAGTAAAAAAAGACACTTGCAAAAGGCAAGGAGGAATTGGGAAACACAAAACTCCCGCAAAAGGCAGGGAACACGAATGTAACACAAAGCGCTTGCAACTGCAAGGAAAACTAACATAACCAAAATCGCTTGCAAACGGCAAGGAGAACTAACGTAACAAAAAACACTTGCTAACAGCAAGGACTAGAAAAACATAAATCACTTGCGACCGGCAAGGACGACACGAAATGCACACGGACTCAATCAACGCGAGTATAACAACAAAAGGCGACGCGGAAACACACACGTGAATATAAGTAAACTAAAGACGACGGCAGATTCAAAAACTTTTACCAATGGAGAAACGCGGAGAACACTTGGACACGAGGATGAGCAAGTAATAATCCGACAGCTGGCTGTTGCTTGTCGGAGTCCTCTTATAGTCCTGATTGCCAACTCGATGCAGGTGCGGAGCTGGGGAACGCCCCCCTTGTCATTGACACTGAAAACACACACAAGAGCACAACAGGGCTGAGAACCGAACCATGACAGTACCCCCCCCTTAACGGACGCCCCTTGGCGGACCACCTGGTTTATCCGGGTGCGCAGCATAGAACGTGTCTAACAGGGACGGGTCCAGGATCCAGGAGCGGGGGATCCACTGGCGCTCCTCCGGTCCGTATCCCTCCCAGTCCACCAGGTACTGGAAGCCCCGGCCCCTGCACCTAGAGTCCAAAATTTCTCTCACTGTGTAGACAGGATCCCCATCCACTAACCGGGGAGGAGGCGGAGCTGGCGCGGGAGGATTCAGAGGGCTAGGAGTCACAGGCTTAAGGAGGGAGACGTGGAACACAGGATGCACTTTGAGAGAGGAGGGCAGACGGAGCTTCGCTGTCACAGGGTTAATCATGGCGAGGATTTCGAATGGTCCAATGAAGCGCGGACCCAATTTTTTAGCCCCACCAGCCAGTCGCAGGTCCCGGGAGGAGAGCCAAACCTTGTCCCCAGGTCGGTAAGCTGGCTCTGGCCGCCGCCGGCGATCCGCTATCTCCTTGTTGCGTTCCGCTGTGCGGGACAACGCCGCTCTGGTCTCCCGCCACACCTTGTGGGCCCGGCGTAGGTGCTGCTGAACTGTGGGTAATTCGATGGGGCCTTCTTGTGACGGGAACAGGGGTGGCTGGTAACCATACGCCGCCATGAAGGGTGAATGTCCTGTAGCAGAAGAAGGTAAGGTGTTGGAGGCGTATTCTATCCAGGGTAGATGCGTGAACCAAGATTCGGGGTTGAGCAGACAGACACATCGGAGGGCGGCTTCCAGGTCTTGATTGGCCCTTTCTGTCTGGCCGTTAGTCTGCGGGTGATACCCCGACGACAGGCTGGCTGTGGCTCCCAACAGCTTACAGAATTTCTTCCAAACCTGGGAGATGAACTGCGGCCCACGGTCTGACACCAAGTCCACCGGCAGTCCATGAAGCCTAAATACATGCCGGACGAGGAGTTGTGCGGTCTCCCACGATGTAGGCAATTTGGAGAGAGCGACATAATGTGCCAGCTTGGAGAATCGGTCTACCACAGTCATGATCACGGTATTTCCTCTAGAACTAGGGAGGCCCGTGATGAAATCAAGGGCAATATGGGACCACGGTCGCGAAGGGACGGGTAGAGGTCGCAGTAGTCCCGCCGGAGGCTGGTGGGAGGACTTCCCACATGCACAAGCGGTGCAGGCCTTGACAAACTCGGTGATGTCTTTCCTCATCTCCGGCCACCAAAAACGTTGGCTGATGAGGGCGAGAGTCCTATGAATACCCGGATGGCAGGCGACTCTCGAGGTGTGACCCCACTGCAGGACCTCCGCCCGCAAGGGGTCCGTGACAAACAGTCTCTCGTCCGGACAGTCCTCCGGGATGGCGATTCCCTCCAATGCCTCAGTAACCCTCTTCTCCACCTCCCAGCGCACTGCGCCCACAAAACAATGCTCGGGAAGAATGGGTTCCGTCCCAGCCTCGGGAGTAGCCACGTCGTGCATACGGGACAAAGCATCCGGCTTCTGGTTCCGGGAACCTTGGCGATAGTCCACAACAAAGTTGAATCTGGTGAAAAGTAGGGCCCAGCGTGCCTGTCTGGAATTGAGTCTCTTCGCTGACCGAAGGTACGCCAAGTTCTTATGATCCGTCAGTACTTGGAACGGTTCCTTCGCGCCCTCCAGCCAGTGTCTCCATTCTTGTAGTGCCAGGACGATCGCCAGTAACTCCCGATTCCCCACGTCGTAGTTGCGCTCCGCTGGGCTTAGTCGCCTGGAGAAGAAGGCGCAGGGGTGGAGCTTCCCGTCTTCTGGCGACCGCTGGGACAGGACCGCCCCCGCTCCTGAATCCGACGCGTCAACCTCGACCACAAAGGGAATATCAGTATTAGAGTGGAGCAATACGGGTGGATTTATGAACAACTGCTTAAGTTCTGTGAAGGCCGCTTCGGCGCTCGGGGTCCACCTAAACGGAACCTTACTCGACGTTAACCTGGTAAGAGGGGCGGCCCGGAGACTATAGTTCCTAATAAACCGGCGATAAAAGTTGGCGAAGCCCAAAAACCTTTGCAACTGCTTACGTGTCGTGGGACTCGGCCACTCGACCACCGCCTGTGTCTTGATTGGGTCTGCTCGCAGCTGCCCCCCCTCAATAATAAAGCCCAAGAACTGAACCGACTTGGAATGAAACTCGCATTTCTCCGCTTTGACATATAGTCGATTCTCCAAAAGGCGCTGGAGCACCAGGCGAACATGTTGTCGGTGCTCCTGCTCGTCTCGCGAGAAGATTAGAATGTCATCCAAATACACAAAACAGAAAACATTCAACATGTCCCGGAGGACATCGTTAATTAGGCATTGGAACACCGCGGGCGCATTCGTTAACCCGAAAGGCATGACGCAATACTCAAAATGACCAAGGGGAGTCTTGAACGCGGTCTTCCATTCATCTCCCTTTCGGATGCGTACTAAGTGGTACGCACTGCGTAAATCTAACTTCGAAAAGATTCGGGCAGACTGTAACGGAGCGAAGGCCGAGTCCAACAGTGGAAGCGGGTACTTATTTTTAACTGTTATCTCATTCAATCCCCGATAGTCAACACAGGGACGAAGTGTCTTATCTTTCTTTTCTATGAAAAAGAACCCCGCCCCCACGGGTGATTTAGACGGACGGATCTGACCACTGGCCAGCGAACTCGAAATATATTCCCGGAGGGCTTCTTGTTCCGGCTGAGATACTTGATACAGGCGAGAACTCGGTAGTGTCGCATTGGGTATCAGCTCAATCGCACAATCGTAAGGTCTATGGGGCGGAAATGCCTGGGCACGGTCCTTACTAAACACCTTTCCTAAGTCATGGTATTCCTTAGGAACCTGATCGAGGCAAATTGCTTCGGGAACCGGTCCTACGGACACCGTGGTGGTCCCTTCAGCCGACCTCAAACAGTGGGCGTGGCAGAAGGGACTCCAGTTCTCCAACGCGGGCTTCTCCCAATTGATATCGGGGTTATGCGTCTTTAGCCAAGGGAGCCCCAATACTAGCGGAGCTGCACGGGAGGGCATCACGAAAAAACTCCTTCTCTCAACATGATTTCCCGAAAGTCTCAATGTTAGTGGCCCGGTAACATGTCGGACCTGTGCTAGTAACCGCCCATCTAGGTCGAACACCTCCTTAACCTTCTCTAACGGTTCTACCGGGCTTCCCAACGCCTCTACCACACCTGGATCAACGAAGCAATCGTCGGCGCCAGAATCAATGAGTGCCTTAATCTTAAAATTCATCCCGTGGTCAGACAACTCCCCCGACAATTCTAACCGTCTAATCTCACAACTCGCCCTCCTCGAAGGGCAGGGTTCGGTTCCCCCCGGTAGGTGCTTACCCTGGTTCGAGTCTGTTCCGGACTCCTGGGTCTCATTGGTCCGTCCTCCGAGTCGGGTGGTCGGTTGCGTCCGGCGTGGTGGCTTCGCCGGGCAGGCAGCCACCCGATGCCCAGGTTGGCCGCAGTAAAGACAGGCTCCCGTGACCCATCGACGGCGGCGCTCCTCGGGAGGCAGGCGTCCTCCTCCGACCTGCATGGGCTCCCCGGTATCCACTGGGGCACCCGGAAGGGAACGTGCCTCGGAGTCCTCGCTGAGCGTGAGTCCAGGCCCTCGGAGGTTGGTGGAGAGCCCATGCCGCTCACAAGCCCGCTCCCGGTGCCGTTCTCGAAGACGGTTATCTAACCGTATGGTGAGCTCAATAAGCCCTTCGAGAGAGCTCGTGTCATCGCGGACCGCCAGTTCATCTTTCAGTACGGTATTCAGTCCCCGACGAAAGATACTACGTAAAGCACAATCATCAAACCCGCTTTCTGCGGCCAGAATACGAAACGCGATTGAATAGTCTGCGACGGATCTTTCCCCCTGCACTAAATCTAACAACCGACCTCCGGCCTCCTTCCCCTTGACTGGATGATCAAACACACGTTGAAACTCAGAAACAAAAGACGGGAAGGAGGACCGGAGGTCTGGTCGTGAGTTGCTCACCACCATAGCCCAAGTAGCGGCTTGACCAGCCAGGAGGCTCATAATAAAAGCAACCTTAGATTGATCACGAGCGTAGGTGTATGGTTGCTGGTCGAAGATAAGCGAACATTGATGCAGGAACTGAGCACAGCCACCCGGCTGTCCGTCGTAGCGCGACGGATGGGGCAAAACGGGTTCCCTTGTAGCTGCTGGAGGAGCAGTGGTGGCTGGGTCCGTTCGCGGAAGTTCCGGGCTCAGCACTCCACGGGAACCGAGCTGCTCGAACATCGCGAACATCTCCTCGCACCGGTGAGCAAGCCTGCCTACCATACCTTGGAGTTCCACCAAGGAGTTTTCAGTTTGCACCACCCTTTGCCCCTGACTGGCCAACGCCCGTCTCACCTTCTACGAGTCTGCGGGATCCATGGTGGTCGGATTATTCTGTAAGGACTCAGCTGAGTCGATAAAGAATGAATCCCAAAACTGCAGGCTCAGAGGAGGAAAACAATCTCGATTTATTCTTTCTGAAAAACCGATTGCACAAAGCTTGCGCGCAGGCAAGGCAACGAAATTTACAGCGGTGCCCTTGCACACAGGCGAGGGACACGGAAGTAAAAAAAGACACTTGCAAAAGGCAAGGAGGAATTGGGAAACACAAAACTCCCGCAAAAGGCAGGGAACACGAATGTAACACAAAGCGCTTGCAACTGCAAGGAAAACTAACATAACCAAAATCGCTTGCAAACGGCAAGGAGAACTAACGTAACAAAAAACACTTGCTAACAGCAAGGACTAGAAAAACATAAATCACTTGCGACCGGCAAGGACGACACGAAATGCACACGGACTCAATCAACGCGAGTATAACAACAAAAGGCGACGCGGAAACACACACGTGAATATAAGTAAACTAAAGACGACGGCAGATTCAAAAACTTTTACCAATGGAGAAACGCGGAGAACACTTGGACACGAGGATGAGCAAGTAATAATCCGACAGCTGGCTGTTGCTTGTCGGAGTCCTCTTATAGTCCTGATTGCCAACTCGATGCAGGTGCGGAGCTGGGGAACGCCCCCCTTGTCATTGACACTGAAAACACACACAAGAGCACAACAGGGCTGAGAACCGAACCATGACAAAACCAAACGTTGTGCACTCAAATCTTTTGCTGTATTTAGTTTATTTTGGCATCCGGATGATGATTCTAGCATGAAATTGCTTGGGCACCTTTTAATTTTTAAGATTTTGACACATTCAGCTCAAATGTACAATCTTGCGCTAAAAACGCATTTAAAGCAATAAAAAGGTGATTATGGCTGTCAAACCTAAACCAAACGTTGTGCACTCATATCTTTTGCTGTATTTAGTTTATTTTGGCATCCGGATGATGATTCTAGCATGAAATTGCTTGGGCACCTGTCAATTTTTAAGATTTTGACACATTCAGCTCAAATGTACACAATTGCTGATTATGGCTGTCAAATCTAAACCAAACGTTGTGCACTCAAATCTTTTGCTGTATTTAGTTTATTTTCGCATTCGGATGATGATTCTAGTATGAAATTGCTTGGGCACCTGTTAATTTTTAAGATTTTGACACATTCAGCTCAAATGTACACAATTGCTGATTATGGCTGTCAAATCTAAACCAAACGTTGTGCACTCAAACCTTTTGCTGTATTTAGTTTATTTTGGCATCCGGATGATGATTCTAGCATGAAATTGCTTGGGCACCTGTTAATTTTTAAGATTTTGACTCATTCAGCTCAAATGTACAATCATGCGCTAAAAAAGCATTTAAAGCAATAAAAAGGTGATTATGGCTGTCAAACCTAAACCAAACGTTGTGCACTCAAATCTTTTGCTGTATTTAGTTTAATTTGGGATCCGGATGATGATTCTAGCATGAAATTGCTTGGGCACCTGTCAATTTTTAAGATTTTGACACATTCAGCTCAAATGTACACGATTGCTGATTATGGCTGTCAAATCTAAACCAAAGGTTGTGCACTCAAATCTTTTGCTGTATTTAGTTTATTTTGGCATCCGGAAGATGATTCTAGCATGAAATTGCTTGGGCACCTGTTAATTTTTAAGATTTTGACACATTCAGCTCAAATGTACAATCATGCGCAAAAACACATTTAAAGCAATAAAAAGATGATTATGGCTGTCAAACCTAAACCAAACGTTGTGCACTCAAATCTTTTGCTGTATTTAGTTTATTTTGGCATCCGGATGATGATTCTAGCATGAAATTGCTTGGGCACCTGTCAATTTTTAAGATTTTGACACATTCAGCTCAAATGTACACAATTGCTGATTATGGCTGTCAAATCTAAACCAAACGTTGTGCACTCAAATCTTTTGCTGTATTTAGTTTATTTTGGCATCCGGATGATGATTCTAGTATGAAATTGCTTGGGCACCTGTTAATTTTTAAGATTTTGACACATTCAGCTCAAATGTACACAATTGCTGATTATGGCTGTCAAATCTAAACCAAACGTTGTGCACTCAAATCTTTTGCTGTATTTAGTTTATTTTGGCATCCGGATAATGATTCTAGCATGAAATTGCTTGGGCACCTGTTAATTTTTAAGATTTTGACACATTCAGCTCAAATGTACACAATTGCTGATTATGGCTGTCAAATCTAAACCAAACGTTGTGCACTCAAATCTTTTGCTGTATTTAGTTTATTTTGGCATCCGGATGATGATTCTAGCATGAAATTGCTTGGGCACCTGTTAATTTTTAAGATTTTGACACATTCAGCTCAAATGTACACAATTGCTGATTATGGCTGTCAAATCTAAACCAAACGTTGTGCACTCAAATCTTTTGCTGTATTTAGTTTATTTTGGCATCCGGATGATGATTCTAGCATGAAATTGCTTGGGCACCTTTTAATTTTTAAGATTTTGACACATTCAGCTCAAATGTACAATCTTGCGCTAAAAACGCATTTAAAGCAATAAAAAGGTGATTATGGCTGTCAAACCTAAACCAAACGTTGTGCACTCATATCTTTTGCTGTATTTAGTTTATTTTGGCATCTGGATGATGATTCTAGTATGAAATTGCTTGGGCACCTGTTAATTTTTAAGATTTTGACACATTCAGCTCAAATGTACAATCATGCGCTAAAAACGCATTTAAAGCAATAAAAAGGTGATTATGGCTGTCAAACCTAAACCAAACGTTGTGCACCCAAATCTTTTGCTGTATTTAGTTTATTTTGGCATCCGGATAATGATTCTAGCATGAAATTGCTTGGGCACCTGTTAATTTTTAAGATTTTGACACATTCAGCTCAAATGTACACAATTGCTGATTATGGCTGTCAAATCTAAACCAAACGTTGTGCACTCAAATCTTTTGCTATATTTAGTTTATTTTGGCATCCGGATGATGATTCTAGCATGAAATTACTTGGGCACCTGTTAATTTTTAAGATTTTGACACATTCAGCTCAAATGTACAATCATGCGCTAAAAACGCATTTAAAGCAATAAAAAGGTGATTATGGCTGTCAAATCTAAACCAAACGTTGTGCACTCAAATCTTTTGCTGTATTTAGTTTATTTTGGCATCCGGATGATGATTCTAGCATGAAATTGCTTGGGCACCTGTTAATTTTTAAGATTTTGACACATTCAGCTCAAATGTACACAATTGCTGATTATGGCTGTCAAATCTAAACCAAACGTTGTGCACTCAAATCTTTTGCTGTATTTAGTTTATTTTGGCATCCGGATGATGATTCTAGCAGGAAATTACTTGGGCACCTGTTAATTTTTAAGATTTTGACACATTCAGCTCAAATGTACAATCATGCGCTAAAAACGCATTTAAAGCAATAAAAAGGTGATTATGGCTGTCAAATCTAAACCAAACGTTGTGCACTCAAATCTTTTGCTGTATTTAGTTTATTTTGGCATCCGGATGATGATTCTAGCATGAAATTGCTTGGGCACCTGTTAATTTTTAAGATTTTGACACATTCAGCTCAAATGTACACAATTGCTGATTATGGCTGTCAAATCTAAACCAAACGTTGTGCATCAAATCTTTTGCTGTATTTAGTTTATTTTGGCATCCGGATGATGATTCTAGCATGAAATTGCTTGGGCACCTGTTAATTTTTAAGATTTTGACACATTCAGCTCAAATGTACAATCATGCGCAAAAACGCATTTAAAGCAATAAAAAGATGATTATGGCTGTCAAACCTAAACCAAACGTTGTGCACTCAAATCTTTTGCTGTATTTAGTTTATTTTGGCATCCGGATGATGATTCTAGCATGAAATTGCTTGGGCACCTGTCAATTTTTAAGATTTTGACACATTCAGCTCAAATGTACACAATTGCTGATTATGGCTGTCAAATCTAAACCAAACGTTGTGCACTCAAATCTTTTGCTGTATTTAGTTTATTTTGGCATCCGGATGATGATTCTAGTATGAAATTGCTTGGGCACCTGTTAATTTTTAAGATTTTGACACATTCAGCTCAAATGTACACAATTGCTGATTATGGCTGTCAAATCTAAACCAAACGTTGTGCACTCAAATCTTTTGCTGTATTTAGTTTATTTTGGCATCCGGATGATGATTCTAGCATGAAATTGCTTGGGCACCTGTTAATTTTTAAGATTTTGACACATTCAGCTCAAATGTACAATCATGCGCTAAAAACGCATTTAAAGCAATAAAAAGGTGATTATGGCTATCAAATCTAAACCAAACGTTGTGCACTCAAATCTTTTGCTGTATTTAGTTTATTTTGGCATCCGGATGATGATTCTAGCATGAAATTGCTTGGGCACCTGTTAATTTTTAAGATTTTGACACATTCAGCTCAAATGTACAATCATGCGCAAAAACGCATTTAAAGCAATAAAAAGATGATTATGGCTGTCAAACCTAAACCAAACGTTGTGCACTCAAATCTTTTGCTGTATTTAGTTTATTTTGGCATCCGGATGATGATTCTAGCATGAAATTGCTTGGGCACCTGTCAATTTTTAAGATTTTGACACATTCAGCTCAAATGTACACAATTGCTGATTATGGCTGTCAAATCTAAACCAAACGTTGTGCACTCAAATCTTTTGCTGTATTTAGTTTATTTTGGCATCCGGATGATGATTCTAGCATGAAATTGCTTGGGCACCTGTTAATTTTTAAGATTTTGACTCATTCAGCTCAAATGTACAATCATGCGCTAAAAAAGCATTTAAAGCAATAAAAAGGTGATTATGGCTGTCAAACCTAAACCAAACGTTGTGCACTCAAATCTTTTGCTGTATTTAGTTTAATTTGGGATCCGGATGATGATTCTAGCATGAAATTGCTTGGGCACCTGTCAATTTTTAAGATTTTGACACATTCAGCTCAAATGTACACGATTGCTGATTATGGCTGTCAAATCTAAACCAAACGTTGTGCACTCAAATCTTTTGCTGTATTTAGTTTATTTTGGCATCCGGATGATGATTCTAGCATGAAATTGCTTGGGCACCTTTTAATTTTTAAGATTTTGACACATTCAGCTCAAATGTACAATCTTGCGCTAAAAACGCATTTAAAGCAATAAAAAGGTGATTATGGCTGTCAAACCTAAACCAAACGTTGTGCACTCATATCTTTTGCTGTATTTAGTTTATTTTGGCATCTGGATGATGATTCTAGTATGAAATTGCTTGGGCACCTGTTAATTTTTAAGATTTTGACACATTCAGCTCAAATGTACAATCATGCGCTAAAAACGCATTTAAAGCAATAAAAAGGTGATTATGGCTGTCAAACCTAAACCAAACGTTGTGCACCCAAATCTTTTGCTGTATTTAGTTTATTTTGGCATCCGGATAATGATTCTAGCATGAAATTGCTTGGGCACCTGTTAATTTTTAAGATTTTGACACATTCAGCTCAAATGTACACAATTGCTGATTATGGCTGTCAAATCTAAACCAAACGTTGTGCACTCAAATCTTTTGCTATATTTAGTTTATTTTGGCATCCGGATGATGATTCTAGCATGAAATTACTTGGGCACCTGTTAATTTTTAAGATTTTGACACATTCAGCTCAAATGTACAATCATGCGCTAAAAACGCATTTAAAGCAATAAAAAGGTGATTATGGCTGTCAAATCTAAACCAAACGTTGTGCACTCAAATCTTTTGCTGTATTTAGTTTATTTTGGCATCCGGATGATGATTCTAGCATGAAATTGCTTGGGCACCTGTTAATTTTTAAGATTTTGACACATTCAGCTCAAATGTACACAATTGCTGATTATGGCTGTCAAATCTAAACCAAACGTTGTGCACTCAAATCTTTTGCTGTATTTAGTTTATTTTGGCATCCGGATGATGATTCTAGCATGAAATTACTTGGGCACCTGTTAATTTTTAAGATTTTGACACATTCAGCTCAAATGTACAATCATGCGCTAAAAACGCATTTAAAGCAATAAAAAGGTGATTATGGCTGTCAAATCTAAACCAAACGTTGTGCACTCAAATCTTTTGCTGTATTTAGTTTATTTTGGCATCCGGATGATGATTCTAGCATGAAATTGCTTGGGCACCTGTTAATTTTTAAGATTTTGACACATTCAGCTCAAATGTACACAATTGCTGATTATGGCTGTCAAATCTAAACCAAACGTTGTGCACTCAAATCTTTTGCTGTATTTAGTTTATTTTGGCATCCGGATGATGATTCTAGCATGAAATTGCTTGGGCACCTTTTAATTTTTAAGATTTTGACACATTCAGCTCAAATGTACAATCTTGCGCTAAAAACGCATTTAAAGCAATAAAAAGGTGATTATGGCTGTCAAACCTAAACCAAACGTTGTGCACTCATATCTTTTGCTGTATTTAGTTTATTTTGGCATCCGGATAATGATTCTAGCATGAAATTGCTTGGGCACCTGTTAATTTTTAAGATTTTGACACATTCAGCTCAAATGTACACAATTGCTGATTATGGCTGTCAAATCTAAACCAAACGTTGTGCACTCAAATCTTTTGCTGTATTTAGTTTATTTTGGCATCCGGATGATGATTCTAGCATGAAATTACTTGGGCACCTGTTAATTTTTAAGATTTTGACACATTCAGCTCAAATGTACACAATTATTGATTATGGCTGTCAAATCTAAACCAAACGTTGTGCATCAAATCTTTTGCTGTATTTAGTTTATTTTGGCATCCGGATGATGATTCTAGCATGAAATTGCTTGGGCACCTGTTAATTTTTAAGATTTTGACACATTCAGCTCAAATGTACAATCATGCGCAAAAACGCATTTAAAGCAATAAAAAGATGATTATGGCTGTCAAACCTAAACCAAACGTTGTGCACTCAAATCTTTTGCTGTATTTAGTTTATTTTGGCATCCGGATGATGATTCTAGCATGAAATTGCTTGGGCACCTGTCAATTTTTAAGATTTTGACACATTCAGCTCAAATGTACACAATTGCTGATTATGGCTGTCAAATCTAAACCAAACGTTGTGCACTCAAATCTTTTGCTGTATTTAGTTTATTTTGGCATCCGGATGATGATTCTAGCATGAAATTACTTGGGCACCTGTTAATTTTTAAGATTTTGACACATTCAGCTCAAATGTACAATCATGCGCTAAAAACGCATTTAAAGCAATAAAAAGGTGATTATGGCTGTCAAATCTAAACCAAACGTTGTGCACTCAAATCTTTTGCTGTATTTAGTTTATTTTGGCATCCGGATGATGATTCTAGCATGAAATTGCTTGGGCACCTGTTAATTTTTAAGATTTTGACACATTCAGCTCAAATGTACACAATTGCTGATTATGGCTGTCAAATCTAAACCAAACGTTGTGCATCAAATCTTTTGCTGTATTTAGTTTATTTTGGCATCCGGATGATGATTCTAGCATGAAATTGCTTGGGCACCTGTTAATTTTTAAGATTTTGACACATTCAGCTCAAATGTACAATCATGCGCAAAAACGCATTTAAAGCAATAAAAAGATGATTATGGCTGTCAAACCTAAACCAAACGTTGTGCACTCAAATCTTTTGCTGTATTTAGTTTATTTTGGCATCCGGATGATGATTCTAGCATGAAATTGCTTGGGCACCTGTCAATTTTTAAGATTTTGACACATTCAGCTCAAATGTACACAATTGCTGATTATGGCTGTCAAATCTAAACCAAACGTTGTGCACTCAAATCTTTTGCTGTATTTAGTTTATTTTGGCATCCGGATGATGATTCTAGTATGAAATTGCTTGGGCACCTGTTAATTTTTAAGATTTTGACACATTCAGCTCAAATGTACACAATTGCTGATTATGGCTGTCAAATCTAAACCAAACGTTGTGCACTCAAATCTTTTGCTGTATTTAGTTTATTTTGGCATCCGGATGATGATTCTAGCATGAAATTGCTTAGGCACCTGTCAATTTTTAAGATTTTGACACATTCAGCTCAAATGTACACAATTGCTGATTATGGCTGTCAAATCTAAACCAAACGTTGTGCACTCAAATCTTTTGCTGTATTTAGTTTATTTTGGCATCCGGATGATGATTCTAGCATGAAATTGCTTGGGCACCTGTTAATTTTTAAGATTTTGACACATTCAGCTCAAATGTACACAATTGCTGATTATGGCTGTCAAATCTAAACCAAACGTTGTGCACTCAAATCTTTTGCTGTATTTAGTTTATTTTGGCATCCGGATGATGATTCTAGCATGAAATTGCTTGGGCACCTTTTAATTTTTAAGATTTTGACACATTCAGCTCAAATGTACAATCTTGCGCTAAAAACGCATTTAAAGCAATAAAAAGGTGATTATGGCTGTCAAACCTAAACCAAACGTTGTGCACTCATATCTTTTGCTGTATTTAGTTTATTTTGGCATCCGGATAATGATTCTAGCATGAAATTGCTTGGGCACCTGTTAATTTTTAAGATTTTGACACATTCAGCTCAAATGTACACAATTGCTGATTATGGCTGTCAAATCTAAACCAAACGTTGTGCACTCAAATCTTTTGCTGTATTTAGTTTATTTTGGCATCCGGATGATGATTCTAGCATGAAATTACTTGGGCACCTGTTAATTTTTAAGATTTTGACACATTCAGCTCAAATGTACAATCATGCGCTAAAAACGCATTTAAAGCAATAAAAAGGTGATTATGGCTGTCAAATCTAAACCAAACGTTGTGCACTCAAATCTTTTGCTGTATTTAGTTTATTTTGGCATCCGGATGATGATTCTAGTATGAAATTGCTTGGGCACCTGTTAATTTTTAAGATTTTGACACATTCAGCTCAAATGTACACAATTGCTGATTATGGCTGTCAAATCTAAACCAAACGTTGTGCACTCAAATCTTTTGCTGTATTTAGTTTATTTTGGCATCCGGATGATGATTCTAGCATGAAATTGCTTGGGCACCTGTTAATTTTTAAGATTTTGACACATTCAGCTCAAATGTACAATCATGCGCTAAAAACGCATTTAAAGCAATAAAAAGGTGATTATGGCTATCAAACCTAAACCAAACGTTGTGCACTCAAATCTTTTGCTGTATTTAGTTTATTTTGGCATCCGGATGATGATTCTAGCATGAAATTGCTTGGGCACCTGTTAATTTTTAAGATTTTGACACATTCAGCTCAAATGTACAATCATGCGCAAAAACGCATTTAAAGCAATAAAAAGATGATTATGGCTGTCAAACCTAAACCAAACGTTGTGCACTCAAATCTTTTGCTGTATTTAGTTTATTTTGGCATCCGGATGATGATTCTAGCATGAAATTGCTTGGGCACCTGTCAATTTTTAAGATTTTGACACATTCAGCTCAAATGTACACAATTGCTGATTATGGCTGTCAAATCTAAACCTGTAAGGACTCAGCTGAGTCGATAAAGAATGAATCCCAAAACTGCAGGCTCAGAGGAGGAAAACAATCTCGATTTATTCTTTCTGAAAAACCGATTGCACAAAGCTTGCGCGCAGGCAAGGCAACGAAATTTACAGCGGTGCCCTTGCACACAGGCGAGGGACACGGAAGTAAAAAAAGACACTTGCAAAAGGCAAGGAGGAATTGGGAAACACAAAACTCCCGCAAAAGGCAGGGAACACGAATGTAACACAAAGCGCTTGCAACTGCAAGGAAAACTAACATAACCAAAATCGCTTGCAAACGGCAAGGAGAACTAACGTAACAAAAAACACTTGCTAACAGCAAGGACTAGAAAAACATAAATCACTTGCGACCGGCAAGGACGACACGAAATGCACACGGACTCAATCAACGCGAGTATAACAACAAAAGGCGACGCGGAAACACACACGTGAATATAAGTAAACTAAAGACGACGGCAGATTCAAAAACTTTTACCAATGGAGAAACGCGGAGAACACTTGGACACGAGGATGAGCAAGTAATAATCCGACAGCTGGCTGTTGCTTGTCGGAGTCCTCTTATAGTCCTGATTGCCAACTCGATGCAGGTGCGGAGCTGGGGAACGCCCCCCTTGTCATTGACACTGAAAACACACACAAGAGCACAACAGGGCTGAGAACCGAACCATGACAGTACCCCCCCCTTAACGGACGCCCCTTGGCGGACCACCTGGTTTATCCGGGTGCGCAGCATAGAACGTGTCTAACAGGGACGGGTCCAGGATCCAGGAGCGGGGGATCCACTGGCGCTCCTCCGGTCCGTATCCCTCCCAGTCCACCAGGTACTGGAAGCCCCGGCCCCTGCACCTAGAGTCCAAAATTTCTCTCACTGTGTAGACAGGATCCCCATCCACTAACCGGGGAGGAGGCGGAGCTGGCGCGGGAGGATTCAGAGGGCTAGGAGTCACAGGCTTAAGGAGGGAGACGTGGAACACAGGATGCACTTTGAGAGAGGAGGGCAGACGGAGCTTCGCTGTCACAGGGTTAATCATGGCGAGGATTTCGAATGGTCCAATGAAGCGCGGACCCAATTTTTTAGCCCCACCAGCCAGTCGCAGGTCCCGGGAGGAGAGCCAAACCTTGTCCCCAGGTCGGTAAGCTGGCTCTGGCCGCCGCCGGCGATCCGCTATCTCCTTGTTGCGTTCCGCTGTGCGGGACAACGCCGCTCTGGTCTCCCGCCACACCTTGTGGGCCCGGCGTAGGTGCTGCTGAACTGTGGGTAATTCGATGGGGCCTTCTTGTGACGGGAACAGGGGTGGCTGGTAACCATACGCCGCCATGAAGGGTGAATGTCCTGTAGCAGAAGAAGGTAAGGTGTTGGAG
This sequence comes from Festucalex cinctus, assembly GCF_051991245.1. Taxonomy (NCBI): domain Eukaryota; kingdom Metazoa; phylum Chordata; class Actinopteri; order Syngnathiformes; family Syngnathidae; genus Festucalex; species Festucalex cinctus. The sequence goes on along the minus strand of NC_135416.1, from coordinate 31,163,064 downwards.
GCGTATTCTATCCAGGGTAGATGCGTGAACCAAGATTCGGGGTTGAGCAGACAGACACATCGGAGGGCGGCTTCCAGGTCTTGATTGGCCCTTTCTGTCTGGCCGTTAGTCTGCGGGTGATACCCCGACGACAGGCTGGCTGTGGCTCCCAACAGCTTACAGAATTTCTTCCAAACCTGGGAGATGAACTGCGGCCCACGGTCTGACACCAAGTCCACCGGCAGTCCATGAAGCCTAAATACATGCCGGACGAGGAGTTGTGCGGTCTCCCACGATGTAGGCAATTTGGAGAGAGCGACATAATGTGCCAGCTTGGAGAATCGGTCTACCACAGTCATGATCACGGTATTTCCTCTAGAACTAGGGAGGCCCGTGATGAAATCAAGGGCAATATGGGACCACGGTCGCGAAGGGACGGGTAGAGGTCGCAGTAGTCCCGCCGGAGGCTGGTGGGAGGACTTCCCACATGCACAAGCGGTGCAGGCCTTGACAAACTCGGTGATGTCTTTCCTCATCTCCGGCCACCAAAAACGTTGGCTGATGAGGGCGAGAGTCCTATGAATACCCGGATGGCAGGCGACTCTCGAGGTGTGACCCCACTGCAGGACCTCCGCCCGCAAGGGGTCCGTGACAAACAGTCTCTCGTCCGGACAGTCCTCCGGGATGGCGATTCCCTCCAATGCCTCAGTAACCCTCTTCTCCACCTCCCAGCGCACTGCGCCCACAAAACAATGCTCGGGAAGAATGGGTTCCGTCCCAGCCTCGGGAGTAGCCACGTCGTGCATACGGGACAAAGCATCCGGCTTCTGGTTCCGGGAACCTTGGCGATAGTCCACAACAAAGTTGAATCTGGTGAAAAGTAGGGCCCAGCGTGCCTGTCTGGAATTGAGTCTCTTCGCTGACCGAAGGTACGCCAAGTTCTTATGATCCGTCAGTACTTGGAACGGTTCCTTCGCGCCCTCCAGCCAGTGTCTCCATTCTTGTAGTGCCAGGACGATCGCCAGTAACTCCCGATTCCCCACGTCGTAGTTGCGCTCCGCTGGGCTTAGTCGCCTGGAGAAGAAGGCGCAGGGGTGGAGCTTCCCGTCTTCTGGCGACCGCTGGGACAGGACCGCCCCCGCTCCTGAATCCGACGCGTCAACCTCGACCACAAAGGGAATATCAGTATTAGAGTGGAGCAATACGGGTGGATTTATGAACAACTGCTTAAGTTCTGTGAAGGCCGCTTCGGCGCTCGGGGTCCACCTAAACGGAACCTTACTCGACGTTAACCTGGTAAGAGGGGCGGCCCGGAGACTATAGTTCCTAATAAACCGGCGATAAAAGTTGGCGAAGCCCAAAAACCTTTGCAACTGCTTACGTGTCGTGGGACTCGGCCACTCGACCACCGCCTGTGTCTTGATTGGGTCTGCTCGCAGCTGCCCCCCCTCAATAATAAAGCCCAAGAACTGAACCGACTTGGAATGAAACTCGCATTTCTCCGCTTTGACATATAGTCGATTCTCCAAAAGGCGCTGGAGCACCAGGCGAACATGTTGTCGGTGCTCCTGCTCGTCTCGCGAGAAGATTAGAATGTCATCCAAATACACAAAACAGAAAACATTCAACATGTCCCGGAGGACATCGTTAATTAGGCATTGGAACACCGCGGGCGCATTCGTTAACCCGAAAGGCATGACGCAATACTCAAAATGACCAAGGGGAGTCTTGAACGCGGTCTTCCATTCATCTCCCTTTCGGATGCGTACTAAGTGGTACGCACTGCGTAAATCTAACTTCGAAAAGATTCGGGCAGACTGTAACGGAGCGAAGGCCGAGTCCAACAGTGGAAGCGGGTACTTATTTTTAACTGTTATCTCATTCAATCCCCGATAGTCAACACAGGGACGAAGTGTCTTATCTTTCTTTTCTATGAAAAAGAACCCCGCCCCCACGGGTGATTTAGACGGACGGATCTGACCACTGGCCAGCGAACTCGAAATATATTCCCGGAGGGCTTCTTGTTCCGGCTGAGATACTTGATACAGGCGAGAACTCGGTAGTGTCGCATTGGGTATCAGCTCAATCGCACAATCGTAAGGTCTATGGGGCGGAAATGCCTGGGCACGGTCCTTACTAAACACCTTTCCTAAGTCATGGTATTCCTTAGGAACCTGATCGAGGCAAATTGCTTCGGAAACCGGTCCTACGGACACCGTGGTGGTCCCTTCAGCCGACCTCAAACAGTGGGCGTGGCAGAAGGGACTCCAGTTCTCCAACGCGGGCTTCTCCCAATTGATATCGGGGTTATGCGTCTTTAGCCAAGGGAGCCCCAATACTAGCGGAGCTGCACGGGAGGGCATCACGAAAAAACTCCTTCTCTCAACATGATTTCCCGAAAGTCTCAATGTTAGTGGCCCGGTAACATGTCGGACCTGTGCTAGTAACCGCCCATCTAGGTCGAACACCTCCTTAACCTTCTCTAACGGTTCTACCGGGCTTCCCAACGCCTCTACCACACCTGGATCAACGAAGCAATCGTCGGCGCCAGAATCAATGAGTGCCTTAATCTTAAAATTCATCCCGTGGTCAGACAACTCCCCCGACAATTCTAACCGTCTAATCTCACAACTCGCCCTCCTCGAAGGGCAGGGTTCGGTTCCCCCCGGTAGGTGCTTACCCTGGTTCGAGTCTGTTCCGGACTCCTGGGTCTCATTGGTCCGTCCTCCGAGTCGGGTGGTCGGTTGCGTCCGGCGTGGTGGCTTCGCCGGGCAGGCAGCCACCCGATGCCCAGGTTGGCCGCAGTAAAGACAGGCTCCCGTGACCCATCGACGGCGGCGCTCCTCGGGAGGCAGGCGTCCTCCTCCGACCTGCATGGGCTCCCCGGTATCCACTGGGGCACCCGGAAGGGAACGTGCCTCGGAGTCCTCGCTGAGCGTGAGTCCAGGCCCTCGGAGGTTGGTGGAGAGCCCATGCCGCTCACAAGCCCGCTCCCGGTGCCGTTCTCGAAGACGGTTATCTAACCGTATGGTGAGCTCAATAAGCCCTTCGAGAGAGCTCGTGTCATCGCGGACCGCCAGTTCATCTTTCAGTACGGTATTCAGTCCCCGACGAAAGATACTACGTAAAGCACAATCATCAAACCCGCTTTCTGCGGCCAGAATACGAAACGCGATTGAATAGTCTGCGACGGATCTTTCCCCCTGCACTAAATCTAACAACCGACCTCCGGCCTCCTTCCCCTTGACTGGATGATCAAACACACGTTGAAACTCAGAAACAAAAGACGGGAAGGAGGACCGGAGGTCTGGTCGTGAGTTGCTCACCACCATAGCCCAAGTAGCGGCTTGACCAGCCAGGAGGCTCATAATAAAAGCAACCTTAGATTGATCACGAGCGTAGGTGTATGGTTGCTGGTCGAAGATAAGCGAACATTGATGCAGGAACTGAGCACAGCCACCCGGCTGTCCGTCGTAGCGCGACGGATGGGGCAAAACGGGTTCCCTTGTAGCTGCTGGAGGAGCAGTGGTGGCTGGGTCCGTTCGCGGAAGTTCCGGGCTCAGCACTCCACGGGAACCGAGCTGCTCGAACATCGCGAACATCTCCTCGCACCGGTGAGCAAGCCTGCCTACCATACCTTGGAGTTCCACCAAGGAGTTTTCAGTTTGCACCACCCTTTGCCCCTGACTGGCCAACGCCCGTCTCACCTTCTACGAGTCTGCGGGATCCATGGTGGTCGGATTATTCTGTAAGGACTCAGCTGAGTCGATAAAGAATGAATCCCAAAACTGCAGGCTCAGAGGAGGAAAACAATCTCGATTTATTCTTTCTGAAAAACCGATTGCACAAAGCTTGCGCGCAGGCAAGGCAACGAAATTTACAGCGGTGCCCTTGCACACAGGCGAGGGACACGGAAGTAAAAAAAGACACTTGCAAAAGGCAAGGAGGAATTGGGAAACACAAAACTCCCGCAAAAGGCAGGGAACACGAATGTAACACAAAGCGCTTGCAACTGCAAGGAAAACTAACATAACCAAAATCGCTTGCAAACGGCAAGGAGAACTAACGTAACAAAAAACACTTGCTAACAGCAAGGACTAGAAAAACATAAATCACTTGCGACCGGCAAGGACGACACGAAATGCACACGGACTCAATCAACGCGAGTATAACAACAAAAGGCGACGCGGAAACACACACGTGAATATAAGTAAACTAAAGACGACGGCAGATTCAAAAACTTTTACCAATGGAGAAACGCGGAGAACACTTGGACACGAGGATGAGCAAGTAATAATCCGACAGCTGGCTGTTGCTTGTCGGAGTCCTCTTATAGTCCTGATTGCCAACTCGATGCAGGTGCGGAGCTGGGGAACGCCCCCCTTGTCATTGACACTGAAAACACACACAAGAGCACAACAGGGCTGAGAACCGAACCATGACAAAACCAAACGTTGTGCACTCAAATCTTTTGCTGTATTTAGTTTATTTTGGCATCCGGATGATGATTCTAGCATGAAATTGCTTGGGCACCTTTTAATTTTTAAGATTTTGACACATTCAGCTCAAATGTACAATCTTGCGCTAAAAACGCATTTAAAGCAATAAAAAGGTGATTATGGCTGTCAAACCTAAACCAAACGTTGTGCACTCATATCTTTTGCTGTATTTAGTTTATTTTGGCATCCGGATGATGATTCTAGCATGAAATTGCTTGGGCACCTGTCAATTTTTAAGATTTTGACACATTCAGCTCAAATGTACACAATTGCTGATTATGGCTGTCAAATCTAAACCAAACGTTGTGCACTCAAATCTTTTGCTGTATTTAGTTTATTTTCGCATTCGGATGATGATTCTAGTATGAAATTGCTTGGGCACCTGTTAATTTTTAAGATTTTGACACATTCAGCTCAAATGTACACAATTGCTGATTATGGCTGTCAAATCTAAACCAAACGTTGTGCACTCAAACCTTTTGCTGTATTTAGTTTATTTTGGCATCCGGATGATGATTCTAGCATGAAATTGCTTGGGCACCTGTTAATTTTTAAGATTTTGACTCATTCAGCTCAAATGTACAATCATGCGCTAAAAAAGCATTTAAAGCAATAAAAAGGTGATTATGGCTGTCAAACCTAAACCAAACGTTGTGCACTCAAATCTTTTGCTGTATTTAGTTTAATTTGGGATCCGGATGATGATTCTAGCATGAAATTGCTTGGGCACCTGTCAATTTTTAAGATTTTGACACATTCAGCTCAAATGTACACGATTGCTGATTATGGCTGTCAAATCTAAACCAAAGGTTGTGCACTCAAATCTTTTGCTGTATTTAGTTTATTTTGGCATCCGGAAGATGATTCTAGCATGAAATTGCTTGGGCACCTGTTAATTTTTAAGATTTTGACACATTCAGCTCAAATGTACAATCATGCGCAAAAACACATTTAAAGCAATAAAAAGATGATTATGGCTGTCAAACCTAAACCAAACGTTGTGCACTCAAATCTTTTGCTGTATTTAGTTTATTTTGGCATCCGGATGATGATTCTAGCATGAAATTGCTTGGGCACCTGTCAATTTTTAAGATTTTGACACATTCAGCTCAAATGTACACAATTGCTGATTATGGCTGTCAAATCTAAACCAAACGTTGTGCACTCAAATCTTTTGCTGTATTTAGTTTATTTTGGCATCCGGATGATGATTCTAGTATGAAATTGCTTGGGCACCTGTTAATTTTTAAGATTTTGACACATTCAGCTCAAATGTACACAATTGCTGATTATGGCTGTCAAATCTAAACCAAACGTTGTGCACTCAAATCTTTTGCTGTATTTAGTTTATTTTGGCATCCGGATAATGATTCTAGCATGAAATTGCTTGGGCACCTGTTAATTTTTAAGATTTTGACACATTCAGCTCAAATGTACACAATTGCTGATTATGGCTGTCAAATCTAAACCAAACGTTGTGCACTCAAATCTTTTGCTGTATTTAGTTTATTTTGGCATCCGGATGATGATTCTAGCATGAAATTGCTTGGGCACCTGTTAATTTTTAAGATTTTGACACATTCAGCTCAAATGTACACAATTGCTGATTATGGCTGTCAAATCTAAACCAAACGTTGTGCACTCAAATCTTTTGCTGTATTTAGTTTATTTTGGCATCCGGATGATGATTCTAGCATGAAATTGCTTGGGCACCTTTTAATTTTTAAGATTTTGACACATTCAGCTCAAATGTACAATCTTGCGCTAAAAACGCATTTAAAGCAATAAAAAGGTGATTATGGCTGTCAAACCTAAACCAAACGTTGTGCACTCATATCTTTTGCTGTATTTAGTTTATTTTGGCATCTGGATGATGATTCTAGTATGAAATTGCTTGGGCACCTGTTAATTTTTAAGATTTTGACACATTCAGCTCAAATGTACAATCATGCGCTAAAAACGCATTTAAAGCAATAAAAAGGTGATTATGGCTGTCAAACCTAAACCAAACGTTGTGCACCCAAATCTTTTGCTGTATTTAGTTTATTTTGGCATCCGGATAATGATTCTAGCATGAAATTGCTTGGGCACCTGTTAATTTTTAAGATTTTGACACATTCAGCTCAAATGTACACAATTGCTGATTATGGCTGTCAAATCTAAACCAAACGTTGTGCACTCAAATCTTTTGCTATATTTAGTTTATTTTGGCATCCGGATGATGATTCTAGCATGAAATTACTTGGGCACCTGTTAATTTTTAAGATTTTGACACATTCAGCTCAAATGTACAATCATGCGCTAAAAACGCATTTAAAGCAATAAAAAGGTGATTATGGCTGTCAAATCTAAACCAAACGTTGTGCACTCAAATCTTTTGCTGTATTTAGTTTATTTTGGCATCCGGATGATGATTCTAGCATGAAATTGCTTGGGCACCTGTTAATTTTTAAGATTTTGACACATTCAGCTCAAATGTACACAATTGCTGATTATGGCTGTCAAATCTAAACCAAACGTTGTGCACTCAAATCTTTTGCTGTATTTAGTTTATTTTGGCATCCGGATGATGATTCTAGCAGGAAATTACTTGGGCACCTGTTAATTTTTAAGATTTTGACACATTCAGCTCAAATGTACAATCATGCGCTAAAAACGCATTTAAAGCAATAAAAAGGTGATTATGGCTGTCAAATCTAAACCAAACGTTGTGCACTCAAATCTTTTGCTGTATTTAGTTTATTTTGGCATCCGGATGATGATTCTAGCATGAAATTGCTTGGGCACCTGTTAATTTTTAAGATTTTGACACATTCAGCTCAAATGTACACAATTGCTGATTATGGCTGTCAAATCTAAACCAAACGTTGTGCATCAAATCTTTTGCTGTATTTAGTTTATTTTGGCATCCGGATGATGATTCTAGCATGAAATTGCTTGGGCACCTGTTAATTTTTAAGATTTTGACACATTCAGCTCAAATGTACAATCATGCGCAAAAACGCATTTAAAGCAATAAAAAGATGATTATGGCTGTCAAACCTAAACCAAACGTTGTGCACTCAAATCTTTTGCTGTATTTAGTTTATTTTGGCATCCGGATGATGATTCTAGCATGAAATTGCTTGGGCACCTGTCAATTTTTAAGATTTTGACACATTCAGCTCAAATGTACACAATTGCTGATTATGGCTGTCAAATCTAAACCAAACGTTGTGCACTCAAATCTTTTGCTGTATTTAGTTTATTTTGGCATCCGGATGATGATTCTAGTATGAAATTGCTTGGGCACCTGTTAATTTTTAAGATTTTGACACATTCAGCTCAAATGTACACAATTGCTGATTATGGCTGTCAAATCTAAACCAAACGTTGTGCACTCAAATCTTTTGCTGTATTTAGTTTATTTTGGCATCCGGATGATGATTCTAGCATGAAATTGCTTGGGCACCTGTTAATTTTTAAGATTTTGACACATTCAGCTCAAATGTACAATCATGCGCTAAAAACGCATTTAAAGCAATAAAAAGGTGATTATGGCTATCAAATCTAAACCAAACGTTGTGCACTCAAATCTTTTGCTGTATTTAGTTTATTTTGGCATCCGGATGATGATTCTAGCATGAAATTGCTTGGGCACCTGTTAATTTTTAAGATTTTGACACATTCAGCTCAAATGTACAATCATGCGCAAAAACGCATTTAAAGCAATAAAAAGATGATTATGGCTGTCAAACCTAAACCAAACGTTGTGCACTCAAATCTTTTGCTGTATTTAGTTTATTTTGGCATCCGGATGATGATTCTAGCATGAAATTGCTTGGGCACCTGTCAATTTTTAAGATTTTGACACATTCAGCTCAAATGTACACAATTGCTGATTATGGCTGTCAAATCTAAACCAAACGTTGTGCACTCAAATCTTTTGCTGTATTTAGTTTATTTTGGCATCCGGATGATGATTCTAGCATGAAATTGCTTGGGCACCTGTTAATTTTTAAGATTTTGACTCATTCAGCTCAAATGTACAATCATGCGCTAAAAAAGCATTTAAAGCAATAAAAAGGTGATTATGGCTGTCAAACCTAAACCAAACGTTGTGCACTCAAATCTTTTGCTGTATTTAGTTTAATTTGGGATCCGGATGATGATTCTAGCATGAAATTGCTTGGGCACCTGTCAATTTTTAAGATTTTGACACATTCAGCTCAAATGTACACGATTGCTGATTATGGCTGTCAAATCTAAACCAAACGTTGTGCACTCAAATCTTTTGCTGTATTTAGTTTATTTTGGCATCCGGATGATGATTCTAGCATGAAATTGCTTGGGCACCTTTTAATTTTTAAGATTTTGACACATTCAGCTCAAATGTACAATCTTGCGCTAAAAACGCATTTAAAGCAATAAAAAGGTGATTATGGCTGTCAAACCTAAACCAAACGTTGTGCACTCATATCTTTTGCTGTATTTAGTTTATTTTGGCATCTGGATGATGATTCTAGTATGAAATTGCTTGGGCACCTGTTAATTTTTAAGATTTTGACACATTCAGCTCAAATGTACAATCATGCGCTAAAAACGCATTTAAAGCAATAAAAAGGTGATTATGGCTGTCAAACCTAAACCAAACGTTGTGCACCCAAATCTTTTGCTGTATTTAGTTTATTTTGGCATCCGGATAATGATTCTAGCATGAAATTGCTTGGGCACCTGTTAATTTTTAAGATTTTGACACATTCAGCTCAAATGTACACAATTGCTGATTATGGCTGTCAAATCTAAACCAAACGTTGTGCACTCAAATCTTTTGCTATATTTAGTTTATTTTGGCATCCGGATGATGATTCTAGCATGAAATTACTTGGGCACCTGTTAATTTTTAAGATTTTGACACATTCAGCTCAAATGTACAATCATGCGCTAAAAACGCATTTAAAGCAATAAAAAGGTGATTATGGCTGTCAAATCTAAACCAAACGTTGTGCACTCAAATCTTTTGCTGTATTTAGTTTATTTTGGCATCCGGATGATGATTCTAGCATGAAATTGCTTGGGCACCTGTTAATTTTTAAGATTTTGACACATTCAGCTCAAATGTACACAATTGCTGATTATGGCTGTCAAATCTAAACCAAACGTTGTGCACTCAAATCTTTTGCTGTATTTAGTTTATTTTGGCATCCGGATGATGATTCTAGCATGAAATTACTTGGGCACCTGTTAATTTTTAAGATTTTGACACATTCAGCTCAAATGTACAATCATGCGCTAAAAACGCATTTAAAGCAATAAAAAGGTGATTATGGCTGTCAAATCTAAACCAAACGTTGTGCACTCAAATCTTTTGCTGTATTTAGTTTATTTTGGCATCCGGATGATGATTCTAGCATGAAATTGCTTGGGCACCTGTTAATTTTTAAGATTTTGACACATTCAGCTCAAATGTACACAATTGCTGATTATGGCTGTCAAATCTAAACCAAACGTTGTGCATCAAATCTTTTGCTGTATTTAGTTTATTTTGGCATCCGGATGATGATTCTAGCATGAAATTGCTTGGGCACCTGTTAATTTTTAAGATTTTGACACATTCAGCTCAAATGTACAATCATGCGCAAAAACGCATTTAAAGCAATAAAAAGATGATTATGGCTGTCAAACCTAAACCAAACGTTGTGCACTCAAATCTTTTGCTGTATTTAGTTTATTTTGGCATCCGGATGATGATTCTAGCATGAAATTGCTTGGGCACCTGTCAATTTTTAAGATTTTGACACATTCAGCTCAAATGTACACAATTGCTGATTATGGCTGTCAAATCTAAACCAAACGTTGTGCACTCAAATCTTTTGCTGTATTTAGTTTATTTTGGCATCCGGATGATGATTCTAGTATGAAATTGCTTGGGCACCTGTTAATTTTTAAGATTTTGACACATTCAGCTCAAATGTACACAATTGCTGATTATGGCTGTCAAATCTAAACCAAACGTTGTGCACTCAAATCTTTTGCTGTATTTAGTTTATTTTGGCATCCGGATGATGATTCTAGCATGAAATTGCTTGGGCACCTGTTAATTTTTAAGATTTTGACACATTCAGCTCAAATGTACAATCATGCGCTAAAAACGCATTTAAAGCAATAAAAAGGTGATTATGGCTATCAAACCTAAACCAAACGTTGTGCACTCAAATCTTTTGCTGTATTTAGTTTATTTTGGCATCCGGATGATGATTCTAGCATGAAATTGCTTGGGCACCTGTTAATTTTTAAGATTTTGACACATTCAGCTCAAATGTACAATCATGCGCAAAAACGCATTTAAAGCAATAAAAAGATGATTATGGCTGTCAAACCTAAACCAAACGTTGTGCACTCAAATCTTTTGCTGTATTTAGTTTATTTTGGCATCCGGATGATGATTCTAGCATGAAATTGCTTGGGCACCTGTCAATTTTTAAGATTTTGACACATTCAGCTCAAATGTACACAATTGCTGATTATGGCTGTCAAATCTAAACCAAACGTTGTGCACTCAAATCTTTTGCTGTATTTAGTTTATTTTGGCATCCGGATAATGATTCTAGCATGAAATTGCTTGGGCACCTGTTAATTTTTAAGATTTTGACACATTCAGCTCAAATGTACACAATTGCTGATTATGGCTGTCAAATCTAAACCAAGCATTGTGCACTCAAATCTTTTGCTGTATTTAGTTTATTTTGGCATCCGGATGATGATTCTAGCATGAAATTGCTTGGGCACCTTTTAATTTTTAAGATTTTGACACATTCAGCTCAAATGTACAATCTTGCGCTAAAAACGCATTTAAAGCAATAATAAGGTGATTATGGCTGTCAAACCTAAACCAAACGTTGTGCACTCATATCTTTTGCTGTATTTAGTTTATTTTGGCATCCGGATGATGATTCTAGCATGAAATTGCTTGGGCACCTGTTAATTTTTAAGATTTTGACACATTCAGCTCAAATGTACACAATTGCTGATTATGGCTGTCAAATCTAAACCAAACGTTGTGCATCAAATCTTTTGCTGTATTTAGTTTATTTTGGCATCCGGATGATGATTCTAGCATGAAATTGCTTGGGCACCTGTTAATTTTTAAGATTTTGACACATTCAGCTCAAATGTACAATCATGCGCAAAAACGCATTTAAAGCAATAAAAAGATGATTATGGCTGTCAAACCTAAACCAAACGTTGTGCACTCAAATCTTTTGCTGTATTTAGTTTATTTTGGCATCCGGATGATGATTCTAGCATGAAATTGCTTGGGCACCTGTCAATTTTTAAGATTTTGACACATTCAGCTCAAATGTACACAATTGCTGATTATGGCTGTCAAATCTAAACCAAACGTTGTGCACTCAAATCTTTTGCTGTATTTAGTTTATTTTGGCATCCGGATGATGATTCTAGCATGAAATTGCTTGGGCACCTGTTAATTTTTAAGATTTTGACTCATTCAGCTCAAATGTACAATCATGCGCTAAAAAAGCATTTAAAGCAATAAAAAGGTGATTATGGCTGTCAAACCTAAACCAAACGTTGTGCACTCAAATCTTTTGCTGTATTTAGTTTAATTTGGGATCCGGATGATGATTCTAGCATGAAATTGCTTGGGCACCTGTCAATTTTTAAGATTTTGACACATTCAGCTCAAATGTACACGATTGCTGATTATGGCTGTCAAATCTAAACCAAAGGTTGTGCACTCAAATCTTTTGCTGTATTTAGTTTATTTTGGCATCCGGATGATGATTCTAGCATGAAATTGCTTGGGCACCTGTTAATTTTTAAGATTTTGACACATTCAGCTCAAATGTACAATCATGCGCAAAAACACATTTAAAGCAATAAAAAGATGATTATGGCTGTCAAACCTAAACCAAACGTTGTGCACTCAAATCTTTTGCTGTATTTAGTTTATTTTGGCATCCGGATGATGATTCTAGCATGAAATTGCTTGGGCACCTGTCAATTTTTAAGATTTTGACACATTCAGCTCAAATGTACACAATTGCTGATTATGGCTGTCAAATCTAAACCAAACGTTGTGCACTCAAATCTTTTGCTGTATTTAGTTTATTTTGGCATCCGGATAATGATTCTAGCATGAAATTGCTTGGGCACCTGTTAATTTTTAAGATTTTGACACATTCAGCTCAAATGTACACAATTGCTGATTATGGCTGTCAAATCTAAACCAAGCATTGTGCACTCAAATCTTTTGCTGTATTTAGTTTATTTTGGCATCCGGATGATGATTCTAGCATGAAATTGCTTGGGCACCTTTTAATTTTTAAGATTTTGACACATTCAGCTCAAATGTACAATCTTGCGCTAAAAACGCATTTAAAGCAATAATAAGGTGATTATGGCTGTCAAACCTAAACCAAACGTTGTGCACTCATATCTTTTGCTGTATTTAGTTTATTTTGGCATCCGGATGATGATTCTAGCATGAAATTGCTTGGGCACCTGTTAATTTTTAAGATTTTGACACATTCAGCTCAAATGTACACAATTGCTGATTATGGCTGTCAAATCTAAACCAAACGTTGTGCACTCAAATCTTTTGCTGTATTTAGTTTATTTTGGCATCCGGATGATGATTCTAGCATGAAATTGCTTGGGCACCTGTTAATTTTTAAGATTTTGACACATTCAGCTCAAATGTACAATCATGCGCAAAAACACATTTAAAGCAATAAAAAGATGATTATGGCTGTCAAACCTAAACCAAACGTTGTGCACTCAAATCTTTTGCTGTATTTAGTTTATTTTGGCATCCGGATGATGATTCTAGCATGAAATTGCTTGGGCACCTGTCAATTTTTAAGATTTTGACACATTCAGCTCAAATGTACACAATTGCTGATTATGGCTGTCAAATCTAAACCAAACGTTGTGCACTCAAATCTTTTGCTGTATTTAGTTTATTTTGGCATCCGGATAATGATTCTAGCATGAAATTGCTTGGGCACCTGTTAATTTTTAAGATTTTGACACATTCAGCTCAAATGTACACAATTGCTGATTATGGCTGTCAAATCTAAACCAAGCATTGTGCACTCAAATCTTTTGCTGTATTTAGTTTATTTTGGCATCCGGATGATGATTCTAGCATGAAATTGCTTGGGCACCTTTTAATTTTTAAGATTTTGACACATTCAGCTCAAATGTACAATCTTGCGCTAAAAACGCATTTAAAGCAATAATAAGGTGATTATGGCTGTCAAACCTAAACCAAACGTTGTGCACTCATATCTTTTGCTGTATTTAGTTTATTTTGGCATCCGGATGATGATTCTAGCATGAAATTGCTTGGGCACCTGTTAATTTTTAAGATTTTGACACATTCAGCTCAAATGTACACAATTGCTGATTATGGCTGTCAAATCTAAACCAAACGTTGTGCACTCAAATCTTTTGCTGTATTTAGTTTATTTTGGCATCCGGATGATGATTCTAGCATGAAATTGCTTGGGCACCTGTTAATTTTTAAGATTTTGACACATTCAGCTCAAATGTACAATCATGCGCTAAAAACGCATTTAAAGCAATAAAAAGGTGATTATGGCTATCAAATCTAAACCAAACGTTGTGCACTCAAATCTTTTGCTGTATTTAGTTTATTTTGGCATCCGGATGATGATTCTAGCATGAAATTGCTTGGGCACCTGTTAATTTTTAAGATTTTGACACATTCAGCTCAAATGTACAATCATGCGCAAAAACGCATTTAAAGCAATAAAAAGATGATTATGGCTGTCAAACCTAAACCAAACGTTGTGCACTCAAATCTTTTGCTGTATTTAGTTTATTTTGGCATCCGGATGATGATTCTAGCATGAAATTGCTTGGGCACCTGTCAATTTTTAAGATTTTGACACATTCAGCTCAAATGTACACAATTGCTGATTATGGCTGTCAAATCTAAACCAAACGTTGTGCACTCAAATCTTTTGCTGTATTTAGTTTATTTTGGCATCCGGATGATGATTCTAGCATGAAATTGCTTGGGCACCTGTTAATTTTTAAGATTTTGACTCATTCAGCTCAAATGTACAATCATGCGCTAAAAAAGCATTTAAAGCAATAAAAAGGTGATTATGGCTGTCAAACCTAAACCAAACGTTGTGCACTCAAATCTTTTGCTGTATTTAGTTTAATTTGGGATCCGGATGATGATTCTAGCATGAAATTGCTTGGGCACCTGTCAATTTTTAAGATTTTGACACATTCAGCTCAAATGTACACGATTGCTGATTATGGCTGTCAAATCTAAACCAAACGTTGTGCACTCAAATCTTTTGCTGTATTTAGTTTATTTTGGCATCCGGATGATGATTCTAGCATGAAATTGCTTGGGCACCTTTTAATTTTTAAGATTTTGACACATTCAGCTCAAATGTACAATCTTGCGCTAAAAACGCATTTAAAGCAATAAAAAGGTGATTATGGCTGTCAAACCTAAACCAAACGTTGTGCACTCATATCTTTTGCTGTATTTAGTTTATTTTGGCATCTGGATGATGATTCTAGTATGAAATTGCTTGGGCACCTGTTAATTTTTAAGATTTTGACACATTCAGCTCAAATGTACAATCATGCGCTAAAAACGCATTTAAAGCAATAAAAAGGTGATTATGGCTGTCAAACCTAAACCAAACGTTGTGCACCCAAATCTTTTGCTGTATTTAGTTTATTTTGGCATCCGGATAATGATTCTAGCATGAAATTGCTTGGGCACCTGTTAATTTTTAAGATTTTGACACATTCAGCTCAAATGTACACAATTGCTGATTATGGCTGTCAAATCTAAACCAAACGTTGTGCACTCAAATCTTTTGCTATATTTAGTTTATTTTGGCATCCGGATGATGATTCTAGCATGAAATTACTTGGGCACCTGTTAATTTTTAAGATTTTGACACATTCAGCTCAAATGTACAATCATGCGCTAAAAACGCATTTAAAGCAATAAA
Organism: Festucalex cinctus; assembly: GCF_051991245.1. Lineage (NCBI taxonomy): Eukaryota > Metazoa > Chordata > Actinopteri > Syngnathiformes > Syngnathidae > Festucalex > Festucalex cinctus. The sequence continues at coordinate 31,147,571 of NC_135416.1, read as the reverse complement.
AAGGTGATTATGGCTGTCAAATCTAAACCAAACGTTGTGCACTCAAATCTTTTGCTGTATTTAGTTTATTTTGGCATCCGGATGATGATTCTAGCATGAAATTGCTTGGGCACCTGTTAATTTTTAAGATTTTGACACATTCAGCTCAAATGTACACAATTGCTGATTATGGCTGTCAAATCTAAACCAAACGTTGTGCACTCAAATCTTTTGCTGTATTTAGTTTATTTTGGCATCCGGATGATGATTCTAGCATGAAATTACTTGGGCACCTGTTAATTTTTAAGATTTTGACACATTCAGCTCAAATGTACAATCATGCGCTAAAAACGCATTTAAAGCAATAAAAAGGTGATTATGGCTGTCAAATCTAAACCAAACGTTGTGCACTCAAATCTTTTGCTGTATTTAGTTTATTTTGGCATCCGGATGATGATTCTAGCATGAAATTGCTTGGGCACCTGTTAATTTTTAAGATTTTGACACATTCAGCTCAAATGTACACAATTGCTGATTATGGCTGTCAAATCTAAACCAAACGTTGTGCATCAAATCTTTTGCTGTATTTAGTTTATTTTGGCATCCGGATGATGATTCTAGCATGAAATTGCTTGGGCACCTGTTAATTTTTAAGATTTTGACACATTCAGCTCAAATGTACAATCATGCGCAAAAACGCATTTAAAGCAATAAAAAGATGATTATGGCTGTCAAACCTAAACCAAACGTTGTGCACTCAAATCTTTTGCTGTATTTAGTTTATTTTGGCATCCGGATGATGATTCTAGCATGAAATTGCTTGGGCACCTGTCAATTTTTAAGATTTTGACACATTCAGCTCAAATGTACACAATTGCTGATTATGGCTGTCAAATCTAAACCAAACGTTGTGCACTCAAATCTTTTGCTGTATTTAGTTTATTTTGGCATCCGGATGATGATTCTAGTATGAAATTGCTTGGGCACCTGTTAATTTTTAAGATTTTGACACATTCAGCTCAAATGTACACAATTGCTGATTATGGCTGTCAAATCTAAACCAAACGTTGTGCACTCAAATCTTTTGCTGTATTTAGTTTATTTTGGCATCCGGATGATGATTCTAGCATGAAATTGCTTGGGCACCTGTTAATTTTTAAGATTTTGACACATTCAGCTCAAATGTACAATCATGCGCTAAAAACGCATTTAAAGCAATAAAAAGGTGATTATGGCTATCAAACCTAAACCAAACGTTGTGCACTCAAATCTTTTGCTGTATTTAGTTTATTTTGGCATCCGGATGATGATTCTAGCATGAAATTGCTTGGGCACCTGTTAATTTTTAAGATTTTGACACATTCAGCTCAAATGTACAATCATGCGCAAAAACGCATTTAAAGCAATAAAAAGATGATTATGGCTGTCAAACCTAAACCAAACGTTGTGCACTCAAATCTTTTGCTGTATTTAGTTTATTTTGGCATCCGGATGATGATTCTAGCATGAAATTGCTTGGGCACCTGTCAATTTTTAAGATTTTGACACATTCAGCTCAAATGTACACAATTGCTGATTATGGCTGTCAAATCTAAACCAAACGTTGTGCACTCAAATCTTTTGCTGTATTTAGTTTATTTTGGCATCCGGATAATGATTCTAGCATGAAATTGCTTGGGCACCTGTTAATTTTTAAGATTTTGACACATTCAGCTCAAATGTACACAATTGCTGATTATGGCTGTCAAATCTAAACCAAGCATTGTGCACTCAAATCTTTTGCTGTATTTAGTTTATTTTGGCATCCGGATGATGATTCTAGCATGAAATTGCTTGGGCACCTTTTAATTTTTAAGATTTTGACACATTCAGCTCAAATGTACAATCTTGCGCTAAAAACGCATTTAAAGCAATAATAAGGTGATTATGGCTGTCAAACCTAAACCAAACGTTGTGCACTCATATCTTTTGCTGTATTTAGTTTATTTTGGCATCCGGATGATGATTCTAGCATGAAATTGCTTGGGCACCTGTTAATTTTTAAGATTTTGACACATTCAGCTCAAATGTACACAATTGCTGATTATGGCTGTCAAATCTAAACCAAACGTTGTGCATCAAATCTTTTGCTGTATTTAGTTTATTTTGGCATCCGGATGATGATTCTAGCATGAAATTGCTTGGGCACCTGTTAATTTTTAAGATTTTGACACATTCAGCTCAAATGTACAATCATGCGCAAAAACGCATTTAAAGCAATAAAAAGATGATTATGGCTGTCAAACCTAAACCAAACGTTGTGCACTCAAATCTTTTGCTGTATTTAGTTTATTTTGGCATCCGGATGATGATTCTAGCATGAAATTGCTTGGGCACCTGTCAATTTTTAAGATTTTGACACATTCAGCTCAAATGTACACAATTGCTGATTATGGCTGTCAAATCTAAACCAAACGTTGTGCACTCAAATCTTTTGCTGTATTTAGTTTATTTTGGCATCCGGATGATGATTCTAGCATGAAATTGCTTGGGCACCTGTTAATTTTTAAGATTTTGACTCATTCAGCTCAAATGTACAATCATGCGCTAAAAAAGCATTTAAAGCAATAAAAAGGTGATTATGGCTGTCAAACCTAAACCAAACGTTGTGCACTCAAATCTTTTGCTGTATTTAGTTTAATTTGGGATCCGGATGATGATTCTAGCATGAAATTGCTTGGGCACCTGTCAATTTTTAAGATTTTGACACATTCAGCTCAAATGTACACGATTGCTGATTATGGCTGTCAAATCTAAACCAAAGGTTGTGCACTCAAATCTTTTGCTGTATTTAGTTTATTTTGGCATCCGGATGATGATTCTAGCATGAAATTGCTTGGGCACCTGTTAATTTTTAAGATTTTGACACATTCAGCTCAAATGTACAATCATGCGCAAAAACACATTTAAAGCAATAAAAAGATGATTATGGCTGTCAAACCTAAACCAAACGTTGTGCACTCAAATCTTTTGCTGTATTTAGTTTATTTTGGCATCCGGATGATGATTCTAGCATGAAATTGCTTGGGCACCTGTCAATTTTTAAGATTTTGACACATTCAGCTCAAATGTACACAATTGCTGATTATGGCTGTCAAATCTAAACCAAACGTTGTGCACTCAAATCTTTTGCTGTATTTAGTTTATTTTGGCATCCGGATGATGATTCTAGTATGAAATTGCTTGGGCACCTGTTAATTTTTAAGATTTTGACACATTCAGCTCAAATGTACACAATTGCTGATTATGGCTGTCAAATCTAAACCAAACGTTGTGCACTCAAATCTTTTGCTGTATTTAGTTTATTTTGGCATCCGGATAATGATTCTAGCATGAAATTGCTTGGGCACCTGTTAATTTTTAAGATTTTGACACATTCAGCTCAAATGTACACAATTGCTGATTATGGCTGTCAAATCTAAACCAAACGTTGTGCACTCAAATCTTTTGCTGTATTTAGTTTATTTTGGCATCCGGATGATGATTCTAGCATGAAATTGCTTGGGCACCTGTTAATTTTTAAGATTTTGACACATTCAGCTCAAATGTACACAATTGCTGATTATGGCTGTCAAATCTAAACCAAACGTTGTGCACTCAAATCTTTTGCTGTATTTAGTTTATTTTGGCATCCGGATGATGATTCTAGCATGAAATTGCTTGGGCACCTTTTAATTTTTAAGATTTTGACACATTCAGCTCAAATGTACAATCTTGCGCTAAAAACGCATTTAAAGCAATAAAAAGGTGATTATGGCTGTCAAACCTAAACCAAACGTTGTGCACTCAAATCTTTTGCTGTATTTAGTTTATTTTGGCATCCGGATGATGATTCTAGCATGAAATTGCTTGGGCACCTGTTAATTTTTAAGATTTTGACACATTCAGCTCAAATGTACACAATTGCTGATTATGGCTGTCAAATCTAAACCAAACGTTGTGCACTCAAATCTTTTGCTGTATTTAGTTTATTTTGGCATCCGGATGATGATTCTAGCATGAAATTGCTTGGGCACCTGTTAATTTTTAAGATTTTGACTCATTCAGCTCAAATGTACAATCATGCGCTAAAAAAGCATTTAAAGCAATAAAAAGGTGATTATGGCTGTCAAACCTAAACCAAACGTTGTGCACTCAAATCTTTTGCTGTATTTAGTTTAATTTGGGATCCGGATGATGATTCTAGCATGAAATTGCTTGGGCACCTGTCAATTTTTAAGATTTTGACACATTCAGCTCAAATGTACACGATTGCTGATTATGGCTGTCAAATCTAAACCAAAGGTTGTGCACTCAAATCTTTTGCTGTATTTAGTTTATTTTGGCATCCGGATGATGATTCTAGCATGAAATTGCTTGGGCACCTGTTAATTTTTAAGATTTTGACACATTCAGCTCAAATGTACAATCATGCGCAAAAACACATTTAAAGCAATAAAAAGATGATTATGGCTGTCAAACCTAAACCAAACGTTGTGCACTCAAATCTTTTTTGCTGTATTTAGTTTATTTTGGCATCCGGATGATGATTCTAGCATGAAATTGCTTGGGCACCTGTCAATTTTTAAGATTTTGACACATTCAGCTCAAATGTACACAATTGCTGATTATGGCTGTCAAATCTAAACCTAACTTGTGCACTCAAATCTTTTGCTGTATTTAGTTTATTTTGGCATCCCGGATGATGATTCTAGTATGAAATTGCTTGGGCACCTGTTAATTTTTAAGATTTTGACACATTCAGCTCAAATGTACACAATTGCTGATTATGCTGTCAAATCTAAACCAAACGTTGTGCACTCAAATCTTTTGCTGTATTTAGTTTATTTTGGCATCCGGATGATGATTCTAGCATGAAATTACTTGGGCACCTGTTAATTTTTAAGATTTTGACACATTCAGCTCAAATGTACAATCATGCGCTAAAAACGCATTTAAAGCAATAAAAAGGTGATTATGGCTGTCAAATCTAAACCAAACGTTGTGCACTCAAATCTTTTGCTGTATTTAGTTTATTTTGGCATCCGGATGATGATTCTAGCATGAAATTGCTTGGGCACCTGTTAATTTTTAAGATTTTGACACATTCAGCTCAAATGTACAATCATGCCAAAAACGCATTTAAAGCAATAAAAAGATGATTATGGCTGTCAAACCTAAACCAAACGTTGTGCATCAAATCTTTTGCTGTATTTAGTTTATTTTGGCATCCGGATGATGATTCTAGCATGAAATTGCTTGGGCACCTGTCAATTTTTAAGATTTTGACACATTCAGCTCAAATGTACACAATTGCTGATTATGGCTGTCAAATCTAAACCAAACGTTGTGCACTCAAATCTTTTGCTGTATTTAGTTTATTTTGGCATCCGGATGATGATTCTAGTATGAAATTGCTTGGGCACCTGTTAATTTTTAAGATTTTGACACATTCAGCTCAAATGTACACAATTGCTGATTATGGCTGTCAAATCTAAACCAAACGTTGTGCATCAAATCTTTTGCTGTATTTAGTTTATTTTGGCATCCGGATGATGATTCTAGCATGAAATTGCTTGGGCACCTGTTAATTTTTAAGATTTTGACACATTCAGCTCAAATGTACAATCATGCGCAAAAACGCATTTAAAGCAATAAAAAGATGATTATGGCTGTCAAACCTAAACCAAACGTTGTGCACTCAAATCTTTTGCTGTATTTAGTTTATTTTGGCATCCGGATGATGATTCTAGCATGAAATTGCTTGGGCACCTGTCAATTTTTAAGATTTTGACACATTCAGCTCAAATGTACACAATTGCTGATTATGGCTGTCAAATCTAAACCAAACGTTGTGCACTCAAATCTTTTGCTGTATTTAGTTTATTTTGGCATCCGGATGATGATTCTAGTATGAAATTGCTTGGGCACCTGTTAATTTTTAAGATTTTGACACATTCAGCTCAAATGTACACAATTGCTGATTATGGCTGTCAAATCTAAACCAAACGTTGTGCACTCAAATCTTTTGCTGTATTTAGTTTATTTTGGCATCCGGATGATGATTCTAGCATGAAATTGCTTGGGCACCTGTTAATTTTTAAGATTTTGACACATTCAGCTCAAATGTACAATCATGCGCTAAAAACGCATTTAAAGCAATAAAAAGGTGATTATGGCTATCAAACCTAAACCAAACGTTGTGCACTCAAATCTTTTGCTGTATTTAGTTTATTTTGGCATCCGGATGATGATTCTAGCATGAAATTGCTTGGGCACCTGTTAATTTTTAAGATTTTGACACATTCAGCTCAAATGTACAATCATGCGCAAAAACGCATTTAAAGCAATAAAAAGATGATTATGGCTGTCAAACCTAAACCAAACGTTGTGCACTCAAATCTTTTGCTGTATTTAGTTTATTTTGGCATCCGGATGATGATTCTAGCATGAAATTGCTTGGGCACCTGTCAATTTTTAAGATTTTGACACATTCAGCTCAAATGTACACAATTGCTGATTATGGCTGTCAAATCTAAACCAAACGTTGTGCACTCAAATCTTTTGCTGTATTTAGTTTATTTTGGCATCCGGATAATGATTCTAGCATGAAATTGCTTGGGCACCTGTTAATTTTTAAGATTTTGACACATTCAGCTCAAATGTACACAATTGCTGATTATGGCTGTCAAATCTAAACCAAACGTTGTGCACTCAAATCTTTTGCTGTATTTAGTTTATTTTGGCATCCGGATGATGATTCTAGCATGAAATTACTTGGGCACCTGTTAATTTTTAAGATTTTGACACATTCAGCTCAAATGTACAATCATGCGCTAAAAACGCATTTAAAGCAATAAAAAGGTGATTATGGCTGTCAAATCTAAACCAAACGTTGTGCACTCAAATCTTTTGCTGTATTTAGTTTATTTTGGCATCCGGATGATGATTCTAGCATGAAATTGCTTGGGCACCTGTTAATTTTTAAGATTTTGACACATTCAGCTCAAATGTACACAATTGCTGATTATGGCTGTCAAATCTAAACCAAACGTTGTGCATCAAATCTTTTGCTGTATTTAGTTTATTTTGGCATCCGGATGATGATTCTAGCATGAAATTGCTTGGGCACCTGTTAATTTTTAAGATTTTGACACATTCAGCTCAAATGTACAATCATGCGCAAAAACGCATTTAAAGCAATAAAAAGATGATTATGGCTGTCAAACCTAAACCAAACGTTGTGCACTCAAATCTTTTGCTGTATTTAGTTTATTTTGGCATCCGGATGATGATTCTAGCATGAAATTGCTTGGGCACCTGTCAATTTTTAAGATTTTGACACATTCAGCTCAAATGTACACAATTGCTGATTATGGCTGTCAAATCTAAACCAAACGTTGTGCACTCAAATCTTTTGCTGTATTTAGTTTATTTTGGCATCCGGATGATGATTCTAGTATGAAATTGCTTGGGCACCTGTTAATTTTTAAGATTTTGACACATTCAGCTCAAATGTACACAATTGCTGATTATGGCTGTCAAATCTAAACCAAACGTTGTGCACTCAAATCTTTTGCTGTATTTAGTTTATTTTGGCATCCGGATGATGATTCTAGCATGAAATTGCTTGGGCACCTGTTAATTTTTAAGATTTTGACACATTCAGCTCAAATGTACAATCATGCGCTAAAAACGCATTTAAAGCAATAAAAAGGTGATTATGGCTATCAAACCTAAACCAAACGTTGTGCACTCAAATCTTTTGCTGTATTTAGTTTATTTTGGCATCCGGATGATGATTCTAGCATGAAATTGCTTGGGCACCTGTTAATTTTTAAGATTTTGACACATTCAGCTCAAATGTACAATCATGCGCAAAAACGCATTTAAAGCAATAAAAAGATGATTATGGCTGTCAAACCTAAACCAAACGTTGTGCACTCAAATCTTTTGCTGTATTTAGTTTATTTTGGCATCCGGATGATGATTCTAGCATGAAATTGCTTGGGCACCTGTCAATTTTTAAGATTTTGACACATTCAGCTCAAATGTACACAATTGCTGATTATGGCTGTCAAATCTAAACCAAACGTTGTGCACTCAAATCTTTTGCTGTATTTAGTTTATTTTGGCATCCGGATAATGATTCTAGCATGAAATTGCTTGGGCACCTGTTAATTTTTAAGATTTTGACACATTCAGCTCAAATGTACACAATTGCTGATTATGGCTGTCAAATCTAAACCAAACGTTGTGCACTCAAATCTTTTGCTGTATTTAGTTTATTTTGGCATCCGGATGATGATTCTAGCATGAAATTGCTTGGGCACCTTTTAATTTTTAAGATTTTGACACATTCAGCTCAAATGTACAATCTTGCGCTAAAAACGCATTTAAAGCAATAATAAGGTGATTATGGCTGTCAAACCTAAACCAAACGTTGTGCACTCATATCTTTTGCTGTATTTAGTTTATTTTGGCATCCGGATGATGATTCTAGCATGAAATTGCTTGGGCACCTGTTAATTTTTAAGATTTTGACACATTCAGCTCAAATGTACACAATTGCTGATTATGGCTGTCAAATCTAAACCAAACGTTGTGCATCAAATCTTTTGCTGTATTTAGTTTATTTTGGCATCCGGATGATGATTCTAGCATGAAATTGCTTGGGCACCTGTTAATTTTTAAGATTTTGACACATTCAGCTCAAATGTACAATCATGCGCAAAAACGCATTTAAAGCAATAAAAAGATGATTATGGCTGTCAAACCTAAACCAAACGTTGTGCACTCAAATCTTTTGCTGTATTTAGTTTATTTTGGCATCCGGATGATGATTCTAGCATGAAATTGCTTGGGCACCTGTCAATTTTTAAGATTTTGACACATTCAGCTCAAATGTACACAATTGCTGATTATGGCTGTCAAATCTAAACCAAACGTTGTGCACTCAAATCTTTTGCTGTATTTAGTTTATTTTGGCATCCGGATGATGATTCTAGCATGAAATTGCTTGGGCACCTGTTAATTTTTAAGATTTTGACTCATTCAGCTCAAATGTACAATCATGCGCTAAAAAAGCATTTAAAGCAATAAAAAGGTGATTATGGCTGTCAAACCTAAACCAAACGTTGTGCACTCAAATCTTTTGCTGTATTTAGTTTAATTTGGGATCCGGATGATGATTCTAGCATGAAATTGCTTGGGCACCTGTCAATTTTTAAGATTTTGACACATTCAGCTCAAATGTACACGATTGCTGATTATGGCTGTCAAATCTAAACCAAAGGTTGTGCACTCAAATCTTTTGCTGTATTTAGTTTATTTTGGCATCCGGATGATGATTCTAGCATGAAATTGCTTGGGCACCTGTTAATTTTTAAGATTTTGACACATTCAGCTCAAATGTACAATCATGCGCAAAAACACATTTAAAGCAATAAAAAGATGATTATGGCTGTCAAACCTAAACCAAACGTTGTGCACTCAAATCTTTTGCTGTATTTAGTTTATTTTGGCATCCGGATGATGATTCTAGCATGAAATTGCTTGGGCACCTGTCAATTTTTAAGATTTTGACACATTCAGCTCAAATGTACACAATTGCTGATTATGGCTGTCAAATCTAAACCAAACGTTGTGCACTCAAATCTTTTGCTGTATTTAGTTTATTTTGGCATCCGGATGATGATTCTAGTATGAAATTGCTTGGGCACCTGTTAATTTTTAAGATTTTGACACATTCAGCTCAAATGTACACAATTGCTGATTATGGCTGTCAAATCTAAACCAAACGTTGTGCACTCAAATCTTTTGCTGTATTTAGTTTATTTTGGCATCCGGATAATGATTCTAGCATGAAATTGCTTGGGCACCTGTTAATTTTTAAGATTTTGACACATTCAGCTCAAATGTACACAATTGCTGATTATGGCTGTCAAATCTAAACCAAACGTTGTGCACTCAAATCTTTTGCTGTATTTAGTTTATTTTGGCATCCGGATGATGATTCTAGCATGAAATTACTTGGGCACCTGTTAATTTTTAAGATTTTGACACATTCAGCTCAAATGTACAATCATGCGCTAAAAACGCATTTAAAGCAATAAAAAGGTGATTATGGCTGTCAAATCTAAACCAAACGTTGTGCACTCAAATCTTTTGCTGTATTTAGTTTATTTTGGCATCCGGATGATGATTCTAGCATGAAATTGCTTGGGCACCTGTTAATTTTTAAGATTTTGACACATTCAGCTCAAATGTACACAATTGCTGATTATGGCTGTCAAATCTAAACCAAACGTTGTGCATCAAATCTTTTGCTGTATTTAGTTTATTTTGGCATCCGGATGATGATTCTAGCATGAAATTGCTTGGGCACCTGTTAATTTTTAAGATTTTGACACATTCAGCTCAAATGTACAATCATGCGCAAAAACGCATTTAAAGCAATAAAAAGATGATTATGGCTGTCAAACCTAAACCAAACGTTGTGCACTCAAATCTTTTGCTGTATTTAGTTTATTTTGGCATCCGGATGATGATTCTAGCATGAAATTGCTTGGGCACCTGTCAATTTTTAAGATTTTGACACATTCAGCTCAAATGTACACAATTGCTGATTATGGCTGTCAAATCTAAACCAAACGTTGTGCACTCAAATCTTTTGCTGTATTTAGTTTATTTTGGCATCCGGATGATGATTCTAGTATGAAATTGCTTGGGCACCTGTTAATTTTTAAGATTTTGACACATTCAGCTCAAATGTACACAATTGCTGATTATGGCTGTCAAATCTAAACCAAACGTTGTGCACTCAAATCTTTTGCTGTATTTAGTTTATTTTGGCATCCGGATGATGATTCTAGCATGAAATTGCTTGGGCACCTGTTAATTTTTAAGATTTTGACACATTCAGCTCAAATGTACAATCATGCGCTAAAAACGCATTTAAAGCAATAAAAAGGTGATTATGGCTATCAAACCTAAACCAAACGTTGTGCACTCAAATCTTTTGCTGTATTTAGTTTATTTTGGCATCCGGATGATGATTCTAGCATGAAATTGCTTGGGCACCTGTTAATTTTTAAGATTTTGACACATTCAGCTCAAATGTACAATCATGCGCAAAAACGCATTTAAAGCAATAAAAAGATGATTATGGCTGTCAAACCTAAACCAAACGTTGTGCACTCAAATCTTTTGCTGTATTTAGTTTATTTTGGCATCCGGATGATGATTCTAGCATGAAATTGCTTGGGCACCTGTCAATTTTTAAGATTTTGACACATTCAGCTCAAATGTACACAATTGCTGATTATGGCTGTCAAATCTAAACCAAACGTTGTGCACTCAAATCTTTTGCTGTATTTAGTTTATTTTGGCATCCGGATAATGATTCTAGCATGAAATTGCTTGGGCACCTGTTAATTTTTAAGATTTTGACACATTCAGCTCAAATGTACACAATTGCTGATTATGGCTGTCAAATCTAAACCAAACGTTGTGCACTCAAATCTTTTGCTGTATTTAGTTTATTTTGGCATCCGGATGATGATTCTAGCATGAAATTACTTGGGCACCTGTTAATTTTTAAGATTTTGACACATTCAGCTCAAATGTACAATCATGCGCTAAAAACGCATTTAAAGCAATAAAAAGGTGATTATGGCTGTCAAATCTAAACCAAACGTTGTGCACTCAAATCTTTTGCTGTATTTAGTTTATTTTGGCATCCGGATGATGATTCTAGCATGAAATTGCTTGGGCACCTGTTAATTTTTAAGATTTTGACACATTCAGCTCAAATGTACACAATTGCTGATTATGGCTGTCAAATCTAAACCAAACGTTGTGCATCAAATCTTTTGCTGTATTTAGTTTATTTTGGCATCCGGATGATGATTCTAGCATGAAATTGCTTGGGCACCTGTTAATTTTTAAGATTTTGACACATTCAGCTCAAATGTACAATCATGCGCAAAAACGCATTTAAAGCAATAAAAAGATGATTATGGCTGTCAAACCTAAACCAAACGTTGTGCACTCAAATCTTTTGCTGTATTTAGTTTATTTTGGCATCCGGATGATGATTCTAGCATGAAATTGCTTGGGCACCTGTTAATTTTTAAGATTTTGACTCATTCAGCTCAAATGTACAATCATGCGCTAAAAAAGCATTTAAAGCAATAAAAAGGTGATTATGGCTGTCAAACCTAAACCAAACGTTGTGCACTCAAATCTTTTGCTGTATTTAGTTTAATTTGGGATCCGGATGATGATTCTAGCATGAAATTGCTTGGGCACCTGTCAATTTTTAAGATTTTGACACATTCAGCTCAAATGTACACGATTGCTGATTATGGCTGTCAAATCTAAACCAAAGGTTGTGCACTCAAATCTTTTGCTGTATTTAGTTTATTTTGGCATCCGGATGATGATTCTAGCATGAAATTGCTTGGGCACCTGTTAATTTTTAAGATTTTGACACATTCAGCTCAAATGTACAATCATGCGCAAAAACACATTTAAAGCAATAAAAAGATGATTATGGCTGTCAAACCTAAACCAAACGTTGTGCACTCAAATCTTTTGCTGTATTTAGTTTATTTTGGCATCCGGATGATGATTCTAGCATGAAATTGCTTGGGCACCTGTCAATTTTTAAGATTTTGACACATTCAGCTCAAATGTACACAATTGCTGATTATGGCTGTCAAATCTAAACCAAACGTTGTGCACTCAAATCTTTTGCTGTATTTAGTTTATTTTGGCATCCGGATGATGATTCTAGTATGAAATTGCTTGGGCACCTGTTAATTTTTAAGATTTTGACACATTCAGCTCAAATGTACAATCATGCGCTAAAAACGCATTTAAAGCAATAAAAAGGTGATTATGGCTGTCAAATCTAAACCAAACGTTGTGCACTCAAATCTTTTGCTGTATTTAGTTTATTTTGGCATCCGGATGATGATTCTAGCATGAAATTGCTTGGGCACCTGTTAATTTTTAAGATTTTGACACATTCAGCTCAAATGTACACAATTGCTGATTATGGCTGTCAAATCTAAACCAAACGTTGTGCACTCAAATCTTTTGCTGTATTTAGTTTATTTTGGCATCCGGATGATGATTCTAGCATGAAATTACTTGGGCACCTGTTAATTTTTAAGATTTTGACACATTCAGCTCAAATGTACAATCATGCGCTAAAAACGCATTTAAAGCAATAAAAAGGTGATTATGGCTGTCAAATCTAAACCAAACGTTGTGCACTCAAATCTTTTGCTGTATTTAGTTTATTTTGGCATCCGGATGATGATTCTAGCATGAAATTGCTTGGGCACCTGTTAATTTTTAAGATTTTGACACATTCAGCTCAAATGTACACAATTGCTGATTATGGCTGTCAAATCTAAACCAAACGTTGTGCATCAAATCTTTTGCTGTATTTAGTTTATTTTGGCATCCGGATGATGATTCTAGCATGAAATTGCTTGGGCACCTGTTAATTTTTAAGATTTTGACACATTCAGCTCAAATGTACAATCATGCGCAAAAACGCATTTAAAGCAATAAAAAGATGATTATGGCTGTCAAACCTAAACCAAACGTTGTGCACTCAAATCTTTTGCTGTATTTAGTTTATTTTGGCATCCGGATGATGATTCTAGCATGAAATTGCTTGGGCACCTGTCAATTTTTAAGATTTTGACACATTCAGCTCAAATGTACACAATTGCTGATTATGGCTGTCAAATCTAAACCAAACGTTGTGCACTCAAATCTTTTGCTGTATTTAGTTTATTTTGGCATCCGGATGATGATTCTAGTATGAAATTGCTTGGGCACCTGTTAATTTTTAAGATTTTGACACATTCAGCTCAAATGTACACAATTGCTGATTATGGCTGTCAAATCTAAACCAAACGTTGTGCACTCAAATCTTTTGCTGTATTTAGTTTATTTTGGCATCCGGATGATGATTCTAGCATGAAATTGCTTGGGCACCTGTTAATTTTTAAGATTTTGACACATTCAGCTCAAATGTACAATCATGCGCTAAAAACGCATTTAAAGCAATAAAAAGGTGATTATGGCTATCAAACCTAAACCAAACGTTGTGCACTCAAATCTTTTGCTGTATTTAGTTTATTTTGGCATCCGGATGATGATTCTAGCATGAAATTGCTTGGGCACCTGTTAATTTTTAAGATTTTGACACATTCAGCTCAAATGTACAATCATGCGCAAAAACGCATTTAAAGCAATAAAAAGATGATTATGGCTGTCAAACCTAAACCAAACGTTGTGCACTCAAATCTTTTGCTGTATTTAGTTTATTTTGGCATCCGGATGATGATTCTAGCATGAAATTGCTTGGGCACCTGTCAATTTTTAAGATTTTGACACATTCAGCTCAAATGTACACAATTGCTGATTATGGCTGTCAAATCTAAACCAAACGTTGTGCACTCAAATCTTTTGCTGTATTTAGTTTATTTTGGCATCCGGATAATGATTCTAGCATGAAATTGCTTGGGCACCTGTTAATTTTTAAGATTTTGACACATTCAGCTCAAATGTACACAATTGCTGATTATGGCTGTCAAATCTAAACCAAGCATTGTGCACTCAAATCTTTTGCTGTATTTAGTTTATTTTGGCATCCGGATGATGATTCTAGCATGAAATTGCTTGGGCACCTTTTAATTTTTAAGATTTTGACACATTCAGCTCAAATGTACAATCTTGCGCTAAAAACGCATTTAAAGCAATAATAAGGTGATTATGGCTGTCAAACCTAAACCAAACGTTGTGCACTCATATCTTTTGCTGTATTTAGTTTATTTTGGCATCCGGATGATGATTCTAGCATGAAATTGCTTGGGCACCTGTTAATTTTTAAGATTTTGACACATTCAGCTCAAATGTACACAATTGCTGATTATGGCTGTCAAATCTAAACCAAACGTTGTGCATCAAATCTTTTGCTGTATTTAGTTTATTTTGGCATCCGGATGATGATTCTAGCATGAAATTGCTTGGGCACCTGTTAATTTTTAAGATTTTGACACATTCAGCTCAAATGTACAATCATGCGCAAAAACGCATTTAAAGCAATAAAAAGATGATTATGGCTGTCAAACCTAAACCAAACGTTGTGCACTCAAATCTTTTGCTGTATTTAGTTTATTTTGGCATCCGGATGATGATTCTAGCATGAAATTGCTTGGGCACCTGTCAATTTTTAAGATTTTGACACATTCAGCTCAAATGTACACAATTGCTGATTATGGCTGTCAAATCTAAACCAAACGTTGTGCACTCAAATCTTTTGCTGTATTTAGTTTATTTTGGCATCCGGATGATGATTCTAGCATGAAATTGCTTGGGCACCTGTTAATTTTTAAGATTTTGACTCATTCAGCTCAAATGTACAATCATGCGCTAAAAAAGCATTTAAAGCAATAAAAAGGTGATTATGGCTGTCAAACCTAAACCAAACGTTGTGCACTCAAATCTTTTGCTGTATTTAGTTTAATTTGGGATCCGGATGATGATTCTAGCATGAAATTGCTTGGGCACCTGTCAATTTTTAAGATTTTGACACATTCAGCTCAAATGTACACGATTGCTGATTATGGCTGTCAAATCTAAACCAAAGGTTGTGCACTCAAATCTTTTGCTGTATTTAGTTTATTTTGGCATCCGGATGATGATTCTAGCATGAAATTGCTTGGGCACCTGTTAATTTTTAAGATTTTGACACATTCAGCTCAAATGTACAATCATGCGCAAAAACACATTTAAAGCAATAAAAAGATGATTATGGCTGTCAAACCTAAACCAAACGTTGTGCACTCAAATCTTTTGCTGTATTTAGTTTATTTTGGCATCCGGATGATGATTCTAGCATGAAATTGCTTGGGCACCTGTCAATTTTTAAGATTTTGACACATTCAGCTCAAATGTACACAATTGCTGATTATGGCTGTCAAATCTAAACCAAACGTTGTGCACTCAAATCTTTTGCTGTATTTAGTTTATTTTGGCATCCGGATGATGATTCTAGTATGAAATTGCTTGGGCACCTGTTAATTTTTAAGATTTTGACACATTCAGCTCAAATGTACACAATTGCTGATTATGGCTGTCAAATCTAAACCAAACGTTGTGCACTCAAATCTTTTGCTGTATTTAGTTTATTTTGGCATCCGGATAATGATTCTAGCATGAAATTGCTTGGGCACCTGTTAATTTTTAAGATTTTGACACATTCAGCTCAAATGTACACAATTGCTGATTATGGCTGTCAAATCTAAACCAAACGTTGTGCACTCAAATCTTTTGCTGTATTTAGTTTATTTTGGCATCCGGATGATGATTCTAGCATGAAATTGCTTGGGCACCTGTTAATTTTTAAGATTTTGACACATTCAGCTCAAATGTACACAATTGCTGATTATGGCTGTCAAATCTAAACCAAACGTTGTGCACTCAAATCTTTTGCTGTATTTAGTTTATTTTGGCATCCGGATGATGATTCTAGCATGAAATTGCTTGGGCACCTTTTAATTTTTAAGATTTTGACACATTCAGCTCAAATGTACAATCTTGCGCTAAAAACGCATTTAAAGCAATAAAAAGGTGATTATGGCTGTCAAACCTAAACCAAACGTTGTGCACTCAAATCTTTTGCTGTATTTAGTTTATTTTGGCATCCGGATGATGATTCTAGCATGAAATTGCTTGGGCACCTGTTAATTTTTAAGATTTTGACACATTCAGCTCAAATGTACACAATTGCTGATTATGGCTGTCAAATCTAAACCAAACGTTGTGCACTCAAATCTTTTGCTGTATTTAGTTTATTTTGGCATCCGGATGATGATTCTAGCATGAAATTGCTTGGGCACCTGTTAATTTTTAAGATTTTGACTCATTCAGCTCAAATGTACAATCATGCGCTAAAAAAGCATTTAAAGCAATAAAAAGGTGATTATGGCTGTCAAACCTAAACCAAACGTTGTGCACTCAAATCTTTTGCTGTATTTAGTTTAATTTGGGATCCGGATGATGATTCTAGCATGAAATTGCTTGGGCACCTGTCAATTTTTAAGATTTTGACACATTCAGCTCAAATGTACACGATTGCTGATTATGGCTGTCAAATCTAAACCAAAGGTTGTGCACTCAAATCTTTTGCTGTATTTAGTTTATTTTGGCATCCGGATGATGATTCTAGCATGAAATTGCTTGGGCACCTGTTAATTTTTAAGATTTTGACACATTCAGCTCAAATGTACAATCATGCGCAAAAACACATTTAAAGCAATAAAAAGATGATTATGGCTGTCAAACCTAAACCAAACGTTGTGCACTCAAATCTTTTGCTGTATTTAGTTTATTTTGGCATCCGGATGATGATTCTAGCATGAAATTGCTTGGGCACCTGTCAATTTTTAAGATTTTGACACATTCAGCTCAAATGTACACAATTGCTGATTATGGCTGTCAAATCTAAACCAAACGTTGTGCACTCAAATCTTTTGCTGTATTTAGTTTATTTTGGCATCCGGATGATGATTCTAGTATGAAATTGCTTGGGCACCTGTTAATTTTTAAGATTTTGACACATTCAGCTCAAATGTACACAATTGCTGATTATGGCTGTCAAATCTAAACCAAACGTTGTGCACTCAAATCTTTTGCTGTATTTAGTTTATTTTGGCATCCGGATGATGATTCTAGCATGAAATTACTTGGGCACCTGTTAATTTTTAAGATTTTGACACATTCAGCTCAAATGTACAATCATGCGCTAAAAACGCATTTAAAGCAATAAAAAGGTGATTATGGCTGTCAAATCTAAACCAAACGTTGTGCACTCAAATCTTTTGCTGTATTTAGTTTATTTTGGCATCCGGATGATGATTCTAGCATGAAATTGCTTGGGCACCTGTTAATTTTTAAGATTTTGACACATTCAGCTCAAATGTACAATCATGCGCAAAAACGCATTTAAAGCAATAAAAAGATGATTATGGCTGTCAAACCTAAACCAAACGTTGTGCATCAAATCTTTTGCTGTATTTAGTTTATTTTGGCATCCGGATGATGATTCTAGCATGAAATTGCTTGGGCACCTGTCAATTTTTAAGATTTTGACACATTCAGCTCAAATGTACACAATTGCTGATTATGGCTGTCAAATCTAAACCAAACGTTGTGCACTCAAATCTTTTGCTGTATTTAGTTTATTTTGGCATCCGGATGATGATTCTAGTATGAAATTGCTTGGGCACCTGTTAATTTTTAAGATTTTGACACATTCAGCTCAAATGTACACAATTGCTGATTATGGCTGTCAAATCTAAACCAAACGTTGTGCATCAAATCTTTTGCTGTATTTAGTTTATTTTGGCATCCGGATGATGATTCTAGCATGAAATTGCTTGGGCACCTGTTAATTTTTAAGATTTTGACACATTCAGCTCAAATGTACAATCATGCGCAAAAACGCATTTAAAGCAATAAAAAGATGATTATGGCTGTCAAACCTAAACCAAACGTTGTGCACTCAAATCTTTTGCTGTATTTAGTTTATTTTGGCATCCGGATGATGATTCTAGCATGAAATTGCTTGGGCACCTGTCAATTTTTAAGATTTTGACACATTCAGCTCAAATGTACACAATTGCTGATTATGGCTGTCAAATCTAAACCAAACGTTGTGCACTCAAATCTTTTGCTGTATTTAGTTTATTTTGGCATCCGGATGATGATTCTAGTATGAAATTGCTTGGGCACCTGTTAATTTTTAAGATTTTGACACATTCAGCTCAAATGTACACAATTGCTGATTATGGCTGTCAAATCTAAACCAAACGTTGTGCACTCAAATCTTTTGCTGTATTTAGTTTATTTTGGCATCCGGATGATGATTCTAGCATGAAATTGCTTGGGCACCTGTTAATTTTTAAGATTTTGACACATTCAGCTCAAATGTACAATCATGCGCTAAAAACGCATTTAAAGCAATAAAAAGGTGATTATGGCTATCAAACCTAAACCAAACGTTGTGCACTCAAATCTTTTGCTGTATTTAGTTTATTTTGGCATCCGGATGATGATTCTAGCATGAAATTGCTTGGGCACCTGTTAATTTTTAAGATTTTGACACATTCAGCTCAAATGTACAATCATGCGCAAAAACGCATTTAAAGCAATAAAAAGATGATTATGGCTGTCAAACCTAAACCAAACGTTGTGCACTCAAATCTTTTGCTGTATTTAGTTTATTTTGGCATCCGGATGATGATTCTAGCATGAAATTGCTTGGGCACCTGTCAATTTTTAAGATTTTGACACATTCAGCTCAAATGTACACAATTGCTGATTATGGCTGTCAAATCTAAACCAAACGTTGTGCACTCAAATCTTTTGCTGTATTTAGTTTATTTTGGCATCCGGATAATGATTCTAGCATGAAATTGCTTGGGCACCTGTTAATTTTTAAGATTTTGACACATTCAGCTCAAATGTACACAATTGCTGATTATGGCTGTCAAATCTAAACCAAACGTTGTGCACTCAAATCTTTTGCTGTATTTAGTTTATTTTGGCATCCGGATGATGATTCTAGCATGAAATTACTTGGGCACCTGTTAATTTTTAAGATTTTGACACATTCAGCTCAAATGTACAATCATGCGCTAAAAACGCATTTAAAGCAATAAAAAGGTGATTATGGCTGTCAAATCTAAACCAAACGTTGTGCACTCAAATCTTTTGCTGTATTTAGTTTATTTTGGCATCCGGATGATGATTCTAGCATGAAATTGCTTGGGCACCTGTTAATTTTTAAGATTTTGACACATTCAGCTCAAATGTACACAATTGCTGATTATGGCTGTCAAATCTAAACCAAACGTTGTGCATCAAATCTTTTGCTGTATTTAGTTTATTTTGGCATCCGGATGATGATTCTAGCATGAAATTGCTTGGGCACCTGTTAATTTTTAAGATTTTGACACATTCAGCTCAAATGTACAATCATGCGCAAAAACGCATTTAAAGCAATAAAAAGATGATTATGGCTGTCAAACCTAAACCAAACGTTGTGCACTCAAATCTTTTGCTGTATTTAGTTTATTTTGGCATCCGGATGATGATTCTAGCATGAAATTGCTTGGGCACCTGTCAATTTTTAAGATTTTGACACATTCAGCTCAAATGTACACAATTGCTGATTATGGCTGTCAAATCTAAACCAAACGTTGTGCACTCAAATCTTTTGCTGTATTTAGTTTATTTTGGCATCCGGATGATGATTCTAGTATGAAATTGCTTGGGCACCTGTTAATTTTTAAGATTTTGACACATTCAGCTCAAATGTACACAATTGCTGATTATGGCTGTCAAATCTAAACCAAACGTTGTGCACTCAAATCTTTTGCTGTATTTAGTTTATTTTGGCATCCGGATGATGATTCTAGCATGAAATTGCTTGGGCACCTGTTAATTTTTAAGATTTTGACACATTCAGCTCAAATGTACAATCATGCGCTAAAAACGCATTTAAAGCAATAAAAAGGTGATTATGGCTATCAAACCTAAACCAAACGTTGTGCACTCAAATCTTTTGCTGTATTTAGTTTATTTTGGCATCCGGATGATGATTCTAGCATGAAATTGCTTGGGCACCTGTTAATTTTTAAGATTTTGACACATTCAGCTCAAATGTACAATCATGCGCAAAAACGCATTTAAAGCAATAAAAAGATGATTATGGCTGTCAAACCTAAACCAAACGTTGTGCACTCAAATCTTTTGCTGTATTTAGTTTATTTTGGCATCCGGATGATGATTCTAGCATGAAATTGCTTGGGCACCTGTCAATTTTTAAGATTTTGACACATTCAGCTCAAATGTACACAATTGCTGATTATGGCTGTCAAATCTAAACCAAACGTTGTGCACTCAAATCTTTTGCTGTATTTAGTTTATTTTGGCATCCGGATAATGATTCTAGCATGAAATTGCTTGGGCACCTGTTAATTTTTAAGATTTTGACACATTCAGCTCAAATGTACACAATTGCTGATTATGGCTGTCAAATCTAAACCAAACGTTGTGCACTCAAATCTTTTGCTGTATTTAGTTTATTTTGGCATCCGGATGATGATTCTAGCATGAAATTGCTTGGGCACCTTTTAATTTTTAAGATTTTGACACATTCAGCTCAAATGTACAATCTTGCGCTAAAAACGCATTTAAAGCAATAATAAGGTGATTATGGCTGTCAAACCTAAACCAAACGTTGTGCACTCATATCTTTTGCTGTATTTAGTTTATTTTGGCATCCGGATGATGATTCTAGCATGAAATTGCTTGGGCACCTGTTAATTTTTAAGATTTTGACACATTCAGCTCAAATGTACACAATTGCTGATTATGGCTGTCAAATCTAAACCAAACGTTGTGCATCAAATCTTTTGCTGTATTTAGTTTATTTTGGCATCCGGATGATGATTCTAGCATGAAATTGCTTGGGCACCTGTTAATTTTTAAGATTTTGACACATTCAGCTCAAATGTACAATCATGCGCAAAAACGCATTTAAAGCAATAAAAAGATGATTATGGCTGTCAAACCTAAACCAAACGTTGTGCACTCAAATCTTTTGCTGTATTTAGTTTATTTTGGCATCCGGATGATGATTCTAGCATGAAATTGCTTGGGCACCTGTCAATTTTTAAGATTTTGACACATTCAGCTCAAATGTACACAATTGCTGATTATGGCTGTCAAATCTAAACCAAACGTTGTGCACTCAAATCTTTTGCTGTATTTAGTTTATTTTGGCATCCGGATGATGATTCTAGCATGAAATTGCTTGGGCACCTGTTAATTTTTAAGATTTTGACTCATTCAGCTCAAATGTACAATCATGCGCTAAAAAAGCATTTAAAGCAATAAAAAGGTGATTATGGCTGTCAAACCTAAACCAAACGTTGTGCACTCAAATCTTTTGCTGTATTTAGTTTAATTTGGGATCCGGATGATGATTCTAGCATGAAATTGCTTGGGCACCTGTCAATTTTTAAGATTTTGACACATTCAGCTCAAATGTACACGATTGCTGATTATGGCTGTCAAATCTAAACCAAAGGTTGTGCACTCAAATCTTTTGCTGTATTTAGTTTATTTTGGCATCCGGATGATGATTCTAGCATGAAATTGCTTGGGCACCTGTTAATTTTTAAGATTTTGACACATTCAGCTCAAATGTACAATCATGCGCAAAAACACATTTAAAGCAATAAAAAGATGATTATGGCTGTCAAACCTAAACCAAACGTTGTGCACTCAAATCTTTTGCTGTATTTAGTTTATTTTGGCATCCGGATGATGATTCTAGCATGAAATTGCTTGGGCACCTGTCAATTTTTAAGATTTTGACACATTCAGCTCAAATGTACACAATTGCTGATTATGGCTGTCAAATCTAAACCAAACGTTGTGCACTCAAATCTTTTGCTGTATTTAGTTTATTTTGGCATCCGGATGATGATTCTAGTATGAAATTGCTTGGGCACCTGTTAATTTTTAAGATTTTGACACATTCAGCTCAAATGTACACAATTGCTGATTATGGCTGTCAAATCTAAACCAAACGTTGTGCACTCAAATCTTTTGCTGTATTTAGTTTATTTTGGCATCCGGATAATGATTCTAGCATGAAATTGCTTGGGCACCTGTTAATTTTTAAGATTTTGACACATTCAGCTCAAATGTACACAATTGCTGATTATGGCTGTCAAATCTAAACCAAACGTTGTGCACTCAAATCTTTTGCTGTATTTAGTTTATTTTGGCATCCGGATGATGATTCTAGCATGAAATTACTTGGGCACCTGTTAATTTTTAAGATTTTGACACATTCAGCTCAAATGTACAATCATGCGCTAAAAACGCATTTAAAGCAATAAAAAGGTGATTATGGCTGTCAAATCTAAACCAAACGTTGTGCACTCAAATCTTTTGCTGTATTTAGTTTATTTTGGCATCCGGATGATGATTCTAGCATGAAATTGCTTGGGCACCTGTTAATTTTTAAGATTTTGACACATTCAGCTCAAATGTACACAATTGCTGATTATGGCTGTCAAATCTAAACCAAACGTTGTGCATCAAATCTTTTGCTGTATTTAGTTTATTTTGGCATCCGGATGATGATTCTAGCATGAAATTGCTTGGGCACCTGTTAATTTTTAAGATTTTGACACATTCAGCTCAAATGTACAATCATGCGCAAAAACGCATTTAAAGCAATAAAAAGATGATTATGGCTGTCAAACCTAAACCAAACGTTGTGCACTCAAATCTTTTGCTGTATTTAGTTTATTTTGGCATCCGGATGATGATTCTAGCATGAAATTGCTTGGGCACCTGTCAATTTTTAAGATTTTGACACATTCAGCTCAAATGTACACAATTGCTGATTATGGCTGTCAAATCTAAACCAAACGTTGTGCACTCAAATCTTTTGCTGTATTTAGTTTATTTTGGCATCCGGATGATGATTCTAGTATGAAATTGCTTGGGCACCTGTTAATTTTTAAGATTTTGACACATTCAGCTCAAATGTACACAATTGCTGATTATGGCTGTCAAATCTAAACCAAACGTTGTGCACTCAAATCTTTTGCTGTATTTAGTTTATTTTGGCATCCGGATGATGATTCTAGCATGAAATTGCTTGGGCACCTGTTAATTTTTAAGATTTTGACACATTCAGCTCAAATGTACAATCATGCGCTAAAAACGCATTTAAAGCAATAAAAAGGTGATTATGGCTATCAAACCTAAACCAAACGTTGTGCACTCAAATCTTTTGCTGTATTTAGTTTATTTTGGCATCCGGATGATGATTCTAGCATGAAATTGCTTGGGCACCTGTTAATTTTTAAGATTTTGACACATTCAGCTCAAATGTACAATCATGCGCAAAAACGCATTTAAAGCAATAAAAAGATGATTATGGCTGTCAAACCTAAACCAAACGTTGTGCACTCAAATCTTTTGCTGTATTTAGTTTATTTTGGCATCCGGATGATGATTCTAGCATGAAATTGCTTGGGCACCTGTCAATTTTTAAGATTTTGACACATTCAGCTCAAATGTACACAATTGCTGATTATGGCTGTCAAATCTAAACCAAACGTTGTGCACTCAAATCTTTTGCTGTATTTAGTTTATTTTGGCATCCGGATAATGATTCTAGCATGAAATTGCTTGGGCACCTGTTAATTTTTAAGATTTTGACACATTCAGCTCAAATGTACACAATTGCTGATTATGGCTGTCAAATCTAAACCAAACGTTGTGCACTCAAATCTTTTGCTGTATTTAGTTTATTTTGGCATCCGGATGATGATTCTAGCATGAAATTACTTGGGCACCTGTTAATTTTTAAGATTTTGACACATTCAGCTCAAATGTACAATCATGCGCTAAAAACGCATTTAAAGCAATAAAAAGGTGATTATGGCTGTCAAATCTAAACCAAACGTTGTGCACTCAAATCTTTTGCTGTATTTAGTTTATTTTGGCATCCGGATGATGATTCTAGCATGAAATTGCTTGGGCACCTGTTAATTTTTAAGATTTTGACACATTCAGCTCAAATGTACACAATTGCTGATTATGGCTGTCAAATCTAAACCAAACGTTGTGCATCAAATCTTTTGCTGTATTTAGTTTATTTTGGCATCCGGATGATGATTCTAGCATGAAATTGCTTGGGCACCTGTTAATTTTTAAGATTTTGACACATTCAGCTCAAATGTACAATCATGCGCAAAAACGCATTTAAAGCAATAAAAAGATGATTATGGCTGTCAAACCTAAACCAAACGTTGTGCACTCAAATCTTTTGCTGTATTTAGTTTATTTTGGCATCCGGATGATGATTCTAGCATGAAATTGCTTGGGCACCTGTCAATTTTTAAGATTTTGACACATTCAGCTCAAATGTACACAATTGCTGATTATGGCTGTCAAATCTAAACCAAACGTTGTGCACTCAAATCTTTTGCTGTATTTAGTTTATTTTGGCATCCGGATGATGATTCTAGTATGAAATTGCTTGGGCACCTGTTAATTTTTAAGATTTTGACACATTCAGCTCAAATGTACACAATTGCTGATTATGGCTGTCAAATCTAAACCAAACGTTGTGCACTCAAATCTTTTGCTGTATTTAGTTTATTTTGGCATCCGGATGATGATTCTAGCATGAAATTGCTTGGGCACCTGTTAATTTTTAAGATTTTGACACATTCAGCTCAAATGTACAATCATGCGCTAAAAACGCATTTAAAGCAATAAAAAGGTGATTATGGCTATCAAACCTAAACCAAACGTTGTGCACTCAAATCTTTTGCTGTATTTAGTTTATTTTGGCATCCGGATGATGATTCTAGCATGAAATTGCTTGGGCACCTGTTAATTTTTAAGATTTTGACACATTCAGCTCAAATGTACAATCATGCGCAAAAACGCATTTAAAGCAATAAAAAGATGATTATGGCTGTCAAACCTAAACCAAACGTTGTGCACTCAAATCTTTTGCTGTATTTAGTTTATTTTGGCATCCGGATGATGATTCTAGCATGAAATTGCTTGGGCACCTGTCAATTTTTAAGATTTTGACACATTCAGCTCAAATGTACACAATTGCTGATTATGGCTGTCAAATCTAAACCAAACGTTGTGCACTCAAATCTTTTGCTGTATTTAGTTTATTTTGGCATCCGGATAATGATTCTAGCATGAAATTGCTTGGGCACCTGTTAATTTTTAAGATTTTGACACATTCAGCTCAAATGTACACAATTGCTGATTATGGCTGTCAAATCTAAACCAAACGTTGTGCACTCAAATCTTTTGCTGTATTTAGTTTATTTTGGCATCCGGATGATGATTCTAGCATGAAATTGCTTGGGCACCTTTTAATTTTTAAGATTTTGACACATTCAGCTCAAATGTACAATCTTGCGCTAAAAACGCATTTAAAGCAATAATAAGGTGATTATGGCTGTCAAACCTAAACCAAACGTTGTGCACTCATATCTTTTGCTGTATTTAGTTTATTTTGGCATCCGGATGATGATTCTAGCATGAAATTGCTTGGGCACCTGTTAATTTTTAAGATTTTGACACATTCAGCTCAAATGTACACAATTGCTGATTATGGCTGTCAAATCTAAACCAAACGTTGTGCATCAAATCTTTTGCTGTATTTAGTTTATTTTGGCATCCGGATGATGATTCTAGCATGAAATTGCTTGGGCACCTGTTAATTTTTAAGATTTTGACACATTCAGCTCAAATGTACAATCATGCGCAAAAACGCATTTAAAGCAATAAAAAGATGATTATGGCTGTCAAACCTAAACCAAACGTTGTGCACTCAAATCTTTTGCTGTATTTAGTTTATTTTGGCATCCGGATGATGATTCTAGCATGAAATTGCTTGGGCACCTGTCAATTTTTAAGATTTTGACACATTCAGCTCAAATGTACACAATTGCTGATTATGGCTGTCAAATCTAAACCAAACGTTGTGCACTCAAATCTTTTGCTGTATTTAGTTTATTTTGGCATCCGGATGATGATTCTAGCATGAAATTGCTTGGGCACCTGTTAATTTTTAAGATTTTGACTCATTCAGCTCAAATGTACAATCATGCGCTAAAAAAGCATTTAAAGCAATAAAAAGGTGATTATGGCTGTCAAACCTAAACCAAACGTTGTGCACTCAAATCTTTTGCTGTATTTAGTTTAATTTGGGATCCGGATGATGATTCTAGCATGAAATTGCTTGGGCACCTGTCAATTTTTAAGATTTTGACACATTCAGCTCAAATGTACACGATTGCTGATTATGGCTGTCAAATCTAAACCAAAGGTTGTGCACTCAAATCTTTTGCTGTATTTAGTTTATTTTGGCATCCGGATGATGATTCTAGCATGAAATTGCTTGGGCACCTGTTAATTTTTAAGATTTTGACACATTCAGCTCAAATGTACAATCATGCGCAAAAACACATTTAAAGCAATAAAAAGATGATTATGGCTGTCAAACCTAAACCAAACGTTGTGCACTCAAATCTTTTGCTGTATTTAGTTTATTTTGGCATCCGGATGATGATTCTAGCATGAAATTGCTTGGGCACCTGTCAATTTTTAAGATTTTGACACATTCAGCTCAAATGTACACAATTGCTGATTATGGCTGTCAAATCTAAACCAAACGTTGTGCACTCAAATCTTTTGCTGTATTTAGTTTATTTTGGCATCCGGATGATGATTCTAGTATGAAATTGCTTGGGCACCTGTTAATTTTTAAGATTTTGACACATTCAGCTCAAATGTACACAATTGCTGATTATGGCTGTCAAATCTAAACCAAACGTTGTGCACTCAAATCTTTTGCTGTATTTAGTTTATTTTGGCATCCGGATAATGATTCTAGCATGAAATTGCTTGGGCACCTGTTAATTTTTAAGATTTTGACACATTCAGCTCAAATGTACACAATTGCTGATTATGGCTGTCAAATCTAAACCAAACGTTGTGCACTCAAATCTTTTGCTGTATTTAGTTTATTTTGGCATCCGGATGATGATTCTAGCATGAAATTACTTGGGCACCTGTTAATTTTTAAGATTTTGACACATTCAGCTCAAATGTACAATCATGCGCTAAAAACGCATTTAAAGCAATAAAAAGGTGATTATGGCTGTCAAATCTAAACCAAACGTTGTGCACTCAAATCTTTTGCTGTATTTAGTTTATTTTGGCATCCGGATGATGATTCTAGCATGAAATTGCTTGGGCACCTGTTAATTTTTAAGATTTTGACACATTCAGCTCAAATGTACACAATTGCTGATTATGGCTGTCAAATCTAAACCAAACGTTGTGCATCAAATCTTTTGCTGTATTTAGTTTATTTTGGCATCCGGATGATGATTCTAGCATGAAATTGCTTGGGCACCTGTTAATTTTTAAGATTTTGACACATTCAGCTCAAATGTACAATCATGCGCAAAAACGCATTTAAAGCAATAAAAAGATGATTATGGCTGTCAAACCTAAACCAAACGTTGTGCACTCAAATCTTTTGCTGTATTTAGTTTATTTTGGCATCCGGATGATGATTCTAGCATGAAATTGCTTGGGCACCTGTCAATTTTTAAGATTTTGACACATTCAGCTCAAATGTACACAATTGCTGATTATGGCTGTCAAATCTAAACCAAACGTTGTGCACTCAAATCTTTTGCTGTATTTAGTTTATTTTGGCATCCGGATGATGATTCTAGTATGAAATTGCTTGGGCACCTGTTAATTTTTAAGATTTTGACACATTCAGCTCAAATGTACACAATTGCTGATTATGGCTGTCAAATCTAAACCAAACGTTGTGCACTCAAATCTTTTGCTGTATTTAGTTTATTTTGGCATCCGGATGATGATTCTAGCATGAAATTGCTTGGGCACCTGTTAATTTTTAAGATTTTGACACATTCAGCTCAAATGTACAATCATGCGCTAAAAACGCATTTAAAGCAATAAAAAGGTGATTATGGCTATCAAACCTAAACCAAACGTTGTGCACTCAAATCTTTTGCTGTATTTAGTTTATTTTGGCATCCGGATGATGATTCTAGCATGAAATTGCTTGGGCACCTGTTAATTTTTAAGATTTTGACACATTCAGCTCAAATGTACAATCATGCGCAAAAACGCATTTAAAGCAATAAAAAGATGATTATGGCTGTCAAACCTAAACCAAACGTTGTGCACTCAAATCTTTTGCTGTATTTAGTTTATTTTGGCATCCGGATGATGATTCTAGCATGAAATTGCTTGGGCACCTGTCAATTTTTAAGATTTTGACACATTCAGCTCAAATGTACACAATTGCTGATTATGGCTGTCAAATCTAAACCAAACGTTGTGCACTCAAATCTTTTGCTGTATTTAGTTTATTTTGGCATCCGGATAATGATTCTAGCATGAAATTGCTTGGGCACCTGTTAATTTTTAAGATTTTGACACATTCAGCTCAAATGTACACAATTGCTGATTATGGCTGTCAAATCTAAACCAAACGTTGTGCACTCAAATCTTTTGCTGTATTTAGTTTATTTTGGCATCCGGATGATGATTCTAGCATGAAATTGCTTGGGCACCTTTTAATTTTTAAGATTTTGACACATTCAGCTCAAATGTACAATCTTGCGCTAAAAACGCATTTAAAGCAATAATAAGGTGATTATGGCTGTCAAACCTAAACCAAACGTTGTGCACTCATATCTTTTGCTGTATTTAGTTTATTTTGGCATCCGGATGATGATTCTAGCATGAAATTGCTTGGGCACCTGTTAATTTTTAAGATTTTGACACATTCAGCTCAAATGTACACAATTGCTGATTATGGCTGTCAAATCTAAACCAAACGTTGTGCATCAAATCTTTTGCTGTATTTAGTTTATTTTGGCATCCGGATGATGATTCTAGCATGAAATTGCTTGGGCACCTGTTAATTTTTAAGATTTTGACACATTCAGCTCAAATGTACAATCATGCGCAAAAACGCATTTAAAGCAATAAAAAGATGATTATGGCTGTCAAACCTAAACCAAACGTTGTGCACTCAAATCTTTTGCTGTATTTAGTTTATTTTGGCATCCGGATGATGATTCTAGCATGAAATTGCTTGGGCACCTGTCAATTTTTAAGATTTTGACACATTCAGCTCAAATGTACACAATTGCTGATTATGGCTGTCAAATCTAAACCAAACGTTGTGCACTCAAATCTTTTGCTGTATTTAGTTTATTTTGGCATCCGGATGATGATTCTAGCATGAAATTGCTTGGGCACCTGTTAATTTTTAAGATTTTGACTCATTCAGCTCAAATGTACAATCATGCGCTAAAAAAGCATTTAAAGCAATAAAAAGGTGATTATGGCTGTCAAACCTAAACCAAACGTTGTGCACTCAAATCTTTTGCTGTATTTAGTTTAATTTGGGATCCGGATGATGATTCTAGCATGAAATTGCTTGGGCACCTGTCAATTTTTAAGATTTTGACACATTCAGCTCAAATGTACACGATTGCTGATTATGGCTGTCAAATCTAAACCAAAGGTTGTGCACTCAAATCTTTTGCTGTATTTAGTTTATTTTGGCATCCGGATGATGATTCTAGCATGAAATTGCTTGGGCACCTGTTAATTTTTAAGATTTTGACACATTCAGCTCAAATGTACAATCATGCGCAAAAACACATTTAAAGCAATAAAAAGATGATTATGGCTGTCAAACCTAAACCAAACGTTGTGCACTCAAATCTTTTGCTGTATTTAGTTTATTTTGGCATCCGGATGATGATTCTAGCATGAAATTGCTTGGGCACCTGTCAATTTTTAAGATTTTGACACATTCAGCTCAAATGTACACAATTGCTGATTATGGCTGTCAAATCTAAACCAAACGTTGTGCACTCAAATCTTTTGCTGTATTTAGTTTATTTTGGCATCCGGATGATGATTCTAGTATGAAATTGCTTGGGCACCTGTTAATTTTTAAGATTTTGACACATTCAGCTCAAATGTACACAATTGCTGATTATGGCTGTCAAATCTAAACCAAACGTTGTGCACTCAAATCTTTTGCTGTATTTAGTTTATTTTGGCATCCGGATAATGATTCGAGCATGAAATTGCTTGGGCACCTGTTAATTTTTAAGATTTTGACACATTCAGCTCAAATGTACACAATTGCTGATTATGGCTGTCAAATCTAAACCAAACGTTGTGCACTCAAATCTTTTGCTGTATTTAGTTTATTTTGGCATCCGGATGATGATTTTAGCATGAAATTGCTTGGGCACCTGTTAATTTTTAAGATTTTGACACATTCAGCTCAAATGTACAATCTTGCGCTAAAAACGCATTTAAAGCAATAAAAAGGTGATTATGGCTGTCAAACCTAAACCAAACGTTGTGCACTCATATCTTTTGCTGTATTTAGTTTATTTTGGCATCTGGATGATGATTCTAGTATGAAATTGCTTGGGCACCTGTTAATTTTTAAGATTTTGACACATTCAGCTCAAATGTACAATCATGCGCTAAAAACGCATTTAAAGCAATAAAAAGGTGATTATGGCTGTCAAACCTAAACCAAACGTTGTGCACCCAAATCTTTTGCTGTATTTAGTTTATTTTGGCATCCGGATAATGATTCTAGCATGAAATTGCTTGGGCACCTGTTAATTTTTAAGATTTTGACACATTCAGCTCAAATGTACACAATTGCTGATTATGGCTGTCAAATCTAAACCAAACGTTGTGCACTCAAATCTTTTGCTGTATTTAGTTTATTTTGGCATCCGGATGATGATTCTAGCATGAAATTACTTGGGCACCTGTTAATTTTTAAGATTTTGACACATTCAGCTCAAATGTACAATCATGCGCTAAAAACGCATTTAAAGCAATAAAAAGGTGATTATGGCTGTCAAATCTAAACCAAACGTTGTGCACTCAAATCTTTTGCTGTATTTAGTTTATTTTGGCATCCGGATGATGATTCTAGCATGAAATTGCTTGGGCACCTGTTAATTTTTAAGATTTTGACACATTCAGCTCAAATGTACACAATTGCTGATTATGGCTGTCAAATCTAAACCAAACGTTGTGCATCAAATCTTTTGCTGTATTTAGTTTATTTTGGCATCCGGATGATGATTCTAGCATGAAATTGCTTGGGCACCTGTTAATTTTTAAGATTTTGACACATTCAGCTCAAATGTACAATCATGCGCAAAAACGCATTTAAAGCAATAAAAAGATGATTATGGCTGTCAAACCTAAACCAAACGTTGTGCACTCAAATCTTTTGCTGTATTTAGTTTATTTTGGCATCCGGATGATGATTCTAGTATGAAATTGCTTGGGCACCTGTTAATTTTTAAGATTTTGACACATTCAGCTCAAATGTACACAATTGCTGATTATGGCTGTCAAATCTAAACCAAACGTTGTGCACTCAAATCTTTTGCTGTATTTAGTTTATTTTGGCATCCGGATGATGATTCTAGCATGAAATTGCTTGGGCACCTGTTAATTTTTAAGATTTTGACACATTCAGCTCAAATGTACAATCATGCGCTAAAAACGCATTTAAAGCAATAAAAAGGTGATTATGGCTATCAAACCTAAACCAAACGTTGTGCACTCAAATCTTTTGCTGTATTTAGTTTATTTTGGCATCCGGATGATGATTCTAGCATGAAATTGCTTGGGCACCTGTTAATTTTTAAGATTTTGACACATTCAGCTCAAATGTACAATCATGCGCAAAAACGCATTTAAAGCAATAAAAAGAAGATTATGGCTGTCAAACCTAAACCAAACGTTGTGCACTCAAATCTTTTGCTATATTTAGTTTATTTTGGCATCCGGATGATGATTCTAGCATGAAATTGCTTGGGCACCTGTTAATTTTTAAGATTTTGACACATTCAGCTCAAATGTACACAATTGCTGATTATGGCTGTCAAATCTAAACCAAACGTTGTGCACTCAAATCTTTTGCTGTATTTAGTTTATTTTGGCATCCGGATGATGATTTTAGCATGAAATTGCTTGGGCACCTGTTAATTTTTAAGATTTTGACACATTCAGCTCAAATGTACAATCATGCGCTACAAACGCATTTAAAGCAATAAAAAGGTGATTATGGCTGTCAAACCTAAACCAAACGTTGTGCACTCAAATCTTTTGCTATATTTAGTTTATTTTGGCATCCGGATGATGATTCTAGCATGAAATTGCTTGGGCACCTGTCAATTTTTAAGATTTTGACACATTCAGCTCAAATGTACACAATTGCTGATTATGGCTGTCAAATCTAAACCAAACGTTGTGCACTCAAATCTTTTGCTGTATTTAGTTTATTTTGGCATCCGGATGATGATTCTAGCATGAAATTGCTTGGGCACCTGTTAATTTTTAAGATTTTGACTCATTCAGCTCAAATGTACAATCATGCGCTAAAAAAGCATTTAAAGCAATAAAAAGGTGATTATGGCTGTCAAACCTAAACCAAACGTTGTGCACTCAAATCTTTTGCTGTATTTAGTTTAATTTGGGATCCGGATGATGATTCTAGCATGAAATTGCTTGGGCACCTGTCAATTTTTAAGATTTTGACACATTCAGCTCAAATGTACACGATTGCTGATTATGGCTGTCAAATCTAAACCAAAGGTTGTGCACTCAAATCTTTTGCTGTATTTAGTTTATTTTGGCATCCGGATGATGATTCTAGCATGAAATTGCTTGGGCACCTGTTAATTTTTAAGATTTTGACACATTCAGCTCAAATGTACAATCATGCGCAAAAACACATTTAAAGCAATAAAAAGATGATTATGGCTGTCAAACCTAAACCAAACGTTGTGCACTCAAATCTTTTGCTGTATTTAGTTTATTTTGGCATCCGGATGATGATTCTAGCATGAAATTGCTTGGGCACCTGTCAATTTTTAAGATTTTGACACATTCAGCTCAAATGTACACAATTGCTGATTATGGCTGTCAAATCTAAACCAAACGTTGTGCACTCAAATCTTTTGCTGTATTTAGTTTATTTTGGCATCCGGATGATGATTCTAGTATGAAATTGCTTGGGCACCTGTTAATTTTTAAGATTTTGACACATTCAGCTCAAATGTACACAATTGCTGATTATGGCTGTCAAATCTAAACCAAACGTTGTGCACTCAAATCTTTTGCTGTATTTAGTTTATTTTGGCATCCGGATAATGATTCTAGCATGAAATTGCTTGGGCACCTGTTAATTTTTAAGATTTTGACACATTCAGCTCAAATGTACACAATTGCTGATTATGGCTGTCAAATCTAAACCAAACGTTGTGCACTCAAATCTTTTGCTGTATTTAGTTTATTTTGGCATCCGGATGATGATTCTAGCATGAAATTACTTGGGCACCTGTTAATTTTTAAGATTTTGACACATTCAGCTCAAATGTACAATCATGCGCTAAAAACGCATTTAAAGCAATAAAAAGGTGATTATGGCTGTCAAATCTAAACCAAACGTTGTGCACTCAAATCTTTTGCTGTATTTAGTTTATTTTGGCATCCGGATGATGATTCTAGCATGAAATTGCTTGGGCACCTGTTAATTTTTAAGATTTTGACACATTCAGCTCAAATGTACACAATTGCTGATTATGGC
Source organism: Festucalex cinctus (assembly GCF_051991245.1). Taxonomy (NCBI): domain Eukaryota; kingdom Metazoa; phylum Chordata; class Actinopteri; order Syngnathiformes; family Syngnathidae; genus Festucalex; species Festucalex cinctus. The sequence goes on along the minus strand of NC_135416.1, from coordinate 31,113,208 downwards.
TGTCAAATCTAAACCAAACGTTGTGCATCAAATCTTTTGCTGTATTTAGTTTATTTTGGCATCCGGATGATGATTCTAGCATGAAATTGCTTGGGCACCTGTTAATTTTTAAGATTTTGACACATTCAGCTCAAATGTACAATCATGCGCAAAAACGCATTTAAAGCAATAAAAAGATGATTATGGCTGTCAAACCTAAACCAAACGTTGTGCACTCAAATCTTTTGCTGTATTTAGTTTATTTTGGCATCCGGATGATGATTCTAGCATGAAATTGCTTGGGCACCTGTCAATTTTTAAGATTTTGACACATTCAGCTCAAATGTACACAATTGCTGATTATGGCTGTCAAATCTAAACCAAACGTTGTGCACTCAAATCTTTTGCTGTATTTAGTTTATTTTGGCATCCGGATAATGATTCTAGCATGAAATTGCTTGGGCACCTGTTAATTTTTAAGATTTTGACACATTCAGCTCAAATGTACACAATTGCTGATTATGGCTGTCAAATCTAAACCAAACGTTGTGCACTCAAATCTTTTGCTGTATTTAGTTTATTTTGGCATCCGGATGATGATTCTAGCATGAAATTACTTGGGCACCTGTTAATTTTTAAGATTTTGACACATTCAGCTCAAATGTACAATCATGCGCTAAAAACGCATTTAAAGCAATAAAAAGGTGATTATGGCTGTCAAATCTAAACCAAACGTTGTGCACTCAAATCTTTTGCTGTATTTAGTTTATTTTGGCATCCGGATGATGATTCTAGCATGAAATTGCTTGGGCACCTGTTAATTTTTAAGATTTTGACACATTCAGCTCAAATGTACACAATTGCTGATTATGGCTGTCAAATCTAAACCAAACGTTGTGCATCAAATCTTTTGCTGTATTTAGTTTATTTTGGCATCCGGATGATGATTCTAGCATGAAATTGCTTGGGCACCTGTTAATTTTTAAGATTTTGACACATTCAGCTCAAATGTACAATCATGCGCAAAAACGCATTTAAAGCAATAAAAAGATGATTATGGCTGTCAAACCTAAACCAAACGTTGTGCACTCAAATCTTTTGCTGTATTTAGTTTATTTTGGCATCCGGATGATGATTCTAGCATGAAATTGCTTGGGCACCTGTCAATTTTTAAGATTTTGACACATTCAGCTCAAATGTACACAATTGCTGATTATGGCTGTCAAATCTAAACCAAACGTTGTGCACTCAAATCTTTTGCTGTATTTAGTTTATTTTGGCATCCGGATGATGATTCTAGTATGAAATTGCTTGGGCACCTGTTAATTTTTAAGATTTTGACACATTCAGCTCAAATGTACACAATTGCTGATTATGGCTGTCAAATCTAAACCAAACGTTGTGCACTCAAATCTTTTGCTGTATTTAGTTTATTTTGGCATCCGGATGATGATTCTAGCATGAAATTGCTTGGGCACCTGTTAATTTTTAAGATTTTGACACATTCAGCTCAAATGTACAATCATGCGCTAAAAACGCATTTAAAGCAATAAAAAGGTGATTATGGCTATCAAACCTAAACCAAACGTTGTGCACTCAAATCTTTTGCTGTATTTAGTTTATTTTGGCATCCGGATGATGATTCTAGCATGAAATTGCTTGGGCACCTGTTAATTTTTAAGATTTTGACACATTCAGCTCAAATGTACAATCATGCGCAAAAACGCATTTAAAGCAATAAAAAGATGATTATGGCTGTCAAACCTAAACCAAACGTTGTGCACTCAAATCTTTTGCTGTATTTAGTTTATTTTGGCATCCGGATGATGATTCTAGCATGAAATTGCTTGGGCACCTGTCAATTTTTAAGATTTTGACACATTCAGCTCAAATGTACACAATTGCTGATTATGGCTGTCAAATCTAAACCAAACGTTGTGCACTCAAATCTTTTGCTGTATTTAGTTTATTTTGGCATCCGGATAATGATTCTAGCATGAAATTGCTTGGGCACCTGTTAATTTTTAAGATTTTGACACATTCAGCTCAAATGTACACAATTGCTGATTATGGCTGTCAAATCTAAACCAAACGTTGTGCACTCAAATCTTTTGCTGTATTTAGTTTATTTTGGCATCCGGATGATGATTCTAGCATGAAATTGCTTGGGCACCTTTTAATTTTTAAGATTTTGACACATTCAGCTCAAATGTACAATCTTGCGCTAAAAACGCATTTAAAGCAATAATAAGGTGATTATGGCTGTCAAACCTAAACCAAACGTTGTGCACTCATATCTTTTGCTGTATTTAGTTTATTTTGGCATCCGGATGATGATTCTAGCATGAAATTGCTTGGGCACCTGTTAATTTTTAAGATTTTGACACATTCAGCTCAAATGTACACAATTGCTGATTATGGCTGTCAAATCTAAACCAAACGTTGTGCATCAAATCTTTTGCTGTATTTAGTTTATTTTGGCATCCGGATGATGATTCTAGCATGAAATTGCTTGGGCACCTGTTAATTTTTAAGATTTTGACACATTCAGCTCAAATGTACAATCATGCGCAAAAACGCATTTAAAGCAATAAAAAGATGATTATGGCTGTCAAACCTAAACCAAACGTTGTGCACTCAAATCTTTTGCTGTATTTAGTTTATTTTGGCATCCGGATGATGATTCTAGCATGAAATTGCTTGGGCACCTGTCAATTTTTAAGATTTTGACACATTCAGCTCAAATGTACACAATTGCTGATTATGGCTGTCAAATCTAAACCAAACGTTGTGCACTCAAATCTTTTGCTGTATTTAGTTTATTTTGGCATCCGGATGATGATTCTAGCATGAAATTGCTTGGGCACCTGTTAATTTTTAAGATTTTGACTCATTCAGCTCAAATGTACAATCATGCGCTAAAAAAGCATTTAAAGCAATAAAAAGGTGATTATGGCTGTCAAACCTAAACCAAACGTTGTGCACTCAAATCTTTTGCTGTATTTAGTTTAATTTGGGATCCGGATGATGATTCTAGCATGAAATTGCTTGGGCACCTGTCAATTTTTAAGATTTTGACACATTCAGCTCAAATGTACACGATTGCTGATTATGGCTGTCAAATCTAAACCAAAGGTTGTGCACTCAAATCTTTTGCTGTATTTAGTTTATTTTGGCATCCGGATGATGATTCTAGCATGAAATTGCTTGGGCACCTGTTAATTTTTAAGATTTTGACACATTCAGCTCAAATGTACAATCATGCGCAAAAACACATTTAAAGCAATAAAAAGATGATTATGGCTGTCAAACCTAAACCAAACGTTGTGCACTCAAATCTTTTGCTGTATTTAGTTTATTTTGGCATCCGGATGATGATTCTAGCATGAAATTGCTTGGGCACCTGTCAATTTTTAAGATTTTGACACATTCAGCTCAAATGTACACAATTGCTGATTATGGCTGTCAAATCTAAACCAAACGTTGTGCACTCAAATCTTTTGCTGTATTTAGTTTATTTTGGCATCCGGATGATGATTCTAGTATGAAATTGCTTGGGCACCTGTTAATTTTTAAGATTTTGACACATTCAGCTCAAATGTACACAATTGCTGATTATGGCTGTCAAATCTAAACCAAACGTTGTGCACTCAAATCTTTTGCTGTATTTAGTTTATTTTGGCATCCGGATAATGATTCTAGCATGAAATTGCTTGGGCACCTGTTAATTTTTAAGATTTTGACACATTCAGCTCAAATGTACACAATTGCTGATTATGGCTGTCAAATCTAAACCAAACGTTGTGCACTCAAATCTTTTGCTGTATTTAGTTTATTTTGGCATCCGGATGATGATTCTAGCATGAAATTACTTGGGCACCTGTTAATTTTTAAGATTTTGACACATTCAGCTCAAATGTACAATCATGCGCTAAAAACGCATTTAAAGCAATAAAAAGGTGATTATGGCTGTCAAATCTAAACCAAACGTTGTGCACTCAAATCTTTTGCTGTATTTAGTTTATTTTGGCATCCGGATGATGATTCTAGCATGAAATTGCTTGGGCACCTGTTAATTTTTAAGATTTTGACACATTCAGCTCAAATGTACACAATTGCTGATTATGGCTGTCAAATCTAAACCAAACGTTGTGCATCAAATCTTTTGCTGTATTTAGTTTATTTTGGCATCCGGATGATGATTCTAGCATGAAATTGCTTGGGCACCTGTTAATTTTTAAGATTTTGACACATTCAGCTCAAATGTACAATCATGCGCAAAAACGCATTTAAAGCAATAAAAAGATGATTATGGCTGTCAAACCTAAACCAAACGTTGTGCACTCAAATCTTTTGCTGTATTTAGTTTATTTTGGCATCCGGATGATGATTCTAGCATGAAATTGCTTGGGCACCTGTCAATTTTTAAGATTTTGACACATTCAGCTCAAATGTACACAATTGCTGATTATGGCTGTCAAATCTAAACCAAACGTTGTGCACTCAAATCTTTTGCTGTATTTAGTTTATTTTGGCATCCGGATGATGATTCTAGTATGAAATTGCTTGGGCACCTGTTAATTTTTAAGATTTTGACACATTCAGCTCAAATGTACACAATTGCTGATTATGGCTGTCAAATCTAAACCAAACGTTGTGCACTCAAATCTTTTGCTGTATTTAGTTTATTTTGGCATCCGGATGATGATTCTAGCATGAAATTGCTTGGGCACCTGTTAATTTTTAAGATTTTGACACATTCAGCTCAAATGTACAATCATGCGCTAAAAACGCATTTAAAGCAATAAAAAGGTGATTATGGCTATCAAACCTAAACCAAACGTTGTGCACTCAAATCTTTTGCTGTATTTAGTTTATTTTGGCATCCGGATGATGATTCTAGCATGAAATTGCTTGGGCACCTGTTAATTTTTAAGATTTTGACACATTCAGCTCAAATGTACAATCATGCGCAAAAACGCATTTAAAGCAATAAAAAGATGATTATGGCTGTCAAACCTAAACCAAACGTTGTGCACTCAAATCTTTTGCTGTATTTAGTTTATTTTGGCATCCGGATGATGATTCTAGCATGAAATTGCTTGGGCACCTGTCAATTTTTAAGATTTTGACACATTCAGCTCAAATGTACACAATTGCTGATTATGGCTGTCAAATCTAAACCAAACGTTGTGCACTCAAATCTTTTGCTGTATTTAGTTTATTTTGGCATCCGGATAATGATTCTAGCATGAAATTGCTTGGGCACCTGTTAATTTTTAAGATTTTGACACATTCAGCTCAAATGTACACAATTGCTGATTATGGCTGTCAAATCTAAACCAAACGTTGTGCACTCAAATCTTTTGCTGTATTTAGTTTATTTTGGCATCCGGATGATGATTCTAGCATGAAATTGCTTGGGCACCTTTTAATTTTTAAGATTTTGACACATTCAGCTCAAATGTACAATCTTGCGCTAAAAACGCATTTAAAGCAATAATAAGGTGATTATGGCTGTCAAACCTAAACCAAACGTTGTGCACTCATATCTTTTGCTGTATTTAGTTTATTTTGGCATCCGGATGATGATTCTAGCATGAAATTGCTTGGGCACCTGTTAATTTTTAAGATTTTGACACATTCAGCTCAAATGTACACAATTGCTGATTATGGCTGTCAAATCTAAACCAAACGTTGTGCATCAAATCTTTTGCTGTATTTAGTTTATTTTGGCATCCGGATGATGATTCTAGCATGAAATTGCTTGGGCACCTGTTAATTTTTAAGATTTTGACACATTCAGCTCAAATGTACAATCATGCGCAAAAACGCATTTAAAGCAATAAAAAGATGATTATGGCTGTCAAACCTAAACCAAACGTTGTGCACTCAAATCTTTTGCTGTATTTAGTTTATTTTGGCATCCGGATGATGATTCTAGCATGAAATTGCTTGGGCACCTGTCAATTTTTAAGATTTTGACACATTCAGCTCAAATGTACACAATTGCTGATTATGGCTGTCAAATCTAAACCAAACGTTGTGCACTCAAATCTTTTGCTGTATTTAGTTTATTTTGGCATCCGGATGATGATTCTAGCATGAAATTGCTTGGGCACCTGTTAATTTTTAAGATTTTGACTCATTCAGCTCAAATGTACAATCATGCGCTAAAAAAGCATTTAAAGCAATAAAAAGGTGATTATGGCTGTCAAACCTAAACCAAACGTTGTGCACTCAAATCTTTTGCTGTATTTAGTTTAATTTGGGATCCGGATGATGATTCTAGCATGAAATTGCTTGGGCACCTGTCAATTTTTAAGATTTTGACACATTCAGCTCAAATGTACACGATTGCTGATTATGGCTGTCAAATCTAAACCAAAGGTTGTGCACTCAAATCTTTTGCTGTATTTAGTTTATTTTGGCATCCGGATGATGATTCTAGCATGAAATTGCTTGGGCACCTGTTAATTTTTAAGATTTTGACACATTCAGCTCAAATGTACAATCATGCGCAAAAACACATTTAAAGCAATAAAAAGATGATTATGGCTGTCAAACCTAAACCAAACGTTGTGCACTCAAATCTTTTGCTGTATTTAGTTTATTTTGGCATCCGGATGATGATTCTAGCATGAAATTGCTTGGGCACCTGTCAATTTTTAAGATTTTGACACATTCAGCTCAAATGTACACAATTGCTGATTATGGCTGTCAAATCTAAACCAAACGTTGTGCACTCAAATCTTTTGCTGTATTTAGTTTATTTTGGCATCCGGATGATGATTCTAGTATGAAATTGCTTGGGCACCTGTTAATTTTTAAGATTTTGACACATTCAGCTCAAATGTACACAATTGCTGATTATGGCTGTCAAATCTAAACCAAACGTTGTGCACTCAAATCTTTTGCTGTATTTAGTTTATTTTGGCATCCGGATAATGATTCGAGCATGAAATTGCTTGGGCACCTGTTAATTTTTAAGATTTTGACACATTCAGCTCAAATGTACACAATTGCTGATTATGGCTGTCAAATCTAAACCAAACGTTGTGCACTCAAATCTTTTGCTGTATTTAGTTTATTTTGGCATCCGGATGATGATTTTAGCATGAAATTGCTTGGGCACCTGTTAATTTTTAAGATTTTGACACATTCAGCTCAAATGTACAATCTTGCGCTAAAAACGCATTTAAAGCAATAAAAAGGTGATTATGGCTGTCAAACCTAAACCAAACGTTGTGCACTCATATCTTTTGCTGTATTTAGTTTATTTTGGCATCTGGATGATGATTCTAGTATGAAATTGCTTGGGCACCTGTTAATTTTTAAGATTTTGACACATTCAGCTCAAATGTACAATCATGCGCTAAAAACGCATTTAAAGCAATAAAAAGGTGATTATGGCTGTCAAACCTAAACCAAACGTTGTGCACCCAAATCTTTTGCTGTATTTAGTTTATTTTGGCATCCGGATAATGATTCTAGCATGAAATTGCTTGGGCACCTGTTAATTTTTAAGATTTTGACACATTCAGCTCAAATGTACACAATTGCTGATTATGGCTGTCAAATCTAAACCAAACGTTGTGCACTCAAATCTTTTGCTGTATTTAGTTTATTTTGGCATCCGGATGATGATTCTAGCATGAAATTACTTGGGCACCTGTTAATTTTTAAGATTTTGACACATTCAGCTCAAATGTACAATCATGCGCTAAAAACGCATTTAAAGCAATAAAAAGGTGATTATGGCTGTCAAATCTAAACCAAACGTTGTGCACTCAAATCTTTTGCTGTATTTAGTTTATTTTGGCATCCGGATGATGATTCTAGCATGAAATTGCTTGGGCACCTGTTAATTTTTAAGATTTTGACACATTCAGCTCAAATGTACACAATTGCTGATTATGGCTGTCAAATCTAAACCAAACGTTGTGCATCAAATCTTTTGCTGTATTTAGTTTATTTTGGCATCCGGATGATGATTCTAGCATGAAATTGCTTGGGCACCTGTTAATTTTTAAGATTTTGACACATTCAGCTCAAATGTACAATCATGCGCAAAAACGCATTTAAAGCAATAAAAAGATGATTATGGCTGTCAAACCTAAACCAAACGTTGTGCACTCAAATCTTTTGCTGTATTTAGTTTATTTTGGCATCCGGATGATGATTCTAGTATGAAATTGCTTGGGCACCTGTTAATTTTTAAGATTTTGACACATTCAGCTCAAATGTACACAATTGCTGATTATGGCTGTCAAATCTAAACCAAACGTTGTGCACTCAAATCTTTTGCTGTATTTAGTTTATTTTGGCATCCGGATGATGATTCTAGCATGAAATTGCTTGGGCACCTGTTAATTTTTAAGATTTTGACACATTCAGCTCAAATGTACAATCATGCGCTAAAAACGCATTTAAAGCAATAAAAAGGTGATTATGGCTATCAAACCTAAACCAAACGTTGTGCACTCAAATCTTTTGCTGTATTTAGTTTATTTTGGCATCCGGATGATGATTCTAGCATGAAATTGCTTGGGCACCTGTTAATTTTTAAGATTTTGACACATTCAGCTCAAATGTACAATCATGCGCAAAAACGCATTTAAAGCAATAAAAAGAAGATTATGGCTGTCAAACCTAAACCAAACGTTGTGCACTCAAATCTTTTGCTATATTTAGTTTATTTTGGCATCCGGATGATGATTCTAGCATGAAATTGCTTGGGCACCTGTTAATTTTTAAGATTTTGACACATTCAGCTCAAATGTACACAATTGCTGATTATGGCTGTCAAATCTAAACCAAACGTTGTGCACTCAAATCTTTTGCTGTATTTAGTTTATTTTGGCATCCGGATGATGATTTTAGCATGAAATTGCTTGGGCACCTGTTAATTTTTAAGATTTTGACACATTCAGCTCAAATGTACAATCATGCGCTACAAACGCATTTAAAGCAATAAAAAGGTGATTATGGCTGTCAAACCTAAACCAAACGTTGTGCACTCAAATCTTTTGCTATATTTAGTTTATTTTGGCATCCGGATGATGATTCTAGCATGAAATTGCTTGGGCACCTGTCAATTTTTAAGATTTTGACACATTCAGCTCAAATGTACACAATTGCTGATTATGGCTGTCAAATCTAAACCAAACGTTGTGCACTCAAATCTTTTGCTGTATTTAGTTTATTTTGGCATCCGGATGATGATTCTAGCATGAAATTGCTTGGGCACCTGTTAATTTTTAAGATTTTGACTCATTCAGCTCAAATGTACAATCATGCGCTAAAAAAGCATTTAAAGCAATAAAAAGGTGATTATGGCTGTCAAACCTAAACCAAACGTTGTGCACTCAAATCTTTTGCTGTATTTAGTTTAATTTGGGATCCGGATGATGATTCTAGCATGAAATTGCTTGGGCACCTGTCAATTTTTAAGATTTTGACACATTCAGCTCAAATGTACACGATTGCTGATTATGGCTGTCAAATCTAAACCAAAGGTTGTGCACTCAAATCTTTTGCTGTATTTAGTTTATTTTGGCATCCGGATGATGATTCTAGCATGAAATTGCTTGGGCACCTGTTAATTTTTAAGATTTTGACACATTCAGCTCAAATGTACAATCATGCGCAAAAACACATTTAAAGCAATAAAAAGATGATTATGGCTGTCAAACCTAAACCAAACGTTGTGCACTCAAATCTTTTGCTGTATTTAGTTTATTTTGGCATCCGGATGATGATTCTAGCATGAAATTGCTTGGGCACCTGTCAATTTTTAAGATTTTGACACATTCAGCTCAAATGTACACAATTGCTGATTATGGCTGTCAAATCTAAACCAAACGTTGTGCACTCAAATCTTTTGCTGTATTTAGTTTATTTTGGCATCCGGATGATGATTCTAGTATGAAATTGCTTGGGCACCTGTTAATTTTTAAGATTTTGACACATTCAGCTCAAATGTACACAATTGCTGATTATGGCTGTCAAATCTAAACCAAACGTTGTGCACTCAAATCTTTTGCTGTATTTAGTTTATTTTGGCATCCGGATAATGATTCTAGCATGAAATTGCTTGGGCACCTGTTAATTTTTAAGATTTTGACACATTCAGCTCAAATGTACACAATTGCTGATTATGGCTGTCAAATCTAAACCAAACGTTGTGCACTCAAATCTTTTGCTGTATTTAGTTTATTTTGGCATCCGGATGATGATTCTAGCATGAAATTACTTGGGCACCTGTTAATTTTTAAGATTTTGACACATTCAGCTCAAATGTACAATCATGCGCTAAAAACGCATTTAAAGCAATAAAAAGGTGATTATGGCTGTCAAATCTAAACCAAACGTTGTGCACTCAAATCTTTTGCTGTATTTAGTTTATTTTGGCATCCGGATGATGATTCTAGCATGAAATTGCTTGGGCACCTGTTAATTTTTAAGATTTTGACACATTCAGCTCAAATGTACACAATTGCTGATTATGGCTGTCAAATCTAAACCAAACGTTGTGCATCAAATCTTTTGCTGTATTTAGTTTATTTTGGCATCCGGATGATGATTCTAGCATGAAATTGCTTGGGCACCTGTTAATTTTTAAGATTTTGACACATTCAGCTCAAATGTACAATCATGCGCAAAAACGCATTTAAAGCAATAAAAAGATGATTATGGCTGTCAAACCTAAACCAAACGTTGTGCACTCAAATCTTTTGCTGTATTTAGTTTATTTTGGCATCCGGATGATGATTCTAGCATGAAATTGCTTGGGCACCTGTCAATTTTTAAGATTTTGACACATTCAGCTCAAATGTACACAATTGCTGATTATGGCTGTCAAATCTAAACCAAACGTTGTGCACTCAAATCTTTTGCTGTATTTAGTTTATTTTGGCATCCGGATGATGATTCTAGTATGAAATTGCTTGGGCACCTGTTAATTTTTAAGATTTTGACACATTCAGCTCAAATGTACACAATTGCTGATTATGGCTGTCAAATCTAAACCAAACGTTGTGCACTCAAATCTTTTGCTGTATTTAGTTTATTTTGGCATCCGGATGATGATTCTAGCATGAAATTGCTTGGGCACCTGTTAATTTTTAAGATTTTGACACATTCAGCTCAAATGTACAATCATGCGCTAAAAACGCATTTAAAGCAATAAAAAGGTGATTATGGCTATCAAACCTAAACCAAACGTTGTGCACTCAAATCTTTTGCTGTATTTAGTTTATTTTGGCATCCGGATGATGATTCTAGCATGAAATTGCTTGGGCACCTGTTAATTTTTAAGATTTTGACACATTCAGCTCAAATGTACAATCATGCGCAAAAACGCATTTAAAGCAATAAAAAGATGATTATGGCTGTCAAACCTAAACCAAACGTTGTGCACTCAAATCTTTTGCTGTATTTAGTTTATTTTGGCATCCGGATGATGATTCTAGCATGAAATTGCTTGGGCACCTGTCAATTTTTAAGATTTTGACACATTCAGCTCAAATGTACACAATTGCTGATTATGGCTGTCAAATCTAAACCAAACGTTGTGCACTCAAATCTTTTGCTGTATTTAGTTTATTTTGGCATCCGGATAATGATTCTAGCATGAAATTGCTTGGGCACCTGTTAATTTTTAAGATTTTGACACATTCAGCTCAAATGTACACAATTGCTGATTATGGCTGTCAAATCTAAACCAAACGTTGTGCACTCAAATCTTTTGCTGTATTTAGTTTATTTTGGCATCCGGATGATGATTCTAGCATGAAATTGCTTGGGCACCTTTTAATTTTTAAGATTTTGACACATTCAGCTCAAATGTACAATCTTGCGCTAAAAACGCATTTAAAGCAATAATAAGGTGATTATGGCTGTCAAACCTAAACCAAACGTTGTGCACTCATATCTTTTGCTGTATTTAGTTTATTTTGGCATCCGGATGATGATTCTAGCATGAAATTGCTTGGGCACCTGTTAATTTTTAAGATTTTGACACATTCAGCTCAAATGTACACAATTGCTGATTATGGCTGTCAAATCTAAACCAAACGTTGTGCATCAAATCTTTTGCTGTATTTAGTTTATTTTGGCATCCGGATGATGATTCTAGCATGAAATTGCTTGGGCACCTGTTAATTTTTAAGATTTTGACACATTCAGCTCAAATGTACAATCATGCGCAAAAACGCATTTAAAGCAATAAAAAGATGATTATGGCTGTCAAACCTAAACCAAACGTTGTGCACTCAAATCTTTTGCTGTATTTAGTTTATTTTGGCATCCGGATGATGATTCTAGCATGAAATTGCTTGGGCACCTGTCAATTTTTAAGATTTTGACACATTCAGCTCAAATGTACACAATTGCTGATTATGGCTGTCAAATCTAAACCAAACGTTGTGCACTCAAATCTTTTGCTGTATTTAGTTTATTTTGGCATCCGGATGATGATTCTAGCATGAAATTGCTTGGGCACCTGTTAATTTTTAAGATTTTGACTCATTCAGCTCAAATGTACAATCATGCGCTAAAAAAGCATTTAAAGCAATAAAAAGGTGATTATGGCTGTCAAACCTAAACCAAACGTTGTGCACTCAAATCTTTTGCTGTATTTAGTTTAATTTGGGATCCGGATGATGATTCTAGCATGAAATTGCTTGGGCACCTGTCAATTTTTAAGATTTTGACACATTCAGCTCAAATGTACACGATTGCTGATTATGGCTGTCAAATCTAAACCAAAGGTTGTGCACTCAAATCTTTTGCTGTATTTAGTTTATTTTGGCATCCGGATGATGATTCTAGCATGAAATTGCTTGGGCACCTGTTAATTTTTAAGATTTTGACACATTCAGCTCAAATGTACAATCATGCGCAAAAACACATTTAAAGCAATAAAAAGATGATTATGGCTGTCAAACCTAAACCAAACGTTGTGCACTCAAATCTTTTGCTGTATTTAGTTTATTTTGGCATCCGGATGATGATTCTAGCATGAAATTGCTTGGGCACCTGTCAATTTTTAAGATTTTGACACATTCAGCTCAAATGTACACAATTGCTGATTATGGCTGTCAAATCTAAACCAAACGTTGTGCACTCAAATCTTTTGCTGTATTTAGTTTATTTTGGCATCCGGATGATGATTCTAGTATGAAATTGCTTGGGCACCTGTTAATTTTTAAGATTTTGACACATTCAGCTCAAATGTACACAATTGCTGATTATGGCTGTCAAATCTAAACCAAACGTTGTGCACTCAAATCTTTTGCTGTATTTAGTTTATTTTGGCATCCGGATAATGATTCGAGCATGAAATTGCTTGGGCACCTGTTAATTTTTAAGATTTTGACACATTCAGCTCAAATGTACACAATTGCTGATTATGGCTGTCAAATCTAAACCAAACGTTGTGCACTCAAATCTTTTGCTGTATTTAGTTTATTTTGGCATCCGGATGATGATTTTAGCATGAAATTGCTTGGGCACCTGTTAATTTTTAAGATTTTGACACATTCAGCTCAAATGTACACAATTGCTGATTATGGCTGTCAAATCTAAACCAAACGTTGTGCACTCAAATCTTTTGCTGTATTTAGTTTATTTTGGCATCCGGATGATGATTCTAGCATGAAATTGCTTGGGCACCTTTTAATTTTTAAGATTTTGACACATTCAGCTCAAATGTACAATCTTGCGCTAAAAACGCATTTAAAGCAATAAAAAGGTGATTATGGCTGTCAAACCTAAACCAAACGTTGTGCACTCATATCTTTTGCTGTATTTAGTTTATTTTGGCATCTGGATGATGATTCTAGTATGAAATTGCTTGGGCACCTGTTAATTTTTAAGATTTTGACACATTCAGCTCAAATGTACAATCATGCGCTAAAAACGCATTTAAAGCAATAAAAAGGTGATTATGGCTGTCAAACCTAAACCAAACGTTGTGCACCCAAATCTTTTGCTGTATTTAGTTTATTTTGGCATCCGGATAATGATTCTAGCATGAAATTGCTTGGGCACCTGTTAATTTTTAAGATTTTGACACATTCAGCTCAAATGTACACAATTGCTGATTATGGCTGTCAAATCTAAACCAAACGTTGTGCACTCAAATCTTTTGCTGTATTTAGTTTATTTTGGCATCCGGATGATGATTCTAGCATGAAATTACTTGGGCACCTGTTAATTTTTAAGATTTTGACACATTCAGCTCAAATGTACAATCATGCGCTAAAAACGCATTTAAAGCAATAAAAAGGTGATTATGGCTGTCAAATCTAAACCAAACGTTGTGCACTCAAATCTTTTGCTGTATTTAGTTTATTTTGGCATCCGGATGATGATTCTAGCATGAAATTGCTTGGGCACCTGTTAATTTTTAAGATTTTGACACATTCAGCTCAAATGTACACAATTGCTGATTATGGCTGTCAAATCTAAACCAAACGTTGTGCATCAAATCTTTTGCTGTATTTAGTTTATTTTGGCATCCGGATGATGATTCTAGCATGAAATTGCTTGGGCACCTGTTAATTTTTAAGATTTTGACACATTCAGCTCAAATGTACAATCATGCGCAAAAACGCATTTAAAGCAATAAAAAGATGATTATGGCTGTCAAACCTAAACCAAACGTTGTGCACTCAAATCTTTTGCTGTATTTAGTTTATTTTGGCATCCGGATGATGATTCTAGTATGAAATTGCTTGGGCACCTGTTAATTTTTAAGATTTTGACACATTCAGCTCAAATGTACACAATTGCTGATTATGGCTGTCAAATCTAAACCAAACGTTGTGCACTCAAATCTTTTGCTGTATTTAGTTTATTTTGGCATCCGGATGATGATTCTAGCATGAAATTGCTTGGGCACCTGTTAATTTTTAAGATTTTGACACATTCAGCTCAAATGTACAATCATGCGCTAAAAACGCATTTAAAGCAATAAAAAGGTGATTATGGCTATCAAACCTAAACCAAACGTTGTGCACTCAAATCTTTTGCTGTATTTAGTTTATTTTGGCATCCGGATGATGATTCTAGCATGAAATTGCTTGGGCACCTGTTAATTTTTAAGATTTTGACACATTCAGCTCAAATGTACAATCATGCGCAAAAACGCATTTAAAGCAATAAAAAGAAGATTATGGCTGTCAAACCTAAACCAAACGTTGTGCACTCAAATCTTTTGCTATATTTAGTTTATTTTGGCATCCGGATGATGATTCTAGCATGAAATTGCTTGGGCACCTGTTAATTTTTAAGATTTTGACACATTCAGCTCAAATGTACACAATTGCTGATTATGGCTGTCAAATCTAAACCAAACGTTGTGCACTCAAATCTTTTGCTGTATTTAGTTTATTTTGGCATCCGGATGATGATTTTAGCATGAAATTGCTTGGGCACCTGTTAATTTTTAAGATTTTGACACATTCAGCTCAAATGTACAATCATGCGCTACAAACGCATTTAAAGCAATAAAAAGGTGATTATGGCTGTCAAACCTAAACCAAACGTTGTGCACTCAAATCTTTTGCTATATTTAGTTTATTTTGGCATCCGGATGATGATTCTAGCATGAAATTGCTTGGCACCTGTTAATTTTTAAGATTTTGACACATTCAGCTCAAATGTACACAATTGCTGATTATGGCTGTCAAATCTAAACCAAACGTTGTGCACTCAAACCTTTTGCTGTATTTAGTTTATTTTGGCATCCGGATGATGATTCTAGCATGAAATTGCTTGGCCACCTGTTAATTTTTAAGATTTTGACACATTCAGCTCAAATGTACACAATTGCTGATTATGGCTGTCAAATCTAAACCAAACGTTGTGCACTCAAATCTTTTGCTGTATTTAGTTTATTTTGGCATCCGGATGATGATTCTAGTATGAAATTGCTTGGGCACCTGTTAATTTTTAAGATTTTGACACATTCAGCTCAAATGTACACAATTGCTGATTATGGCTGTCAAATCTAAACCAAACGTTGTGCACTCAAATCTTTTGCTGTATTTAGTTTATTTTGGCATCCGGATAATGATTCTAGCATGAAATTGCTTGGGCACCTGTTAATTTTTAAGATTTTGACACATTCAGCTCAAATGTACACAATTGCTGATTATGGCTGTCAAATCTAAACCAAACGTTGTGCACTCAAATCTTTTGCTGTATTTAGTTTATTTTGGCATCCGGATGATGATTCTAGCATGAAATTGCTTGGGCACCTGTTAATTTTTAAGATTTTGACACATTCAGCTCAAATGTACACAATTGCTGATTATGGCTGTCAAATCTAAACCAAACGTTGTGCACTCAAATCTTTTGCTGTATTTAGTTTATTTTGGCATCCGGATGATGATTCTAGCATGAAATTGCTTGGGCACCTTTTAATTTTTAAGATTTTGACACATTCAGCTCAAATGTACAATCTTGCGCTAAAAACGCATTTAAAGCAATAAAAAGGTGATTATGGCTGTCAAACCTAAACCAAACGTTGTGCACTCATATCTTTTGCTGTATTTAGTTTATTTTGGCATCTGGATGATGATTCTAGTATGAAATTGCTTGGGCACCTGTTAATTTTTAAGATTTTGACACATTCAGCTCAAATGTACAATCATGCGCTAAAAACGCATTTAAAGCAATAAAAAGGTGATTATGGCTGTCAAACCTAAACCAAACGTTGTGCACCCAAATCTTTTGCTGTATTTAGTTTATTTTGGCATCCGGATAATGATTCTAGCATGAAATTGCTTGGGCACCTGTTAATTTTTAAGATTTTGACACATTCAGCTCAAATGTACACAATTGCTGATTATGGCTGTCAAATCTAAACCAAACGTTGTGCACTCAAATCTTTTGCTGTATTTAGTTTATTTTGGCATCCGGATGATGATTCTAGCATGAAATTGCTTGGGCACCTGTTAATTTTTAAGATTTTGACACATTCAGCTCAAATGTACACAATTGCTGATTATGGCTGTCAAATCTAAACCAAACGTTGTGCATCAAATCTTTTGCTGTATTTAGTTTATTTTGGCATCCGGATGATGATTCTAGCATGAAATTGCTTGGGCACCTGTTAATTTTTAAGATTTTGACACATTCAGCTCAAATGTACAATCATGCGCAAAAACGCATTTAAAGCAATAAAAAGATGATTATGGCTGTCAAACCTAAACCAAACGTTGTGCACTCAAATCTTTTGCTGTATTTAGTTTATTTTGGCATCCGGATGATGATTCTAGTATGAAATTGCTTGGGCACCTGTTAATTTTTAAGATTTTGACACATTCAGCTCAAATGTACACAATTGCTGATTATGGCTGTCAAATCTAAACCAAACGTTGTGCACTCAAATCTTTTGCTGTATTTAGTTTATTTTGGCATCCGGATGATGATTCTAGCATGAAATTGCTTGGGCACCTGTTAATTTTTAAGATTTTGACACATTCAGCTCAAATGTACAATCATGCGCTAAAAACGCATTTAAAGCAATAAAAAGGTGATTATGGCTATCAAACCTAAACCAAACGTTGTGCACTCAAATCTTTTGCTGTATTTAGTTTATTTTGGCATCCGGATGATGATTCTAGCATGAAATTGCTTGGGCACCTGTTAATTTTTAAGATTTTGACACATTCAGCTCAAATGTACAATCATGCGCAAAAACGCATTTAAAGCAATAAAAAGAAGATTATGGCTGTCAAACCTAAACCAAACGTTGTGCACTCAAATCTTTTGCTATATTTAGTTTATTTTGGCATCCGGATGATGATTCTAGCATGAAATTGCTTGGGCACCTGTTAATTTTTAAGATTTTGACACATTCAGCTCAAATGTACACAATTGCTGATTATGGCTGTCAAATCTAAACCAAACGTTGTGCACTCAAATCTTTTGCTGTATTTAGTTTATTTTGGCATCCGGATGATGATTCTAGCATGAAATTGCTTGGGCACCTGTTAATTTTTAAGATTTTGACACATTCAGCTCAAATGTACAATCATGCGCTAAAAACGCATTTAAAGCAATAAAAAGGTGATTATGGCTGTCAAACCTAAACCAAACGTTGTGCACTCAAATCTTTTGCTGTATTTAGTTTATTTTGGCATCCGGATGATGATTCTAGCATGATATTGCTTGGGCACCTGTTAATTTTTAAGATTTTGACACATTCAGCTCAAATGTACACAATTGCTGATTATGGCTGTCAAATCTAAACCAAACGTTGTGCACTCAAATCTTTTGCTGTATTTAGTTTATTTTGGCATCCGGATGATGATTTTAGCATGAAATTGCTTGGGCACCTGTTAATTTTTAAGATTTTGACACATTCAGCTCAAATGTACAATCATGCGCTACAAACGCATTTAAAGCAATAAAAAGGTGATTATGGCTGTCAAACCTAAACCAAACGTTGTGCACTCAAATCTTTTGCTATATTTAGTTTATTTTGGCATCCGGATGATGATTCTAGCATGAAATTGCTTGGCACCTGTTAATTTTTAAGATTTTGACACATTCAGCTCAAATGTACACAATTGCTGATTATGGCTGTCAAATCTAAACCAAACGTTGTGCACTCAAACCTTTTGCTGTATTTAGTTTATTTTGGCATCCGGATGATGATTCTAGCATGAAATTGCTTGGGCACCTGTTAATTTTTAAGATTTTGACACATTCAGCTCAAATGTACACAATTGCTGATTATGGCTGTCAAATCTAAACCAAACGTTGTGCACTCAAATCTTTTGCTGTATTTAGTTTATTTTGGCATCCGGATGATGATTCTAGCATGAAATTACTTGGGCACCTGTTAATTTTTAAGATTTTGACACATTCAGCTCAAATGTACAATCATGCGCTAAAAACGCATTTAAAGCAATAAAAAGGTGATTATGGCTGTCAAATCTAAACCAAACGTTGTGCACTCAAATCTTTTGCTGTATTTAGTTTATTTTGGCATCCGGATGATGATTCTAGCATGAAATTGCTTGGGCACCTGTTAATTTTTAAGATTTTGACACATTCAGCTCAAATGTACACAATTGCTGATTATGGCTGTCAAATCTAAACCAAACGTTGTGCACTCAAATCTTTTGCTGTATTTAGTTTATTTTGGCATCCGGATGATGATTCTAGCATGAAATTGCTTGGGCACCTTTTAATTTTTAAGATTTTGACACATTCAGCTCAAATGTACAATCTTGCGCTAAAAACGCATTTAAAGCAATAAAAAGGTGATTATGGCTGTCAAACCTAAACCAAACGTTGTGCACTCATATCTTTTGCTGTATTTAGTTTATTTTGGCATCTGGATGATGATTCTAGTATGAAATTGCTTGGGCACCTGTTAATTTTTAAGATTTTGACACATTCAGCTCAAATGTACAATCATGCGCTAAAAACGCATTTAAAGCAATAAAAAGGTGATTATGGCTGTCAAACCTAAACCAAACGTTGTGCACCCAAATCTTTTGCTGTATTTAGTTTATTTTGGCATCCGGATAATGATTCTAGCATGAAATTGCTTGGGCACCTGTTAATTTTTAAGATTTTGACACATTCAGCTCAAATGTACACAATTGCTGATTATGGCTGTCAAATCTAAACCAAACGTTGTGCACTCAAATCTTTTGCTATATTTAGTTTATTTTGGCATCCGGATGATGATTCTAGCATGAAATTGCTTGGGCACCTGTTAATTTTTAAGATTTTGACACATTCAGCTCAAATGTACACAATTGCTGATTATGGCTGTCAAATCTAAACCAAACGTTGTGCACTCAAATCTTTTGCTGTATTTAGTTTATTTTGGCATCCGGATGATGATTCTAGCATGAAATTACTTGGGCACCTGTTAATTTTTAAGATTTTGACACATTCAGCTCAAATGTACAATCATGCGCTAAAAACGCATTTAAAGCAATAAAAAGGTGATTATGGCTGTCAAATCTAAACCAAACGTTGTGCACTCAAATCTTTTGCTGTATTTAGTTTATTTTGGCATCCGGATGATGATTCTAGCATGAAATTGCTTGGGCACCTGTTAATTTTTAAGATTTTGACACATTCAGCTCAAATGTACACAATTGCTGATTATGGCTGTCAAATCTAAACCAAACGTTGTGCATCAAATCTTTTGCTGTATTTAGTTTATTTTGGCATCCGGATGATGATTCTAGCATGAAATTGCTTGGGCACCTGTTAATTTTTAAGATTTTGACACATTCAGCTCAAATGTACAATCATGCGCAAAAACGCATTTAAAGCAATAAAAAGATGATTATGGCTGTCAAACCTAAACCAAACGTTGTGCACTCAAATCTTTTGCTGTATTTAGTTTATTTTGGCATCCGGATGATGATTCTAGCATGAAATTGCTTGGGCACCTGTCAATTTTTAAGATTTTGACACATTCAGCTCAAATGTACACAATTGCTGATTATGGCTGTCAAATCTAAACCAAACGTTGTGCACTCAAATCTTTTGCTGTATTTAGTTTATTTTGGCATCCGGATGATGATTCTAGTATGAAATTGCTTGGGCACCTGTTAATTTTTAAGATTTTGACACATTCAGCTCAAATGTACACAATTGCTGATTATGGCTGTCAAATCTAAACCAAACGTTGTGCACTCAAATCTTTTGCTGTATTTAGTTTATTTTGGCATCCGGATGATGATTCTAGCATGAAATTGCTTGGGCACCTGTTAATTTTTAAGATTTTGACACATTCAGCTCAAATGTACAATCATGCGCTAAAAACGCATTTAAAGCAATAAAAAGGTGATTATGGCTATCAAACCTAAACCAAACGTTGTGCACTCAAATCTTTTGCTGTATTTAGTTTATTTTGGCATCCGGATGATGATTCTAGCATGAAATTGCTTGGGCACCTGTTAATTTTTAAGATTTTGACACATTCAGCTCAAATGTACAATCATGCGCAAAAACGCATTTAAAGCAATAAAAAGAAGATTATGGCTGTCAAACCTAAACCAAACGTTGTGCACTCAAATCTTTTGCTATATTTAGTTTATTTTGGCATCCGGATGATGATTCTAGCATGAAATTGCTTGGGCACCTGTTAATTTTTAAGATTTTGACACATTCAGCTCAAATGTACACAATTGCTGATTATGGCTGTCAAATCTAAACCAAACGTTGTGCACTCAAATCTTTTGCTGTATTTAGTTTATTTTGGCATCCGGATGATGATTCTAGCATGAAATTGCTTGGGCACCTGTTAATTTTTAAGATTTTGACACATTCAGCTCAAATGTACAATCATGCGCTAAAAACGCATTTAAAGCAATAAAAAGGTGATTATGGCTGTCAAATCTAAACCAAACGTTGTGCACTCAAATCTTTTGCTGTATTTAGTTTATTTTGGCATCCGGATGATGATTCTAGCATGAAATTGCTTGGGCACCTGTTAATTTTTAAGATTTTGACACATTCAGCTCAAATGTACACAATTGCTGATTATGGCTGTCAAATCTAAACCAAACGTTGTGCACTCAAATCTTTTGCTGTATTTAGTTTATTTTGGCATCCGGATGATGATTCTAGCATGAAATTGCTTGGGCACCTTTTAATTTTTAAGATTTTGACACATTCAGCTCAAATGTACAATCTTGCGCTAAAAACGCATTTAAAGCAATAAAAAGGTGATTATGGCTGTCAAACCTAAACCAAACGTTGTGCACTCATATCTTTTGCTGTATTTAGTTTATTTTGGCATCTGGATGATGATTCTAGTATGAAATTGCTTGGGCACCTGTTAATTTTTAAGATTTTGACACATTCAGCTCAAATGTACAATCATGCGCTAAAAACGCATTTAAAGCAATAAAAAGGTGATTATGGCTGTCAAACCTAAACCAAACGTTGTGCACCCAAATCTTTTGCTGTATTTAGTTTATTTTGGCATCCGGATAATGATTCTAGCATGAAATTGCTTGGGCACCTGTTAATTTTTAAGATTTTGACACATTCAGCTCAAATGTACACAATTGCTGATTATGGCTGTCAAATCTAAACCAAACGTTGTGCACTCAAATCTTTTGCTGTATTTAGTTTATTTTGGCATCCGGATGATGATTCTAGCATGAAATTACTTGGGCACCTGTTAATTTTTAAGATTTTGACACATTCAGCTCAAATGTACAATCATGCGCTAAAAACGCATTTAAAGCAATAAAAAGGTGATTATGGCTGTCAAATCTAAACCAAACGTTGTGCACTCAAATCTTTTGCTGTATTTAGTTTATTTTGGCATCCGGATGATGATTCTAGCATGAAATTGCTTGGGCACCTGTTAATTTTTAAGATTTTGACACATTCAGCTCAAATGTACACAATTGCTGATTATGGCTGTCAAATCTAAACCAAACGTTGTGCACTCAAATCTTTTGCTGTATTTAGTTTATTTTGGCATCCGGATGATGATTCTAGCATGAAATTGCTTGGGCACCTTTTAATTTTTAAGATTTTGACACATTCAGCTCAAATGTACAATCTTGCGCTAAAAACGCATTTAAAGCAATAAAAAGGTGATTATGGCTGTCAAACCTAAACCAAACGTTGTGCACTCATATCTTTTGCTGTATTTAGTTTATTTTGGCATCTGGATGATGATTCTAGTATGAAATTGCTTGGGCACCTGTTAATTTTTAAGATTTTGACACATTCAGCTCAAATGTACAATCATGCGCTAAAAACGCATTTAAAGCAATAAAAAGGTGATTATGGCTGTCAAACCTAAACCAAACGTTGTGCACCCAAATCTTTTGCTGTATTTAGTTTATTTTGGCATCCGGATAATGATTCTAGCATGAAATTGCTTGGGCACCTGTTAATTTTTAAGATTTTGACACATTCAGCTCAAATGTACACAATTGCTGATTATGGCTGTCAAATCTAAACCAAACGTTGTGCATCAAATCTTTTGCTGTATTTAGTTTATTTTGGCATCCGGATGATGATTCTAGCATGAAATTGCTTGGGCACCTGTTAATTTTTAAGATTTTGACACATTCAGCTCAAATGTACAATCATGCGCAAAAACGCATTTAAAGCAATAAAAAGATGATTATGGCTGTCAAACCTAAACCAAACGTTGTGCACTCAAATCTTTTGCTGTATTTAGTTTATTTTGGCATCCGGATGATGATTCTAGTATGAAATTGCTTGGGCACCTGTTAATTTTTAAGATTTTGACACATTCAGCTCAAATGTACACAATTGCTGATTATGGCTGTCAAATCTAAACCAAACGTTGTGCACTCAAATCTTTTGCTGTATTTAGTTTATTTTGGCATCCGGATGATGATTCTAGCATGAAATTGCTTGGGCACCTGTTAATTTTTAAGATTTTGACACATTCAGCTCAAATGTACAATCATGCGCTAAAAACGCATTTAAAGCAATAAAAAGGTGATTATGGCTATCAAACCTAAACCAAACGTTGTGCACTCAAATCTTTTGCTGTATTTAGTTTATTTTGGCATCCGGATGATGATTCTAGCATGAAATTGCTTGGGCACCTGTTAATTTTTAAGATTTTGACACATTCAGCTCAAATGTACAATCATGCGCAAAAACGCATTTAAAGCAATAAAAAGAAGATTATGGCTGTCAAACCTAAACCAAACGTTGTGCACTCAAATCTTTTGCTATATTTAGTTTATTTTGGCATCCGGATGATGATTCTAGCATGAAATTGCTTGGGCACCTGTTAATTTTTAAGATTTTGACACATTCAGCTCAAATGTACACAATTGCTGATTATGGCTGTCAAATCTAAACCAAACGTTGTGCACTCAAATCTTTTGCTGTATTTAGTTTATTTTGGCATCCGGATGATGATTCTAGCATGAAATTGCTTGGGCACCTGTTAATTTTTAAGATTTTGACACATTCAGCTCAAATGTACAATCATGCGCTAAAAACGCATTTAAAGCAATAAAAAGGTGATTATGGCTGTCAAACCTAAACCAAACGTTGTGCACTCAAATCTTTTGCTGTATTTAGTTTATTTTGGCATCCGGATGATGATTCTAGCATGATATTGCTTGGGCACCTGTTAATTTTTAAGATTTTGACACATTCAGCTCAAATGTACACAATTGCTGATTATGGCTGTCAAATCTAAACCAAACGTTGTGCACTCAAATCTTTTGCTGTATTTAGTTTATTTTGGCATCCGGATGATGATTTTAGCATGAAATTGCTTGGGCACCTGTTAATTTTTAAGATTTTGACACATTCAGCTCAAATGTACAATCATGCGCTACAAACGCATTTAAAGCAATAAAAAGGTGATTATGGCTGTCAAACCTAAACCAAACGTGCACTCAAATCTTTTGCTATATTTAGTTTATTTTGGCATCCGGATGATGATTCTAGCATGAAATTGCTTGGCACCTGTTAATTTTTAAGATTTTGACACATTCAGCTCAAATGTACAATCATGCGCTAAAAACGCATTTAAAGCAATAAAAAGGTGATTATGGCTGTCAAATCTAAACCAAACGTTGTGCACTCAAATCTTTTGCTGTATTTAGTTTATTTTGGCATCCGGATGATGATTCTAGCATGAAATTGCTTGGGCACCTGTTAATTTTTAAGATTTTGACACATTCAGCTCAAATGTACACAATTGCTGATTATGGCTGTCAAATCTAAACCAAACGTTGTGCACTCAAATCTTTTGCTGTATTTAGTTTATTTTGGCATCCGGATGATGATTCTAGCATGAAATTGCTTGGGCACCTTTTAATTTTTAAGATTTTGACACATTCAGCTCAAATGTACAATCTTGCGCTAAAAACGCATTTAAAGCAATAAAAAGGTGATTATGGCTGTCAAACCTAAACCAAACGTTGTGCACTCATATCTTTTGCTGTATTTAGTTTATTTTGGCATCTGGATGATGATTCTAGTATGAAATTGCTTGGGCACCTGTTAATTTTTAAGATTTTGACACATTCAGCTCAAATGTACAATCATGCGCTAAAAACGCATTTAAAGCAATAAAAAGGTGATTATGGCTGTCAAACCTAAACCAAACGTTGTGCACCCAAATCTTTTGCTGTATTTAGTTTATTTTGGCATCCGGATAATGATTCTAGCATGAAATTGCTTGGGCACCTGTTAATTTTTAAGATTTTGACACATTCAGCTCAAATGTACACAATTGCTGATTATGGCTGTCAAATCTAAACCAAACGTTGTGCACTCAAATCTTTTGCTATATTTAGTTTATTTTGGCATCCGGATGATGATTCTAGCATGAAATTGCTTGGGCACCTGTTAATTTTTAAGATTTTGACACATTCAGCTCAAATGTACACAATTGCTGATTATGGCTGTCAAATCTAAACCAAACGTTGTGCACTCAAATCTTTTGCTGTATTTAGTTTATTTTGGCATCCGGATGATGATTCTAGCATGAAATTGCTTGGGCACCTGTTAATTTTTAAGATTTTGACACATTCAGCTCAAATGTACAATCATGCGCTAAAAACGCATTTAAAGCAATAAAAAGGTGATTATGGCTGTCAAACCTAAACCAAACGTTGTGCACTCAAATCTTTTGCTGTATTTAGTTTATTTTGGCATCCGGATGATGATTCTAGCATGAAATTGCTTGGGCACCTGTTAATTTTTAAGATTTTGACACATTCAGCTCAAATGTACACAATTGCTGATTATGGCTGTCAAATCTAAACCAAACGTTGTGCACTCAAATCTTTTGCTGTATTTAGTTTATTTTGGCATCCGGATGATGATTCTAGCATGAAATTGCTTGGGCACCTGTTAATTTTTAAGATTTTGACACATTCAGCTCAAATGTACAATCATGCGCTAAAAACGCATTTAAAGCAATAAAAAGGTGATTATGGCTATCAAACCTAAACCAAACGTTGTGCACTCAAATCTTTTGCTGTATTTAGTTTATTTTGGCATCCGGATGATGATTCTAGCATGAAATTGCTTGGGCACCTGTTAATTTTTAAGATTTTGACACATTCAGCTCAAATGTACAATCATGCGCAAAAACGCATTTAAAGCAATAAAAAGAAGATTATGGCTGTCAAACCTAAACCAAACGTTGTGCACTCAAATCTTTTGCTATATTTAGTTTATTTTGGCATCCGGATGATGATTCTAGCATGAAATTGCTTGGGCACCTGTTAATTTTTAAGATTTTGACACATTCAGCTCAAATGTACACAATTGCTGATTATGGCTGTCAAATCTAAACCAAACGTTGTGCACTCAAATCTTTTGCTGTATTTAGTTTATTTTGGCATCCGGATGATGATTCTAGCATGAAATTGCTTGGGCACCTGTTAATTTTTAAGATTTTGACACATTCAGCTCAAATGTACAATCATGCGCTAAAAACGCATTTAAAGCAATAAAAAGGTGATTATGGCTGTCAAACCTAAACCAAACGTTGTGCACTCAAATCTTTTGCTGTATTTAGTTTATTTTGGCATCCGGATGATGATTCTAGCATGATATTGCTTGGGCACCTGTTAATTTTTAAGATTTTGACACATTCAGCTCAAATGTACACAATTGCTGATTATGGCTGTCAAATCTAAACCAAACGTTGTGCACTCAAATCTTTTGCTGTATTTAGTTTATTTTGGCATCCGGGTGATGATTTTAGCATGAAATTGCTTGGGCACCTGTTAATTTTTAAGATTTTGACACATTCAGCTCAAATGTACAATCATGCGCTACAAACGCATTTAAAGCAATAAAAAGGTGATTATGGCTGTCAAACCTAAACCAAACGTTGTGCACTCAAATCTTTTGCTATATTTAGTTTATTTTGGCATCCGGATGATGATTCTAGCATGAAATTGCTTGGCACCTGTTAATTTTTAAGATTTTGACACATTCAGCTCAAATGTACACAATTGCTGATTATGGCTGTCAAATCTAAACCAAACGTTGTGCACTCAAACCTTTTGCTGTATTTAGTTTATTTTGGCATCCGGATGATGATTCTAGCATGAAATTGCTTGGGCACCTGTTAATTTTTAAGATTTTGACACATTCAGCTCAATTGTACAATCATGCGCTAAAAACGCATTTAAAGCAATAAAAAGGTGATTATGGCTGTCAAACCTAAACCAAACGTTGTGCACTCAAATCTTTTGCTGTATTTAGTTTATTTTGGCATCCGGATGATGATTCTAGCATGAAATTGCTTGGGCACCTGTTAATTTTTAAGATTTTGACACATTCAGCTCAAATGTACACAATTGCTGATTATGGCTGTCAAATCTAAACCAAACGTTGTGCACTCAAATCTTTTGCTGTATTTAGTTTATTTTGGCATCCGGATGATGATTCTAGCATGAAATTGCTTGGGCACCTGTTAATTTTTAAGATTTTGACACATTCAGCTCAAATGTACACAATTGCTGATTATGGCTGTCAAATCTAAACCAAACGTTGTGCACTCAAATCTTTTGCTGTATTTAGTTTATTTTGGCATCCGGATGATGATTCTAGCATGAAATTGCTTGGGCACCTGTTAATTTTTAAGATTTTGACACATTCAGCTCAAATGTACAATCATGCGCTAAAAACGCATTTAAAGCAATAAAAAGGTGATTATGGCTGTCAAACCTAAACCAAACGTTGTGCACTCAAATCTTTTGCTGTATTTAGTTTGTTTTGGCATCCGGATGATGATTCTAGCATGATATTGCTTGGGCACCTGTTAATTTTTAAGATTTTGACACATTCAGCTCAAATGTACACAATTGCTGATTATGGCTGTCAAATCTAAACCAAACGTTTTGCACTCAAATCTTTTGCTGTATTTAGTTTATTTTGGCATCCGGATGATGATTTTAGCATGAAATTGCTTGGGCACCTGTTAATTTTTAAGATTTTGACACATTCAGCTCAAATGTACAATCATGCGCTACAAACGCATTTAAAGCAATAAAAAGGTGATTATGGCTGTCAAACCTAAACCAAACGTTGTGCACTCAAATCTTTTGCTATATTTAGTTAATTTTGGCATCCGGATGATGATTCTAGCATGAAATTGCTTGGCACCTGTTAATTTTTAAGATTTTGACACATTCAGCTCAAATGTACACAATTGCTGATTATGGCTGTCAAATCTAAACCAAACGTTGTGCACTCAAACCTTTTGCTGTATTTAGTTTATTTTGGCATCCGGATGATGATTCTAGCATGAAATTGCTTGGGCACCTGTTAATTTTTAAGATTTTGACACATTCAGCTCAATTGTACAATCATGCGCTAAAAACGCATTTAAAGCAATAAAAAGGTGATTATGGCTGTCAAACCTAAACCAAACGTTGTACACTCAAATCTTTTGCTGTATTTAGTTTATTTTGGCATCCGGATGATGATTCTAGCATGAAATTGCTTGGGCACCTGTTAATTTTTAAGATTTTGACACATTCAGCTCAAATGTACACAATTGCTGATTATGGCTGTCAAATCTAAACCAAACGTGCACTCAAATCTTTTGCTGTATTTAGTTTATTTTGGCATCCGGATGATGATTCTAGCATGAAATTGCTTGGGCACCTGTTAATTTTTAAGATTTTGACACATTCAGCTCAAATGTACAATCATGCGCTACAAACGCATTTAAAGCAATAAAAAAGGTGATTATGGCTGTCAAACCTAAACCAAACGTTGTGCACTCAAATCTTTTGCTGTATTTAGTTTATTTTGGCATCCGGATGATGATTCTAGCATGAAATTGCTTGGGCACCTGTTAATTTTTAAGATTTTGACACATTCAGCTCAAATGTACACAATTGCTGATTATGGCTGTCAAATCTGAACCAAACGTTGTGCACTCAAATCTTTTGCTGTATTTAGTTTATTTTGGCATCCGGATGATGATTCTAGCATGAAATTGCTTGGGCACCTGTTAATTTTTAAGATTTTGACACATTCAGCTCAAATGTACACGATTGCTGATTATGGCTGTCAAATCTAAACCAAAGGTTGTGCACTCAAATCTTTTGCTGTATTTAGTTTATTTTGGCATCCGGATGATGATTCTAGCATGAAATTGCTTGGGCACCTGTTAATTTTTAAGATTTTGACACATTCAGCTCAAATGTCCAATCATGCGCTAAAAACGCATTTAAAGCAATAATAGGGTGATTATTGCTGTCAAACCTAAACCAAACGTTGTGCACTCAAATCTTTTGCTGTATTTAGTTTATTTTGGCATCCGGATGATGATTCTAGCATGAAATTGCTTTGGCACCTGTTAATTTTTAAGATTTTGACACATTCAGCTCAAATGTACACAATTGCTGATTATGGCTGTCAAATCTAAACCAAACGTTGTGCACTCAAATCTTTTGCTGTATTTAGTTTATTTTGGCATCCGGATGATGATTCTAGTATGAAATTGCTTGGGCACCTGTTAATTTTTAAGATTTTGACACATTCAGCTCAAATGTACAATCATGCGCTAAAAACGCATTTAAAGCAATAAAAAGGTGATTATGGCTGTCAAACCTAAATCAAACGTTGTGCACCCAAATCTTTTGCTGTATTTAGTTTATTTTGGCATCCGGATAATGATTCTAGCATGAAATTGCTTGGGCACCTGTTAATTTTTAAGATTTTGACACATTCAGCTCAAATGTACACAATTGCTGATTATGGCTGTCAAATCTAAACCAAACGTTGTGCACTCAAATCTTTTGCTGTATTTAGTTTATTTTGGCATCCGGATGATGATTCTAGCATGAAATTACTTGGGCACCTTTTAATTTTTAAGATTTTGACACATTCAGCTCAAATGTACAATCTTGCGCTAAAAACGCATTTAAAGCAATAAAAAGGTGATTATGGCTGTCAAACCTAAACCAAACGTTGTGCACTCATATCTTTTGCTGTATTTAGTTTATTTTGGCATCCGGATGATGATTCTAGCATGAAATTGCTTGGGCACCTGTTAATTTTTAAGATTTTGACACATTCAGCTCAAATGTACACAATTGCTGATTATGGCTGTCAAATCTAAACCAAACGTTGTGCATCAAATCTTTTGCTGTATTTAGTTTATTTTGGCATCCGGATGATGATTCTAGCATGAAATTGCTTGGGCACCTGTTAATTTTTAAGATTTTGACACATTCAGCTCAAATGTACAATCATGCGCAAAAACGCATTTAAAGCAATAAAAAGATGATTATGGCTGTCAAACCTAAACCAAACGTTGTGCACTCAAATCTTTTGCTGTATTTAGTTTATTTTGGCATCCGGATGATGATTCTAGCATGAAATTGCTTGGGCACCTGTCAATTTTTAAGATTTTGACACATTCAGCTCAAATGTACACAATTGCTGATTATGGCTGTCAAATCTAAACCAAACGTTGTGCACTCAAATCTTTTGCTGTATTTAGTTTATTTTGGCATCCGGATGATGATTCTAGCATGAAATTGCTTGGGCACCTGTTAATTTTTAAGATTTTGACACATTCAGCTCAAATGTACACAATTGCTGATTATGGCTGTCAAATCTAAACCAAACGTTGTGCACTCAAATCTTTTGCTGTATTTAGTTTATTTTGGCATCCGGATGATGATTCTAGCATGAAATTGCTTGGGCACCTGTTAATTTTTAAGATTTTGACACATTCAGCTCAATTGTACAATCATGCGCTAAAAACGCATTTAAAGCAATAAAAAGGTGATTATGGCTGTCAAACCTAAACCAAACGTTGTGCACTCAAATCTTTTGCTGTATTTAGTTTATTTTGGCATCCGGATGATGATTCTAGCATGAAATTGCTTGGGCACCTGTTAATTTTTAAGATTTTGACACATTCAGCTCAAATGTACACAATTGCTGATTATGGCTGTCAAATCTAAACCAAACGTTGTGCACTCAAATCTTTTGCTGTATTTAGTTTATTTTGGCATCCGGATGATGATTCTAGCATGAAATTGCTTGGGCACCTGTTAATTTTTAAGATTTTGACACATTCAGCTCAAATGTACACAATTGCTGATTATGGCTGTCAAATCTAAACCAAACGTTGTGCACTCAAATCTTTTGCTGTATTTAGTTTATTTTGGCATCCGGATGATGATTCTAGCATGAAATTGCTTGGGCACCTGTTAATTTTTAAGATTTTGACACATTCAGCTCAAATGTACAATCATGCGCTAAAAACGCATTTAAAGCAATAAAAAGGTGATTATGGCTGTCAAACCTAAACCAAACGTTGTGCACTCAAATCTTTTGCTGTATTTAGTTTGTTTTGGCATCCGGATGATGATTCTAGCATGATATTGCTTGGGCACCTGTTAATTTTTAAGATTTTGACACATTCAGCTCAAATGTACACAATTGCTGATTATGGCTGTCAAATCTAAACCAAACGTTTTGCACTCAAATCTTTTGCTGTATTTAGTTTATTTTGGCATCCGGATGATGATTTTAGCATGAAATTGCTTGGGCACCTGTTAATTTTTAAGATTTTGACACATTCAGCTCAAATGTACAATCATGCGCTACAAACGCATTTAAAGCAATAAAAAGGTGATTATGGCTGTCAAACCTAAACCAAACGTTGTGCACTCAAATCTTTTGCTATATTTAGTTAATTTTGGCATCCGGATGATGATTCTAGCATGAAATTGCTTGGCACCTGTTAATTTTTAAGATTTTGACACATTCAGCTCAAATGTACACAATTGCTGATTATGGCTGTCAAATCTAAACCAAACGTTGTGCACTCAAACCTTTTGCTGTATTTAGTTTATTTTGGCATCCGGATGATGATTCTAGCATGAAATTGCTTGGGCACCTGTTAATTTTTAAGATTTTGACACATTCAGCTCAATTGTACATTCATGCGCTAAAAACGCATTTAAAGCAATAAAAAGGTGATTATGGCTGTCAAACCTAAACCAAACGTTGTACACTCAAATCTTTTGCTGTATTTAGTTTATTTTGGCATCCGGATGATGATTCTAGCATGAAATTGCTTGGGCACCTGTTAATTTTTAAGATTTTGACACATTCAGCTCAAATGTACACAATTGCTGATTATGGCTGTCAAATCTAAACCAAACGTGCACTCAAATCTTTTGCTGTATTTAGTTTATTTTGGCATCCGGATGATGATTCTAGCATGAAATTGCTTGGGCACCTGTTAATTTTTAAGATTTTGACACATTCAGCTCAAATGTACACGATTGCTGATTATGGCTGTCAAATCTAAACCAAAGGTTGTGCACTCAAATCTTTTGCTGTATTTAGTTTATTTTGGCATCCGGATGATGATTTTAGCATGAAATTGCTTGGGCACCTGTTAATTTTTAAGATTTTGACACATTCAGCTCAAATGTACAATCATGCGCTACAAACGCATTTAAAGCAATAAAAAGGTGATTATGGCTGTCAAACCTAAACCAAACGTTGTGCACTCAAATCTTTTGCTATATTTAGTTAATTTTGGCATCCGGATGATGATTCTAGCATGAAATTGCTTGGCACCTGTTAATTTTTAAGATTTTGACACATTCAGCTCAAATGTACACAATTGCTGATTATGGCTGTCAAATCTAAACCAAACGTTGTGCACTCAAACCTTTTGCTGTATTTAGTTTATTTTGGCATCCGGATGATGATTCTAGCATGAAATTGCTTGGGCACCTGTTAATTTTTAAGATTTTGACACATTCAGCTCAATTGTACATTCATGCGCTAAAAACGCATTTAAAGCAATAAAAAGGTGATTATGGCTGTCAAACCTAAACCAAACGTTGTACACTCAAATCTTTTGCTGTATTTAGTTTATTTTGGCATCCGGATGATGATTCTAGCATGAAATTGCTTGGGCACCTGTTAATTTTTAAGATTTTGACACATTCAGCTCAAATGTACACAATTGCTGATTATGGCTGTCAAATCTAAACCAAACGTGCACTCAAATCTTTTGCTGTATTTAGTTTATTTTGGCATCCGGATGATGATTCTAGCATGAAATTGCTTGGGCACCTGTTAATTTTTAAGATTTTGACACATTCAGCTCAAATGTACACGATTGCTGATTATGGCTGTCAAATCTAAACCAAAGGTTGTGCACTCAAATCTTTTGCTGTATTTAGTTTATTTTGGCATCCGGATGATGATTCTAGCATGAAATTGCTTGGGCACCTGTTAATTTTTAAGATTTTGACACATTCAGCTCAAATGTCCAATCATGCGCTAAAAACGCATTTAAAGCAATAATAGGGTGATTATTGCTGTCAAACCTAAACCAAACGTTGTGCACTCAAATCTTTTGCTGTATTTAGTTTATTTTGGCATCCGGATGATGATTCTAGCATGAAATTGCTTTGGCACCTGTTAATTTTTAAGATTTTGACACATTCAGCTCAAATGTACACAATTGCTGATTATGGCTGTCAAATCTAAACCAAACGTTGTGCACTCAAATCTTTTGCTGTATTTAGTTTATTTTGGCATCTGGATGATGATTCTAGTATGAAATTGCTTGGGCACCTGTTAATTTTTAAGATTTTGACACATTCAGCTCAAATGTACAATCATGCGCTAAAAACGCATTTAAAGCAATAAAAAGGTGATTATGGCTGTCAAACCTAAATCAAACGTTGTGCACCCAAATCTTTTGCTGTATTTAGTTTATTTTGGCATCCGGATAATGATTCTAGCATGAAATTGCTTGGGCACCTGTTAATTTTTAAGATTTTGACACATTCAGCTCAAATGTACACAATTGCTGATTATGGCTGTCAAATCTAAACCAAACGTTGTGCACTCAAATCTTTTGCTGTATTTAGTTTATTTTGGCATCCGGATGATGATTCTAGCATGAAATTACTTGGGCACCTTTTAATTTTTAAGATTTTGACACATTCAGCTCAAATGTACAATCTTGCGCTAAAAACGCATTTAAAGCAATAAAAAGGTGATTATGGCTGTCAAACCTAAACCAAACGTTGTGCACTCATATCTTTTGCTGTATTTAGTTTATTTTGGCATCCGGATGATGATTCTAGCATGAAATTGCTTGGGCACCTGTTAATTTTTAAGATTTTGACACATTCAGCTCAAATGTACACAATTGCTGATTATGGCTGTCAAATCTAAACCAAACGTTGTGCATCAAATCTTTTGCTGTATTTAGTTTATTTTGGCATCCGGATGATGATTCTAGCATGAAATTGCTTGGGCACCTGTTAATTTTTAAGATTTTGACACATTCAGCTCAAATGTACAATCATGCGCAAAAACGCATTTAAAGCAATAAAAAGATGATTATGGCTGTCAAACCTAAACCAAACGTTGTGCACTCAAATCTTTTGCTGTATTTAGTTTATTTTGGCATCCGGATGATGATTCTAGCATGAAATTGCTTGGGCACCTGTCAATTTTTAAGATTTTGACACATTCAGCTCAAATGTACACAATTGCTGATTATGGCTGTCAAATCTAAACCAAACGTTGTGCACGCAAATCTTTTGCTGTATTTAGTTTATTTTGGCATCCGGATGATGATTCTAGTATGAAATTGCTTGGGCACCTGTTAATTTTTAAGATTTTGACACATTCAGCTCAAATGTACACAATTGCTGATTATGGCTGTCAAATCTAAACCAAACGTTGTGCACTCAAATCTTTTGCTGTATTTAGTTTATTTTGGCATCCGGATGATGATTCTAGCATGAAATTGCTTGGGCACCTGTTAATTTTTAAGATTTTGACACATTCAGCTCAAATGTACAATCATGCGCTAAAAACGCATTTAAAGCAATAAAAAGGTGATTATGGCTATCAAACCTAAACCAAACGTTGTGCACTCAAATCTTTTGCTGTATTTAGTTTATTTTGGCATCCGGATGATGATTCTAGCATGAAATTGCTTGGGCACCTGTTAATTTTTAAGATTTTGACACATTCAGCTCAAATGTACAATCATGCGCAAAAACGCATTTAAAGCAATAAAAAGAAGATTATGGCTGTCAAACCTAAACCAAACGTTGTGCACTCAAATCTTTTGCTATATTTAGTTTATTTTGGCATCCGGATGATGATTCTAGCATGAAATTGCTTGGGCACCTGTTAATTTTTAAGATTTTGACACATTCAGCTCAAATGTACACAATTGCTGATTATGGCTGTCAAATCTAAACCAAACGTTGTGCACTCAAATCTTTTGCTGTATTTAGTTTATTTTGGCATCCGGATGATGATTCTAGCATGAATTTGCTTGGGCACCTGTTAATTTTTAAGATTTTGACACATTCAGCTCAATTGTACAATCATGCGCTAAAAACGCATTTAAAGCAATAAAAAGGTGATTATGGCTGTCAAACCTAAACCAAACGTTGTACACTCAAATCTTTTGCTGTATTTAGTTTATTTTGGCATCCGGATGATGATTCTAGCATGAAATTGCTTGGGCACCTGTTAATTTTTAAGATTTTGACACATTCAGCTCAAATGTACACAATTGCTGATTATGGCTGTCAAATCTAAACCAAACGTGCACTCAAATCTTTTGCTGTATTTAGTTTATTTTGGCATCCGGATGATGATTCTAGCATGAAATTGCTTGGGCACCTGTTAATTTTTAAGATTTTGACACATTCAGCTCAAATGTACACGATTGCTGATTATGGCTGTCAAATCTAAACCAAAGGTTGTGCACTCAAATCTTTTGCTGTATTTAGTTTATTTTGGCATCCGGATGATGATTCTAGCATGAAATTGCTTGGGCACCTGTTAATTTTTAAGATTTTGACACATTCAGCTCAAATGTCCAATCATGCGCTAAAAACGCATTTAAAGCAATAATAGGGTGATTATTGCTGTCAAACCTAAACCAAACGTTGTGCACTCAAATCTTTTGCTGTATTTAGTTTATTTTGGCATCCGGATGATGATTCTAGCATGAAATTGCTTTGGCACCTGTTAATTTTTAAGATTTTGACACATTCAGCTCAAATGTACACAATTGCTGATTATGGCTGTCAAATCTAAACCAAACGTTGTGCACTCAAATCTTTTGCTGTATTTAGTTTATTTTGGCATCTGGATGATGATTCTAGTATGAAATTGCTTGGGCACCTGTTAATTTTTAAGATTTTGACACATTCAGCTCAAATGTACAATCATGCGCTAAAAACGCATTTAAAGCAATAAAAAGGTGATTATGGCTGTCAAACCTAAATCAAACGTTGTGCACCCAAATCTTTTGCTGTATTTAGTTTATTTTGGCATCCGGATAATGATTCTAGCATGAAATTGCTTGGGCACCTGTTAATTTTTAAGATTTTGACACATTCAGCTCAAATGTACACAATTGCTGATTATGGCTGTCAAATCTAAACCAAACGTTGTGCACTCAAATCTTTTGCTGTATTTAGTTTATTTTGGCATCCGGATGATGATTCTAGCATGAAATTACTTGGGCACCTTTTAATTTTTAAGATTTTGACACATTCAGCTCAAATGTACAATCTTGCGCTAAAAACGCATTTAAAGCAATAAAAAGGTGATTATGGCTGTCAAACCTAAACCAAACGTTGTGCACTCATATCTTTTGCTGTATTTAGTTTATTTTGGCATCCGGATGATGATTCTAGCATGAAATTGCTTGGGCACCTGTTAATTTTTAAGATTTTGACACATTCAGCTCAAATGTACACAATTGCTGATTATGGCTGTCAAATCTAAACCAAACGTTGTGCATCAAATCTTTTGCTGTATTTAGTTTATTTTGGCATCCGGATGATGATTCTAGCATGAAATTGCTTGGGCACCTGTTAATTTTTAAGATTTTGACACATTCAGCTCAAATGTACAATCATGCGCAAAAACGCATTTAAAGCAATAAAAAGATGATTATGGCTGTCAAACCTAAACCAAACGTTGTGCACTCAAATCTTTTGCTGTATTTAGTTTATTTTGGCATCCGGATGATGATTCTAGCATGAAATTGCTTGGGCACCTGTCAATTTTTAAGATTTTGACACATTCAGCTCAAATGTACACAATTGCTGATTATGGCTGTCAAATCTAAACCAAACGTTGTGCACGCAAATCTTTTGCTGTATTTAGTTTATTTTGGCATCCGGATGATGATTCTAGTATGAAATTGCTTGGGCACCTGTTAATTTTTAAGATTTTGACACATTCAGCTCAAATGTACACAATTGCTGATTATGGCTGTCAAATCTAAACCAAACGTTGTGCACTCAAATCTTTTGCTGTATTTAGTTTATTTTGGCATCCGGATGATGATTCTAGCATGAAATTGCTTGGGCACCTGTTAATTTTTAAGATTTTGACACATTCAGCTCAAATGTACAATCATGCGCTAAAAACGCATTTAAAGCAATAAAAAGGTGATTATGGCTATCAAACCTAAACCAAACGTTGTGCACTCAAATCTTTTGCTGTATTTAGTTTATTTTGGCATCCGGATGATGATTCTAGCATGAAATTGCTTGGGCACCTGTTAATTTTTAAGATTTTGACACATTCAGCTCAAATGTACAATCATGCGCAAAAACGCATTTAAAGCAATAAAAAGAAGATTATGGCTGTCAAACCTAAACCAAACGTTGTGCACTCAAATCTTTTGCTATATTTAGTTTATTTTGGCATCCGGATGATGATTCTAGCATGAAATTGCTTGGGCACCTGTTAATTTTTAAGATTTTGACACATTCAGCTCAAATGTACACAATTGCTGATTATGGCTGTCAAATCTAAACCAAACGTTGTGCACTCAAATCTTTTGCTGTATTTAGTTTATTTTGGCATCCGGATGATGATTCTAGCATGAATTTGCTTGGGCACCTGTTAATTTTTAAGATTTTGACACATTCAGCTCAATTGTACAATCATGCGCTAAAAACGCATTTAAAGCAATAAAAAGGTGATTATGGCTGTCAAACCTAAACCAAACGTTGTACACTCAAATCTTTTGCTGTATTTAGTTTATTTTGGCATCCGGATGATGATTCTAGCATGAAATTGCTTGGGCACCTGTTAATTTTTAAGATTTTGACACATTCAGCTCAAATGTACACAATTGCTGATTATGGCTGTCAAATCTAAACCAAACGTGCACTCAAATCTTTTGCTGTATTTAGTTTATTTTGGCATCCGGATGATGATTCTAGCATGAAATTGCTTGGGCACCTGTTAATTTTTAAGATTTTGACACATTCAGCTCAAATGTACAATCATGCGCTACAAACGCATTTAAAGCAATAAAAAAGGTGATTATGGCTGTCAAACCTAAACCAAACGTTGTGCACTCAAATCTTTTGCTGTATTTAGTTTATTTTGGCATCCGGATGATGATTCTAGCATGAAATTGCTTGGGCACCTGTTAATTTTTAAGATTTTGACACATTCAGCTCAAATGTACACAATTGCTGATTATGGCTGTCAAATCTGAACCAAACGTTGTGCACTCAAATCTTTTGCTGTATTTAGTTTATTTTGGCATCCGGATGATGATTCTAGCATGAAATTGCTTGGGCACCTGTTAATTTTTAAGATTTTGACACATTCAGCTCAAATGTACACGATTGCTGATTATGGCTGTCAAATCTAAACCAAAGGTTGTGCACTCAAATCTTTTGCTGTATTTAGTTTATTTTGGCATCCGGATGATGATTCTAGCATGAAATTGCTTGGGCACCTGTTAATTTTTAAGATTTTGACACATTCAGCTCAAATGTCCAATCATGCGCTAAAAACGCATTTAAAGCAATAATAGGGTGATTATTGCTGTCAAACCTAAACCAAACGTTGTGCACTCAAATCTTTTGCTGTATTTAGTTTATTTTGGCATCCGGATGATGATTCTAGCATGAAATTGCTTGGGCACCTGTTAATTTTTAAGATTTTGACACATTCAGCTCAAATGTACACAATTGCTGATTATGGCTGTCAAATCTAAACCAAACGTTGTGCACTCAAATCTTTTGCTGTATTTAGTTTATTTTGGCATCTGGATGATGATTCTAGTATGAAATTGCTTGGGCACCTGTTAATTTTTAAGATTTTGACACATTCAGCTCAAATGTACAATCATGCGCTAAAAACGCATTTAAAGCAATAAAAAGGTGATTATGGCTGTCAAACCTAAATCAAACGTTGTGCACCCAAATCTTTTGCTGTATTTAGTTTATTTTGGCATCCGGATAATGATTCTAGCATGAAATTGCTTGGGCACCTGTTAATTTTTAAGATTTTGACACATTCAGCTCAAATGTACACAATTGCTGATTATGGCTGTCAAATCTAAACCAAACGTTGTGCACTCAAATCTTTTGCTGTATTTAGTTTATTTTGGCATCCGGATGATGATTCTAGCATGAAATTGCTTGGGCACCTTTTAATTTTTAAGATTTTGACACATTCAGCTCAAATGTACAATCTTGCGCTAAAAACGCATTTAAAGCAATAAAAAGGTGATTATGGCTGTCAAACCTAAACCAAACGTTGTGCACTCATATCTTTTGCTGTATTTAGTTTATTTTGGCATCCGGATGATGATTCTAGCATGAAATTGCTTGGGCACCTGTTAATTTTTAAGATTTTGACACATTCAGCTCAAATGTACACAATTGCTGATTATGGCTGTCAAATCTAAACCAAACGTTGTGCATCAAATCTTTTGCTGTATTTAGTTTATTTTGGCATCCGGATGATGATTCTAGCATGAAATTGCTTGGGCACCTGTTAATTTTTAAGATTTTGACACATTCAGCTCAAATGTACAATCATGCGCAAAAACGCATTTAAAGCAATAAAAAGATGATTATGGCTGTCAAACCTAAACCAAACGTTGTGCACTCAAATCTTTTGCTGTATTTAGTTTATTTTGGCATCCGGATGATGATTCTAGCATGAAATTGCTTGGGCACCTGTCAATTTTTAAGATTTTGACACATTCAGCTCAAATGTACACAATTGCTGATTATGGCTGTCAAATCTAAACCAAACGTTGTGCACTCAAATCTTTTGCTGTATTTAGTTTATTTTGGCATCCGGATGATGATTCTAGTATGAAATTGCTTGGGCACCTGTTAATTTTTAAGATTTTGACACATTCAGCTCAAATGTACACAATTGCTGATTATGGCTGTCAAATCTAAACCAAACGTTGTGCACTCAAATCTTTTGCTGTATTTAGTTTATTTTGGCATCCGGATGATGATTCTAGCATGAAATTGAAGGGCACCTGTTAATTTTTAAGATTTTGACTCATTCAGCTCAAATGTACAATCATGCGCTAAAAAAGCATTTAAAGCAATAAAAAGGTGATTATGGCTGTCAAACCTAAACCAAACGTTGTGCACTCAAATCTTTTGCTGTATTTAGTTTAATTTGGGATCCGGATGATGATTCTAGCATGAAATTGCTTGGGCACCTGTCAATTTTTAAGATTTTGACACATTCAGCTCAAATGTACACGATTGCTGATTATGGCTGTCAAATCTAAACCAAACGTTGTGCACTCAAATCTTTTGCTGTATTTAGTTTATTTTGGCATCCGGATGATGATTCTAGCATGAAATTGCTTGGGCACCTGTTAATTTTTAAGATTTTGACACATTCAGCTCAAATGTACAATCATGCGCTAAAAACGCATTTAAAGCAATAAAAAGGTGATTATGGCTGTCAAACCTAAACCAAACGTTGTGCACCCAAATCTTTTGCTGTATTTAGTTTAATTTGGGATCCGGATGATGATTCTAGCATGAAATTGCTTGGGCACCTGTCAATTTTTAAGATTTTGACACATTCAGCTCAATTGTACAATCATGCGCTAAAAACGCATTTAAAGCAATAAAAAGGTGATTATGGCTGTCAAACCTAAACCAAACGTTGTGCACTCAAATCTTTTGCTGTATTTAGTTTATTTTGGCATCCGGATGATGATTCTAGCATGAAATTGCTTGGGCACCTGTTAATTTTTAAGATTTTGACACATTCAGCTCAATTGTACAATCATGCGCTAAAAACGCATTTAAAGCAATAAAAAGGTGATTATGGCTGTCAAACCTAAACCAAACGTTGTGCACTCAAATCTTTTGCTGTATTTAGTTTATTTTGGCATCCGGATGATGATTCTAGCATGAAATTGCTTGGGCACCTGTTAATTTTTAAGATTTTGACACATTCAGCTCAAATGTACACAATTGCTGATTATGGCTGTCAAATCTAAACCAAACGTTGTGCACTCAAATCTTTTGCTGTATTTAGTTTATTTTGGCATCCGGATGATGATTCTAGCATGAAATTGCTTGGGCACCTGTTAATTTTTAAGATTTTGACACATTCAGCTCAAATGTACACAATTGCTGATTATGGCTGTCAAATCTAAACCAAACGTTGTGCACTCAAATCTTTTGCTGTATTTAGTTTATTTTGGCATCCGGATGATGATTCTAGCATGAAATTGCTTGGGCACCTGTTAATTTTTAAGATTTTGACACATTCAGCTCAAATGTACAATCATGCGCTAAAAACGCATTTAAAGCAATAAAAAGGTGATTATGGCTGTCAAACCTAAACCAAACGTTGTGCACTCAAATCTTTTGCTGTATTTAGTTTGTTTTGGCATCCGGATGATGATTCTAGCATGATATTGCTTGGGCACCTGTTAATTTTTAAGATTTTGACACATTCAGCTCAAGTGTACACAATTGCTGATTATGGCTGTCAAATCTAAACCAAACGTTTTGCACTCAAATCTTTTGCTGTATTTAGTTTATTTTGGCATCCGGATGATGATTTTAGCATGAAATTGCTTGGGCACCTGTTAATTTTTAAGATTTTGACACATTCAGCTCAAATGTACAATCATGCGCTACAAACGCATTTAAAGCAATAAAAAGGTGATTATGGCTGTCAAACCTAAACCAAACGTTGTGCACTCAAATCTTTTGCTATATTTAGTTAATTTTGGCATCCGGATGATGATTCTAGCATGAAATTGCTTGGCACCTGTTAATTTTTAAGATTTTGACACATTCAGCTCAAATGTACACAATTGCTGATTATGGCTGTCAAATCTAAACCAAACGTTGTGCACTCAAACCTTTTGCTGTATTTAGTTTATTTGGCATCCGGATGATGATTCTAGCATGAAATTGCTTGGGCACCTGTTAATTTTTAAGATTTTGACACATTCAGCTCAATTGTACAATCATGCGCTAAAAACGCATTTAAAGCAATAAAAAGGTGATTATGGCTGTCAAACCTAAACCAAACGTTGTACACTCAAATCTTTTGCTGTATTTAGTTTATTTTGGCATCCGGATGATGATTCTAGCATGAAATTGCTTGGGCACCTGTTAATTTTTAAGATTTTGACACATTCAGCTCAAATGTACACAATTGCTGATTATGGCTGTCAAATCTAAACCAAACGTGCACTCAAATCTTTTGCTGTATTTAGTTTATTTTGGCATCCGGATGATGATTCTAGCATGAAATTGCTTGGGCACCTGTTAATTTTTAAGATTTTGACACATTCAGCTCAAATGTACAATCATGCGCTACAAACGCATTTAAAGCAATAAAAAAGGTGATTATGGCTGTCAAACCTAAACCAAACGTTGTGCACTCAAATCTTTTGCTGTATTTAGTTTATTTTGGCATCCGGATGATGATTCTAGCATGGAATTGCTTGGGCACCTGTTAATTTTTAAGATTTTGACACATTCAGCTCAAATGTACACAATTGCTGATTATGGCTGTCAAATCTGAACCAAACGTTGTGCACTCAAATCTTTTGCTGTATTTAGTTTATTTTGGCATCCGGATGATGATTCTAGCATGAAATTGCTTGGGCACCTGTTAATTTTTAAGATTTTGACACATTCAGCTCAAATGTACACGATTGCTGATTATGGCTGTCAAATCTAAACCAAAGGTTGTGCACTCAAATCTTTTGCTGTATTTAGTTTATTTTGGCATCCGGATGATGATTCTAGCATGAAATTGCTTGGGCACCTGTTAATTTTTAAGATTTTGACACATTCAGCTCAAATGTACAATCATGCGCTAAAAACGCATTTAAAGCAATAAAAAGGTGATTATGGCTGTCAAACCTAAACCAAACGTTGTGCACTCAAATCTTTTGCTGTATTTAGTTTATTTTGGCATCCGGATGATGATTCTAGCATGATATTGCTTGGGCACCTGTTAATTTTTAAGATTTTGACACATTCAGCTCAAATGTACACAATTGCTGATTATGGCTGTCAAATCTAAACCAAACGTTGTGCACTCAAATCTTTTGCTGTATTTAGTTTATTTTGGCATCCGGGTGATGATTTTAGCATGAAATTGCTTGGGCACCTGTTAATTTTTAAGATTTTGACACATTCAGCTCAAATGTACAATCATGCGCTACAAACGCATTTAAAGCAATAAAAAGGTGATTATGGCTGTCAAACCTAAACCAAACGTTGTGCACTCAAATCTTTTGCTATATTTAGTTTATTTTGGCATCCGGATGATGATTCTAGCATGAAATTGCTTGGCACCTGTTAATTTTTAAGATTTTGACACATTCAGCTCAAATGTACACAATTGCTGATTATGGCTGTCAAATCTAAACCAAACGTTGTGCACTCAAACCTTTTGCTGTATTTAGTTTATTTTGGCATCCGGATGATGATTCTAGCATGAAATTGCTTGGGCACCTGTTAATTTTTAAGATTTTGACACATTCAGCTCAATTGTACAATCATGCGCTAAAAACGCATTTAAAGCAATAAAAAGGTGATTATGGCTGTCAAACCTAAACCAAACGTTGTGCACTCAAATCTTTTGCTGTATTTAGTTTATTTTGGCATCCGGATGATGATTCTAGCATGAAATTGCTTGGGCACCTGTTAATTTTTAAGATTTTGACACATTCAGCTCAAATGTACACAATTGCTGATTATGGCTGTCAAATCTAAACCAAACGTTGTGCACTCAAATCTTTTGCTGTATTTAGTTTATTTTGGCATCCGGATGATGATTCTAGCATGAAATTGCTTGGGCACCTGTTAATTTTTAAGATTTTGACACATTCAGCTCAAATGTACACAATTGCTGATTATGGCTGTCAAATCTAAACCAAACGTTGTGCACTCAAATCTTTTGCTGTATTTAGTTTATTTTGGCATCCGGATGATGATTCTAGCATGAAATTGCTTGGGCACCTGTTAATTTTTAAGATTTTGACACATTCAGCTCAAATGTACAATCATGCGCTAAAAACGCATTTAAAGCAATAAAAAGGTGATTATGGCTGTCAAACCTAAACCAAACGTTGTGCACTCAAATCTTTTGCTGTATTTAGTTTGTTTTGGCATCCGGATGATGATTCTAGCATGATATTGCTTGGGCACCTGTTAATTTTTAAGATTTTGACACATTCAGCTCAAATGTACACAATTGCTGATTATGGCTGTCAAAT
The DNA here is from genome assembly GCF_051991245.1 of Festucalex cinctus. Classification (NCBI taxonomy): domain Eukaryota; kingdom Metazoa; phylum Chordata; class Actinopteri; order Syngnathiformes; family Syngnathidae; genus Festucalex; species Festucalex cinctus. Next base: position 31,068,654 of record NC_135416.1, on the reverse strand, counting down.
CTAAACCAAACGTTTTGCACTCAAATCTTTTGCTGTATTTAGTTTATTTTGGCATCCGGATGATGATTTTAGCATGAAATTGCTTGGGCACCTGTTAATTTTTAAGATTTTGACACATTCAGCTCAAATGTACAATCATGCGCTACAAACGCATTTAAAGCAATAAAAAGGTGATTATGGCTGTCAAACCTAAACCAAACGTTGTGCACTCAAATCTTTTGCTATATTTAGTTAATTTTGGCATCCGGATGATGATTCTAGCATGAAATTGCTTGGCACCTGTTAATTTTTAAGATTTTGACACATTCAGCTCAAATGTACACAATTGCTGATTATGGCTGTCAAATCTAAACCAAACGTTGTGCACTCAAACCTTTTGCTGTATTTAGTTTATTTTGGCATCCGGATGATGATTCTAGCATGAAATTGCTTGGGCACCTGTTAATTTTTAAGATTTTGACACATTCAGCTCAATTGTACAATCATGCGCTAAAAACGCATTTAAAGCAATAAAAAGGTGATTATGGCTGTCAAACCTAAACCAAACGTTGTACACTCAAATCTTTTGCTGTATTTAGTTTATTTTGGCATCCGGATGATGATTCTAGCATGAAATTGCTTGGGCACCTGTTAATTTTTAAGATTTTGACACATTCAGCTCAAATGTACACAATTGCTGATTATGGCTGTCAAATCTAAACCAAACGTGCACTCAAATCTTTTGCTGTATTTAGTTTATTTTGGCATCCGGATGATGATTCTAGCATGAAATTGCTTGGGCACCTGTTAATTTTTAAGATTTTGACACATTCAGCTCAAATGTACAATCATGCGCTACAAACGCATTTAAAGCAATAAAAAAGGTGATTATGGCTGTCAAACCTAAACCAAACGTTGTGCACTCAAATCTTTTGCTGTATTTAGTTTATTTTGGCATCCGGATGATGATTCTAGCATGAAATTGCTTGGGCACCTGTTAATTTTTAAGATTTTGACACATTCAGCTCAAATGTACACAATTGCTGATTATGGCTGTCAAATCTGAACCAAACGTTGTGCACTCAAATCTTTTGCTGTATTTAGTTTATTTTGGCATCCGGATGATGATTCTAGCATGAAATTGCTTGGGCACCTGTTAATTTTTAAGATTTTGACACATTCAGCTCAAATGTACACGATTGCTGATTATGGCTGTCAAATCTAAACCAAAGGTTGTGCACTCAAATCTTTTGCTGTATTTAGTTTATTTTGGCATCCGGATGATGATTCTAGCATGAAATTGCTTGGGCACCTGTTAATTTTTAAGATTTTGACACATTCAGCTCAAATGTCCAATCATGCGCTAAAAACGCATTTAAAGCAATAATAGGGTGATTATTGCTGTCAAACCTAAACCAAACGTTGTGCACTCAAATCTTTTGCTGTATTTAGTTTGTTTTGGCATCCGGATGATGATTCTAGCATGATATTGCTTGGGCACCTGTTAATTTTTAAGATTTTGACACATTCAGCTCAAATGTACACAATTGCTGATTATGGCTGTCAAATCTAAACCAAACGTTTTGCACTCAAATCTTTTGCTGTATTTAGTTTATTTTGGCATCCGGATGATGATTTTAGCATGAAATTGCTTGGGCACCTGTTAATTTTTAAGATTTTGACACATTCAGCTCAAATGTACAATCATGCGCTACAAACGCATTTAAAGCAATAAAAAGGTGATTATGGCTGTCAAACCTAAACCAAACGTTGTGCACTCAAATCTTTTGCTATATTTAGTTAATTTTGGCATCCGGATGATGATTCTAGCATGAAATTGCTTGGCACCTGTTAATTTTTAAGATTTTGACACATTCAGCTCAATTGTACATTCATGCGCTAAAAACGCATTTAAAGCAATAAAAAGGTGATTATGGCTGTCAAACCTAAACCAAACGTTGTACACTCAAATCTTTTGCTGTATTTAGTTTATTTTGGCATCCGGATGATGATTCTAGCATGAAATTGCTTGGGCACCTGTTAATTTTTAAGATTTTGACACATTCAGCTCAAATGTACACAATTGCTGATTATGGCTGTCAAATCTAAACCAAACGTGCACTCAAATCTTTTGCTGTATTTAGTTTATTTTGGCATCCGGATGATGATTCTAGCATGAAATTGCTTGGGCACCTGTTAATTTTTAAGATTTTGACACATTCAGCTCAAATGTACACGATTGCTGATTATGGCTGTCAAATCTAAACCAAAGGTTGTGCACTCAAATCTTTTGCTGTATTTAGTTTATTTTGGCATCCGGATGATGATTTTAGCATGAAATTGCTTGGGCACCTGTTAATTTTTAAGATTTTGACACATTCAGCTCAAATGTACAATCATGCGCTACAAACGCATTTAAAGCAATAAAAAGGTGATTATGGCTGTCAAACCTAAACCAAACGTTGTGCACTCAAATCTTTTGCTATATTTAGTTAATTTTGGCATCCGGATGATGATTCTAGCATGAAATTGCTTGGCACCTGTTAATTTTTAAGATTTTGACACATTCAGCTCAAATGTACACAATTGCTGATTATGGCTGTCAAATCTAAACCAAACGTTGTGCACTCAAACCTTTTGCTGTATTTAGTTTATTTTGGCATCCGGATGATGATTCTAGCATGAAATTGCTTGGGCACCTGTTAATTTTTAAGATTTTGACACATTCAGCTCAATTGTACATTCATGCGCTAAAAACGCATTTAAAGCAATAAAAAGGTGATTATGGCTGTCAAACCTAAACCAAACGTTGTACACTCAAATCTTTTGCTGTATTTAGTTTATTTTGGCATCCGGATGATGATTCTAGCATGAAATTGCTTGGGCACCTGTTAATTTTTAAGATTTTGACACATTCAGCTCAAATGTACACAATTGCTGATTATGGCTGTCAAATCTAAACCAAACGTGCACTCAAATCTTTTGCTGTATTTAGTTTATTTTGGCATCCGGATGATGATTCTAGCATGAAATTGCTTGGGCACCTGTTAATTTTTAAGATTTTGACACATTCAGCTCAAATGTACACGATTGCTGATTATGGCTGTCAAATCTAAACCAAAGGTTGTGCACTCAAATCTTTTGCTGTATTTAGTTTATTTTGGCATCCGGATGATGATTCTAGCATGAAATTGCTTGGGCACCTGTTAATTTTTAAGATTTTGACACATTCAGCTCAAATGTCCAATCATGCGCTAAAAACGCATTTAAAGCAATAATAGGGTGATTATTGCTGTCAAACCTAAACCAAACGTTGTGCACTCAAATCTTTTGCTGTATTTAGTTTATTTTGGCATCCGGATGATGATTCTAGCATGAAATTGCTTTGGCACCTGTTAATTTTTAAGATTTTGACACATTCAGCTCAAATGTACACAATTGCTGATTATGGCTGTCAAATCTAAACCAAACGTTGTGCACTCAAATCTTTTGCTGTATTTAGTTTATTTTGGCATCTGGATGATGATTCTAGTATGAAATTGCTTGGGCACCTGTTAATTTTTAAGATTTTGACACATTCAGCTCAAATGTACAATCATGCGCTAAAAACGCATTTAAAGCAATAAAAAGGTGATTATGGCTGTCAAACCTAAATCAAACGTTGTGCACCCAAATCTTTTGCTGTATTTAGTTTATTTTGGCATCCGGATAATGATTCTAGCATGAAATTGCTTGGGCACCTGTTAATTTTTAAGATTTTGACACATTCAGCTCAAATGTACACAATTGCTGATTATGGCTGTCAAATCTAAACCAAACGTTGTGCACTCAAATCTTTTGCTGTATTTAGTTTATTTTGGCATCCGGATGATGATTCTAGCATGAAATTACTTGGGCACCTTTTAATTTTTAAGATTTTGACACATTCAGCTCAAATGTACAATCTTGCGCTAAAAACGCATTTAAAGCAATAAAAAGGTGATTATGGCTGTCAAACCTAAACCAAACGTTGTGCACTCATATCTTTTGCTGTATTTAGTTTATTTTGGCATCCGGATGATGATTCTAGCATGAAATTGCTTGGGCACCTGTTAATTTTTAAGATTTTGACACATTCAGCTCAAATGTACACAATTGCTGATTATGGCTGTCAAATCTAAACCAAACGTTGTGCATCAAATCTTTTGCTGTATTTAGTTTATTTTGGCATCCGGATGATGATTCTAGCATGAAATTGCTTGGGCACCTGTTAATTTTTAAGATTTTGACACATTCAGCTCAAATGTACAATCATGCGCAAAAACGCATTTAAAGCAATAAAAAGATGATTATGGCTGTCAAACCTAAACCAAACGTTGTGCACTCAAATCTTTTGCTGTATTTAGTTTATTTTGGCATCCGGATGATGATTCTAGCATGAAATTGCTTGGGCACCTGTCAATTTTTAAGATTTTGACACATTCAGCTCAAATGTACACAATTGCTGATTATGGCTGTCAAATCTAAACCAAACGTTGTGCACTCAAATCTTTTGCTGTATTTAGTTTATTTTGGCATCCGGATGATGATTCTAGTATGAAATTGCTTGGGCACCTGTTAATTTTTAAGATTTTGACACATTCAGCTCAAATGTACACAATTGCTGATTATGGCTGTCAAATCTAAACCAAACGTTGTGCACTCAAATCTTTTGCTGTATTTAGTTTATTTTGGCATCCGGATGATGATTCTAGCATGAAATTGCTTGGGCACCTGTTAATTTTTAAGATTTTGACACATTCAGCTCAAATGTACAATCATGCGCTAAAAACACATTTAAAGCAATAAAAAGGTGATTATGGCTATCAAACCTAAACCAAACGTTGTGCACTCAAATCTTTTGCTGTATTTAGTTTATTTTGGCATCCGGATGATGATTCTAGCATGAAATTGCTTGGGCACCTGTTAATTTTTAAGATTTTGACACATTCAGCTCAAATGTACAATCATGCGCAAAAACGCATTTAAAGCAATAAAAAGAAGATTATGGCTGTCAAACCTAAACCAAACGTTGTGCACTCAAATCTTTTGCTATATTTAGTTTATTTTGGCATCCGGATGATGATTCTAGCATGAAATTGCTTGGGCACCTGTTAATTTTTAAGATTTTGACACATTCAGCTCAAATGTACACAATTGCTGATTATGGCTGTCAAATCTAAACCAAACGTTGTGCACTCAAATCTTTTGCTGTATTTAGTTTATTTTGGCATCCGGATGATGATTCTAGCATGAATTTGCTTGGGCACCTGTTAATTTTTAAGATTTTGACACATTCAGCTCAATTGTACAATCATGCGCTAAAAACGCATTTAAAGCAATAAAAAGGTGATTATGGCTGTCAAACCTAAACCAAACGTTGTACACTCAAATCTTTTGCTGTATTTAGTTTATTTTGGCATCCGGATGATGATTCTAGCATGAAATTGCTTGGGCACCTGTTAATTTTTAAGATTTTGACACATTCAGCTCAAATGTACACAATTGCTGATTATGGCTGTCAAATCTAAACCAAACGTGCACTCAAATCTTTTGCTGTATTTAGTTTATTTTGGCATCCGGATGATGATTCTAGCATGAAATTGCTTGGGCACCTGTTAATTTTTAAGATTTTGACACATTCAGCTCAAATGTACAATCATGCGCTACAAACGCATTTAAAGCAATAAAAAAGGTGATTATGGCTGTCAAACCTAAACCAAACGTTGTGCACTCAAATCTTTTGCTGGATTTAGTTTATTTTGGCATCCGGATGATGATTCTAGCATGAAATTGCTTGGGCACCTGTTAATTTTTAAGATTTTGACACATTCAGCTCAAATGTACACAATTGCTGATTATGGCTGTCAAATCTGAACCAAACGTTGTGCACTCAAATCTTTTGCTGTATTTAGTTTATTTTGGCATCCGGATGATGATTCTAGCATGAAATTGCTTGGGCACCTGTTAATTTTTAAGATTTTGACACATTCAGCTCAAATGTACACGATTGCTGATTATGGCTGTCAAATCTAAACCAAAGGTTGTGCACTCAAATCTTTTGCTGTATTTAGTTTATTTTGGCATCCGGATGATGATTCTAGCATGAAATTGCTTGGGCACCTGTTAATTTTTAAGATTTTGACACATTCAGCTCAAATGTCCAATCATGCGCTAAAAACGCATTTAAAGCAATAATAGGGTGATTATTGCTGTCAAACCTAAACCAAACGTTGTGCACTCAAATCTTTTGCTGTATTTAGTTTATTTTGGCATCCGGATGATGATTCTAGCATGAAATTGCTTGGGCACCTGTTAATTTTTAAGATTTTGACACATTCAGCTCAAATGTACACAATTGCTGATTATGGCTGTCAAATCTAAACCAAACGTTGTGCACTCAAATCTTTTGCTGTATTTAGTTTATTTTGGCATCTGGATGATGATTCTAGTATGAAATTGCTTGGGCACCTGTTAATTTTTAAGATTTTGACACATTCAGCTCAAATGTACAATCATGCGCTAAAAACGCATTTAAAGCAATAAAAAGGTGATTATGGCTGTCAAACCTAAATCAAACGTTGTGCACCCAAATCTTTTGCTGTATTTAGTTTATTTTGGCATCCGGATAATGATTCTAGCATGAAATTGCTTGGGCACCTGTTAATTTTTAAGATTTTGACACATTCAGCTCAAATGTACACAATTGCTGATTATGGCTGTCAAATCTAAACCAAACGTTGTGCACTCAAATCTTTTGCTGTATTTAGTTTATTTTGGCATCCGGATGATGATTCTAGCATGAAATTGCTTGGGCACCTTTTAATTTTTAAGATTTTGACACATTCAGCTCAAATGTACAATCTTGCGCTAAAAACGCATTTAAAGCAATAAAAAGGTGATTATGGCTGTCAAACCTAAACCAAACGTTGTGCACTCATATCTTTTGCTGTATTTAGTTTATTTTGGCATCCGGATGATGATTCTAGCATGAAATTGCTTGGGCACCTGTTAATTTTTAAGATTTTGACACATTCAGCTCAAATGTACACAATTGCTGATTATGGCTGTCAAATCTAAACCAAACGTTGTGCATCAAATCTTTTGCTGTATTTAGTTTATTTTGGCATCCGGATGATGATTCTAGCATGAAATTGCTTGGGCACCTGTTAATTTTTAAGATTTTGACACATTCAGCTCAAATGTACAATCATGCGCAAAAACGCATTTAAAGCAATAAAAAGATGATTATGGCTGTCAAACCTAAACCAAACGTTGTGCACTCAAATCTTTTGCTGTATTTAGTTTATTTTGGCATCCGGATGATGATTCTAGCATGAAATTGCTTGGGCACCTGTCAATTTTTAAGATTTTGACACATTCAGCTCAAATGTACACAATTGCTGATTATGGCTGTCAAATCTAAACCAAACGTTGTGCACTCAAATCTTTTGCTGTATTTAGTTTATTTTGGCATCCGGATGATGATTCTAGTATGAAATTGCTTGGGCACCTGTTAATTTTTAAGATTTTGACACATTCAGCTCAAATGTACACAATTGCTGATTATGGCTGTCAAAATTAAACCAAACGTTGTGCACTCAAATCTTTTGCTGTATTTAGTTTATTTTGGCATCCGGATGATGATTCTAGCATGAAATTGAAGGGCACCTGTTAATTTTTAAGATTTTGACTCATTCAGCTCAAATGTACAATCATGCGCTAAAAAAGCATTTAAAGCAATAAAAAGGTGATTATGGCTGTCAAACCTAAACCAAACGTTGTGCACTCAAATCTTTTGCTGTATTTAGTTTAATTTGGGATCCGGATGATGATTCTAGCATGAAATTGCTTGGGCACCTGTCAATTTTTAAGATTTTGACACATTCAGCTCAAATGTACACGATTGCTGATTATGGCTGTCAAATCTAAACCAAACGTTGTGCACTCAAATCTTTTGCTGTATTTAGTTTATTTTGGCATCCGGATGATGATTCTAGCATGAAATTGCTTGGGCACCTGTTAATTTTTAAGATTTTGACACATTCAGCTCAAATGTACAATCATGCGCTAAAAACGCATTTAAAGCAATAAAAAGGTGATTATGGCTGTCAAACCTAAACCAAACGTTGTGCACCCAAATCTTTTGCTGTATTTAGTTTAATTTGGGATCCGGATGATGATTCTAGCATGAAATTGCTTGGGCACCTGTCAATTTTTAAGATTTTGACACATTCAGCTCAATTGTACAATCATGCGCTAAAAACGCATTTAAAGCAATAAAAAGGTGATTATGGCTGTCAAACCTAAACCAAACGTTGTGCACTCAAATCTTTTGCTGTATTTAGTTTATTTTGGCATCCGGATGATGATTCTAGCATGAAATTGCTTGGGCACCTGTTAATTTTTAAGATTTTGACACATTCAGCTCAATTGTACAATCATGCGCTAAAAACGCATTTAAAGCAATAAAAAGGTGATTATGGCTGTCAAACCTAAACCAAACGTTGTGCACTCAAATCTTTTGCTGTATTTAGTTTATTTTGGCATCCGGATGATGATTCTAGCATGAAATTGCTTGGGCACCTGTTAATTTTTAAGATTTTGACACATTCAGCTCAAATGTACACAATTGCTGATTATGGCTGTCAAATCTAAACCAAACGTTGTGCACTCAAATCTTTTGCTGTATTTAGTTTATTTTGGCATCCGGATGATGATTCTAGCATGAAATTGCTTGGGCACCTGTTAATTTTTAAGATTTTGACACATTCAGCTCAAATGTACACAATTGCTGATTATGGCTGTCAAATCTAAACCAAACGTTGTGCACTCAAATCTTTTGCTGTATTTAGTTTATTTTGGCATCCGGATGATGATTCTAGCATGAAATTGCTTGGGCACCTGTTAATTTTTAAGATTTTGACACATTCAGCTCAAATGTACAATCATGCGCTAAAAACGCATTTAAAGCAATAAAAAGGTGATTATGGCTGTCAAACCTAAACCAAACGTTGTGCACTCAAATCTTTTGCTGTATTTAGTTTGTTTTGGCATCCGGATGATGATTCTAGCATGATATTGCTTGGGCACCTGTTAATTTTTAAGATTTTGACACATTCAGCTCAAGTGTACACAATTGCTGATTATGGCTGTCAAATCTAAACCAAACGTTTTGCACTCAAATCTTTTGCTGTATTTAGTTTATTTTGGCATCCGGATGATGATTTTAGCATGAAATTGCTTGGGCACCTGTTAATTTTTAAGATTTTGACACATTCAGCTCAAATGTACAATCATGCGCTACAAACGCATTTAAAGCAATAAAAAGGTGATTATGGCTGTCAAACCTAAACCAAACGTTGTGCACTCAAATCTTTTGCTATATTTAGTTAATTTTGGCATCCGGATGATGATTCTAGCATGAAATTGCTTGGCACCTGTTAATTTTTAAGATTTTGACACATTCAGCTCAAATGTACACAATTGCTGATTATGGCTGTCAAATCTAAACCAAACGTTGTGCACTCAAACCTTTTGCTGTATTTAGTTTATTTGGCATCCGGATGATGATTCTAGCATGAAATTGCTTGGGCACCTGTTAATTTTTAAGATTTTGACACATTCAGCTCAATTGTACAATCATGCGCTAAAAACGCATTTAAAGCAATAAAAAGGTGATTATGGCTGTCAAACCTAAACCAAACGTTGTACACTCAAATCTTTTGCTGTATTTAGTTTATTTTGGCATCCGGATGATGATTCTAGCATGAAATTGCTTGGGCACCTGTTAATTTTTAAGATTTTGACACATTCAGCTCAAATGTACACAATTGCTGATTATGGCTGTCAAATCTAAACCAAACGTGCACTCAAATCTTTTGCTGTATTTAGTTTATTTTGGCATCCGGATGATGATTCTAGCATGAAATTGCTTGGGCACCTGTTAATTTTTAAGATTTTGACACATTCAGCTCAAATGTACAATCATGCGCTACAAACGCATTTAAAGCAATAAAAAAGGTGATTATGGCTGTCAAACCTAAACCAAACGTTGTGCACTCAAATCTTTTGCTGTATTTAGTTTATTTTGGCATCCGGATGATGATTCTAGCATGAAATTGCTTGGGCACCTGTTAATTTTTAAGATTTTGACACATTCAGCTCAAATGTACACGATTGCTGATTATGGCTGTCAAATCTAAACCAAAGGTTGTGCACTCAAATCTTTTGCTGTATTTAGTTTATTTTGGCATCCGGATGATGATTCTAGCATGAAATTGCTTGGGCACCTGTTAATTTTTAAGATTTTGACACATTCAGCTCAAATGTCCAATCATGCGCTAAAAACGCATTTAAAGCAATAATAGGGTGATTATTGCTGTCAAACCTAAACCAAACGTTGTGCACTCAAATCTTTTGCTGTATTTAGTTTATTTTGGCATCCGGATGATGATTCTAGCATGAAATTGCTTGGGCACCTGTTAATTTGTAAGATTTTGACACATTCAGCTCAAATGTACAATCATGCGCTAAAAACGCATTTAAAGCAATAAAAAGGTGATTATGGCTGTCAAACCTAAACCAAACGTTGTGCACTCAAATCTTTTGCTGTATTTAGTTTATTTTGGCATCCGGATGATGATTCTAGCATGAAATTGCTTGGGCACCTGTTAATTTTTAAGATTTTGACACATTCAGCTCAAATGTACACAATTGCTGATTATGGCTGTCAAATCTAAACCAAACGTTGTGCACTCAAATCTTTTGCTGTATTTAGTTTATTTTGGCATCTGGATGATGATTCTAGTATGAAATTGCTTGGGCACCTGTTAATTTTTAAGATTTTGACACATTCAGCTCAAATGTACAATCATGCGCTAAAAACGCATTTAAAGCAATAAAAAGGTGATTATGGCTGTCAAACCTAAATCAAACGTTGTGCACCCAAATCTTTTGCTGTATTTAGTTTATTTTGGCATCCGGATAATGATTCTAGCATGAAATTGCTTGGGCACCTGTTAATTTTTAAGATTTTGACACATTCAGCTCAAATGTACACAATTGCTGATTATGGCTGTCAAATCTAAACCAAACGTTGTGCACTCAAATCTTTTGCTGTATTTAGTTTATTTTGGCATCCGGATGATGATTCTAGCATGAAATTACTTGGGCACCTTTTAATTTTTAAGATTTTGACACATTCAGCTCAAATGTACAATCTTGCGCTAAAAACGCATTTAAAGCAATAAAAAGGTGATTATGGCTGTCAAACCTAAACCAAACGTTGTGCACTCATATCTTTTGCTGTATTTAGTTTATTTTGGCATCCGGATGATGATTCTAGCATGAAATTGCTTGGGCACCTGTTAATTTTTAAGATTTTGACACATTCAGCTCAAATGTACACAATTGCTGATTATGGCTGTCAAATCTAAACCAAACGTTGTGCATCAAATCTTTTGCTGTATTTAGTTTATTTTGGCATCCGGATGATGATTCTAGCATGAAATTGCTTGGGCACCTGTTAATTTTTAAGATTTTGACACATTCAGCTCAAATGTACAATCATGCGCAAAAACGCATTTAAAGCAATAAAAAGATGATTATGGCTGTCAAACCTAAACCAAACGTTGTGCACTCAAATCTTTTGCTGTATTTAGTTTATTTTGGCATCCGGATGATGATTCTAGCATGAAATTGCTTGGGCACCTGTCAATTTTTAAGATTTTGACACATTCAGCTCAAATGTACACAATTGCTGATTATGGCTGTCAAATCTAAACCAAACGTTGTGCACTCAAATCTTTTGCTGTATTTAGTTTATTTTGGCATCCGGATGATGATTCTAGTATGAAATTGCTTGGGCACCTGTTAATTTTTAAGATTTTGACACATTCAGCTCAAATGTACACAATTGCTGATTATGGCTGTCAAATCTAAACCAAACGTTGTGCACTCAAATCTTTTGCTGTATTTAGTTTATTTTGGCATCCGGATGATGATTCTAGCATGAAATTGCTTGGGCACCTGTTAATTTTTAAGATTTTGACACATTCAGCTCAAATGTACAATCATGCGCTAAAAATGCATTTAAAGCAATAAAAAGGTGATTATGGCTATCAAACCTAAACCAAACGTTGTGCACTCAAATCTTTTGCTGTATTTAGTTTATTTTGGCATCCGGATGATGATTCTAGCATGAAATTGCTTGGGCACCTGTTAATTTTTAAGATTTTGACACATTCAGCTCAAATGTACAATCATGCGCAAAAACGCATTTAAAGCAATAAAAAGAAGATTATGGCTGTCAAACCTAAACCAAACGTTGTGCACTCAAATCTTTTGCTATATTTAGTTTATTTTGGCATCCGGATGATGATTCTAGCATGAAATTGCTTGGGCACCTGTTAATTTTTAAGATTTTGACACATTCAGCTCAAATGTACACAATTGCTGATTATGGCTGTCAAATCTAAACCAAACGTTGTGCACTCAAATCTTTTGCTGTATTTAGTTTATTTTGGCATCCGGATGATGATTCTAGCATGAATTTGCTTGGGCACCTGTTAATTTTTAAGATTTTGACACATTCAGCTCAATTGTACAATCATGCGCTAAAAACGCATTTAAAGCAATAAAAAGGTGATTATGGCTGTCAAACCTAAACCAAACGTTGTACACTCAAATCTTTTGCTGTATTTAGTTTATTTTGGCATCCGGATGATGATTCTAGCATGAAATTGCTTGGGCACCTGTTAATTTTTAAGATTTTGACACATTCAGCTCAAATGTACACAATTGCTGATTATGGCTGTCAAATCTAAACCAAACGTGCACTCAAATCTTTTGCTGTATTTAGTTTATTTTGGCATCCGGATGATGATTCTAGCATGAAATTGCTTGGGCACCTGTTAATTTTTAAGATTTTGACACATTCAGCTCAAATGTACAATCATGCGCTACAAACGCATTTAAAGCAATAAAAAAGGTGATTATGGCTGTCAAACCTAAACCAAACGTTGTGCACTCAAATCTTTTGCTGTATTTAGTTTATTTTGGCATCCGGATGATGATTCTAGCATGAAATTGCTTGGGCACCTGTTAATTTTTAAGATTTTGACACATTCAGCTCAAATGTACACAATTGCTGATTATGGCTGTCAAATCTGAACCAAACGTTGTGCACTCAAATCTTTTGCTGTATTTAGTTTATTTTGGCATCCGGATGATGATTCTAGCATGAAATTGCTTGGGCACCTGTTAATTTTTAAGATTTTGACACATTCAGCTCAAATGTACACGATTGCTGATTATGGCTGTCAAATCTAAACCAAAGGTTGTGCACTCAAATCTTTTGCTGTATTTAGTTTATTTTGGCATCCGGATGATGATTCTAGCATGAAATTGCTTGGGCACCTGTTAATTTTTAAGATTTTGACACATTCAGCTCAAATGTCCAATCATGCGCTAAAAACGCATTTAAAGCAATAATAGGGTGATTATTGCTGTCAAACCTAAACCAAACGTTGTGCACTCAAATCTTTTGCTGTATTTAGTTTATTTTGGCATCCGGATGATGATTCTAGCATGAAATTGCTTGGGCACCTGTTAATTTTTAAGATTTTGACACATTCAGCTCAAATGTACACAATTGCTGATTATGGCTGTCAAATCTAAACCAAACGTTGTGCACTCAAATCTTTTGCTGTATTTAGTTTATTTTGGCATCTGGATGATGATTCTAGTATGAAATTGCTTGGGCACCTGTTAATTTTTAAGATTTTGACACATTCAGCTCAAATGTACAATCATGCGCTAAAAACGCATTTAAAGCAATAAAAAGGTGATTATGGCTGTCAAACCTAAATCAAACGTTGTGCACCCAAATCTTTTGCTGTATTTAGTTTATTTTGGCATCCGGATAATGATTCTAGCATGAAATTGCTTGGGCACCTGTTAATTTTTAAGATTTTGACACATTCAGCTCAAATGTACACAATTGCTGATTATGGCTGTCAAATCTAAACCAAACGTTGTGCACTCAAATCTTTTGCTGTATTTAGTTTATTTTGGCATCCGGATGATGATTCTAGCATGAAATTGCTTGGGCACCTTTTAATTTTTAAGATTTTGACACATTCAGCTCAAATGTACAATCTTGCGCTAAAAACGCATTTAAAGCAATAAAAAGGTGATTATGGCTGTCAAACCTAAACCAAACGTTGTGCACTCATATCTTTTGCTGTATTTAGTTTATTTTGGCATCCGGATGATGATTCTAGCATGAAATTGCTTGGGCACCTGTTAATTTTTAAGATTTTGACACATTCAGCTCAAATGTACACAATTGCTGATTATGGCTGTCAAATCTAAACCAAACGTTGTGCATCAAATCTTTTGCTGTATTTAGTTTATTTTGGCATCCGGATGATGATTCTAGCATGAAATTGCTTGGGCACCTGTTAATTTTTAAGATTTTGACACATTCAGCTCAAATGTACAATCATGCGCAAAAACGCATTTAAAGCAATAAAAAGATGATTATGGCTGTCAAACCTAAACCAAACGTTGTGCACTCAAATCTTTTGCTGTATTTAGTTTATTTTGGCATCCGGATGATGATTCTAGCATGAAATTGCTTGGGCACCTGTCAATTTTTAAGATTTTGACACATTCAGCTCAAATGTACACAATTGCTGATTATGGCTGTCAAATCTAAACCAAACGTTGTGCACTCAAATCTTTTGCTGTATTTAGTTTATTTTGGCATCCGGATGATGATTCTAGTATGAAATTGCTTGGGCACCTGTTAATTTTTAAGATTTTGACACATTCAGCTCAAATGTACACAATTGCTGATTATGGCTGTCAAATCTAAACCAAACGTTGTGCACTCAAATCTTTTGCTGTATTTAGTTTATTTTGGCATCCGGATGATGATTCTAGCATGAAATTGCTTGGGCACCTGTTAATTTTTAAGATTTTGACACATTCAGCTCAAATGTACAATCATGCGCTAAAAATGCATTTAAAGCAATAAAAAGGTGATTATGGCTATCAAACCTAAACCAAACGTTGTGCACTCAAATCTTTTGCTGTATTTAGTTTATTTTGGCATCCGGATGATGATTCTAGCATGAAATTGCTTGGGCACCTGTTAATTTTTAAGATTTTGACACATTCAGCTCAAATGTACAATCATGCGCAAAAACGCATTTAAAGCAATAAAAAGAAGATTATGGCTGTCAAACCTAAACCAAACGTTGTGCACTCAAATCTTTTGCTATATTTAGTTTATTTTGGCATCCGGATGATGATTCTAGCATGAAATTGCTTGGGCACCTGTTAATTTTTAAGATTTTGACACATTCAGCTCAAATGTACACAATTGCTGATTATGGCTGTCAAATCTAAACCAAACGTTGTGCACTCAAATCTTTTGCTGTATTTAGTTTATTTTGGCATCCGGATGATGATTCTAGCATGAATTTGCTTGGGCACCTGTTAATTTTTAAGATTTTGACACATTCAGCTCAATTGTACAATCATGCGCTAAAAACGCATTTAAAGCAATAAAAAGGTGATTATGGCTGTCAAACCTAAACCAAACGTTGTACACTCAAATCTTTTGCTGTATTTAGTTTATTTTGGCATCCGGATGATGATTCTAGCATGAAATTGCTTGGGCACCTGTTAATTTTTAAGATTTTGACACATTCAGCTCAAATGTACACAATTGCTGATTATGGCTGTCAAATCTAAACCAAACGTGCACTCAAATCTTTTGCTGTATTTAGTTTATTTTGGCATCCGGATGATGATTCTAGCATGAAATTGCTTGGGCACCTGTTAATTTTTAAGATTTTGACACATTCAGCTCAAATGTACAATCATGCGCTACAAACGCATTTAAAGCAATAAAAAAGGTGATTATGGCTGTCAAACCTAAACCAAACGTTGTGCACTCAAATCTTTTGCTGTATTTAGTTTATTTTGGCATCCGGATGATGATTCTAGCATGAAATTGCTTGGGCACCTGTTAATTTTTAAGATTTTGACACATTCAGCTCAAATGTACACAATTGCTGATTATGGCTGTCAAATCTGAACCAAACGTTGTGCACTCAAATCTTTTGCTGTATTTAGTTTATTTTGGCATCCGGATGATGATTCTAGCATGAAATTGCTTGGGCACCTGTTAATTTTTAAGATTTTGACACATTCAGCTCAAATGTACACGATTGCTGATTATGGCTGTCAAATCTAAACCAAAGGTTGTGCACTCAAATCTTTTGCTGTATTTAGTTTATTTTGGCATCCGGATGATGATTCTAGCATGAAATTGCTTGGGCACCTGTTAATTTTTAAGATTTTGACACATTCAGCTCAAATGTCCAATCATGCGCTAAAAACGCATTTAAAGCAATAATAGGGTGATTATTGCTGTCAAACCTAAACCAAACGTTGTGCACTCAAATCTTTTGCTGTATTTAGTTTATTTTGGCATCCGGATGATGATTCTAGCATGAAATTGCTTGGGCACCTGTTAATTTTTAAGATTTTGACACATTCAGCTCAAATGTACACAATTGCTGATTATGGCTGTCAAATCTAAACCAAACGTTGTGCACTCAAATCTTTTGCTGTATTTAGTTTATTTTGGCATCTGGATGATGATTCTAGTATGAAATTGCTTGGGCACCTGTTAATTTTTAAGATTTTGACACATTCAGCTCAAATGTACAATCATGCGCTAAAAACGCATTTAAAGCAATAAAAAGGTGATTATGGCTGTCAAACCTAAATCAAACGTTGTGCACCCAAATCTTTTGCTGTATTTAGTTTATTTTGGCATCCGGATAATGATTCTAGCATGAAATTGCTTGGGCACCTGTTAATTTTTAAGATTTTGACACATTCAGCTCAAATGTACACAATTGCTGATTATGGCTGTCAAATCTAAACCAAACGTTGTGCACTCAAATCTTTTGCTGTATTTAGTTTATTTTGGCATCCGGATGATGATTCTAGCATGAAATTGCTTGGGCACCTTTTAATTTTTAAGATTTTGACACATTCAGCTCAAATGTACAATCTTGCGCTAAAAACGCATTTAAAGCAATAAAAAGGTGATTATGGCTGTCAAACCTAAACCAAACGTTGTGCACTCATATCTTTTGCTGTATTTAGTTTATTTTGGCATCCGGATGATGATTCTAGCATGAAATTGCTTGGGCACCTGTTAATTTTTAAGATTTTGACACATTCAGCTCAAATGTACACAATTGCTGATTATGGCTGTCAAATCTAAACCAAACGTTGTGCATCAAATCTTTTGCTGTATTTAGTTTATTTTGGCATCCGGATGATGATTCTAGCATGAAATTGCTTGGGCACCTGTTAATTTTTAAGATTTTGACACATTCAGCTCAAATGTACAATCATGCGCAAAAACGCATTTAAAGCAATAAAAAGATGATTATGGCTGTCAAACCTAAACCAAACGTTGTGCACTCAAATCTTTTGCTGTATTTAGTTTATTTTGGCATCCGGATGATGATTCTAGCATGAAATTGCTTGGGCACCTGTCAATTTTTAAGATTTTGACACATTCAGCTCAAATGTACACAATTGCTGATTATGGCTGTCAAATCTAAACCAAACGTTGTGCACTCAAATCTTTTGCTGTATTTAGTTTATTTTGGCATCCGGATGATGATTCTAGTATGAAATTGCTTGGGCACCTGTTAATTTTTAAGATTTTGACACATTCAGCTCAAATGTACACAATTGCTGATTATGGCTGTCAAATCTAAACCAAACGTTGTGCACTCAAATCTTTTGCTGTATTTAGTTTATTTTGGCATCCGGATGATGATTCTAGCATGAAATTGCTTGGGCACCTGTTAATTTTTAAGATTTTGACTCATTCAGCTCAAATGTACAATCATGCGCTAAAAAAGCATTTAAAGCAATAAAAAGGTGATTATGGCTGTCAAACCTAAACCAAACGTTGTGCACTCAAATCTTTTGCTGTATTTAGTTTAATTTGGGATCCGGATGATGATTCTAGCATGAAATTGCTTGGGCACCTGTCAATTTTTAAGATTTTGACACATTCAGCTCAAATGTACACGATTGCTGATTATGGCTGTCAAATCTAAACCAAACGTTGTGCACTCAAATCTTTTGCTGTATTTAGTTTATTTTGGCATCCGGATGATGATTCTAGCATGAAATTGCTTGGGCACCTGTTAATTTTTAAGATTTTGACACATTCAGCTCAAATGTACAATCATGCGCTAAAAACGCATTTAAAGCAATAAAAAGGTGATTATGGCTGTCAAACCTAAACCAAACGTTGTGCACCCAAATCTTTTGCTGTATTTAGTTTAATTTGGGATCCGGATGATGATTCTAGCATGAAATTGCTTGGGCACCTGTCAATTTTTAAGATTTTGACACATTCAGCTCAATTGTACAATCATGCGCTAAAAACGCATTTAAAGCAATAAAAAGGTGATTATGGCTGTCAAACCTAAACCAAACGTTGTGCACTCAAATCTTTTGCTGTATTTAGTTTATTTTGGCATCCGGATGATGATTCTAGCATGAAATTGCTTGGGCACCTGTTAATTTTTAAGATTTTGACACATTCAGCTCAATTGTACAATCATGCGCTAAAAACGCATTTAAAGCAATAAAAAGGTGATTATGGCTGTCAAACCTAAACCAAACGTTGTGCACTCAAATCTTTTGCTGTATTTAGTTTATTTTGGCATCCGGATGATGATTCTAGCATGAAATTGCTTGGGCACCTGTTAATTTTTAAGATTTTGACACATTCAGCTCAAATGTACACAATTGCTGATTATGGCTGTCAAATCTAAACCAAACGTTGTGCACTCAAATCTTTTGCTGTATTTAGTTTATTTTGGCATCCGGATGATGATTCTAGCATGAAATTGCTTGGGCACCTGTTAATTTTTAAGATTTTGACACATTCAGCTCAAATGTACACAATTGCTGATTATGGCTGTCAAATCTAAACCAAACGTTGTGCACTCAAATCTTTTGCTGTATTTAGTTTATTTTGGCATCCGGATGATGATTCTAGCATGAAATTGCTTGGGCACCTGTTAATTTTTAAGATTTTGACACATTCAGCTCAAATGTACAATCATGCGCTAAAAACGCATTTAAAGCAATAAAAAGGTGATTATGGCTGTCAAACCTAAACCAAACGTTGTGCACTCAAATCTTTTGCTGTATTTAGTTTGTTTTGGCATCCGGATGATGATTCTAGCATGATATTGCTTGGGCACCTGTTAATTTTTAAGATTTTGACACATTCAGCTCAAGTGTACACAATTGCTGATTATGGCTGTCAAATCTAAACCAAACGTTTTGCACTCAAATCTTTTGCTGTATTTAGTTTATTTTGGCATCCGGATGATGATTTTAGCATGAAATTGCTTGGGCACCTGTTAATTTTTAAGATTTTGACACATTCAGCTCAAATGTACAATCATGCGCTACAAACGCATTTAAAGCAATAAAAAGGTGATTATGGCTGTCAAACCTAAACCAAACGTTGTGCACTCAAATCTTTTGCTATATTTAGTTAATTTTGGCATCCGGATGATGATTCTAGCATGAAATTGCTTGGCACCTGTTAATTTTTAAGATTTTGACACATTCAGCTCAAATGTACACAATTGCTGATTATGGCTGTCAAATCTAAACCAAACGTTGTGCACTCAAACCTTTTGCTGTATTTAGTTTATTTGGCATCCGGATGATGATTCTAGCATGAAATTGCTTGGGCACCTGTTAATTTTTAAGATTTTGACACATTCAGCTCAATTGTACAATCATGCGCTAAAAACGCATTTAAAGCAATAAAAAGGTGATTATGGCTGTCAAACCTAAACCAAACGTTGTACACTCAAATCTTTTGCTGTATTTAGTTTATTTTGGCATCCGGATGATGATTCTAGCATGAAATTGCTTGGGCACCTGTTAATTTTTAAGATTTTGACACATTCAGCTCAAATGTACACAATTGCTGATTATGGCTGTCAAATCTAAACCAAACGTGCACTCAAATCTTTTGCTGTATTTAGTTTATTTTGGCATCCGGATGATGATTCTAGCATGAAATTGCTTGGGCACCTGTTAATTTTTAAGATTTTGACACATTCAGCTCAAATGTACAATCATGCGCTACAAACGCATTTAAAGCAATAAAAAAGGTGATTATGGCTGTCAAACCTAAACCAAACGTTGTGCACTCAAATCTTTTGCTGTATTTAGTTTATTTTGGCATCCGGATGATGATTCTAGCATGAAATTGCTTGGGCACCTGTTAATTTTTAAGATTTTGACACATTCAGCTCAAATGTACACAATTGCTGATTATGGCTGTCAAATCTGAACCAAACGTTGTGCACTCAAATCTTTTGCTGTATTTAGTTTATTTTGGCATCCGGATGATGATTCTAGCATGAAATTGCTTGGGCACCTGTTAATTTTTAAGATTTTGACACATTCAGCTCAAATGTACACGATTGCTGATTATGGCTGTCAAATCTAAACCAAAGGTTGTGCACTCAAATCTTTTGCTGTATTTAGTTTATTTTGGCATCCGGATGATGATTCTAGCATGAAATTGCTTGGGCACCTGTTAATTTTTAAGATTTTGACACATTCAGCTCAAATGTCCAATCATGCGCTAAAAACGCATTTAAAGCAATAATAGGGTGATTATTGCTGTCAAACCTAAACCAAACGTTGTGCACTCAAATCTTTTGCTGTATTTAGTTTATTTTGGCATCCGGATGATGATTCTAGCATGAAATTGCTTTGGCACCTGTTAATTTTTAAGATTTTGACACATTCAGCTCAAATGTACACAATTGCTGATTATGGCTGTCAAATCTAAACCAAACGTTGTGCACTCAAATCTTTTGCTGTATTTAGTTTATTTTGGCATCTGGATGATGATTCTAGTATGAAATTGCTTGGGCACCTGTTAATTTTTAAGATTTTGACACATTCAGCTCAAATGTACAATCATGCGCTAAAAACGCATTTAAAGCAATAAAAAGGTGATTATGGCTGTCAAACCTAAATCAAACGTTGTGCACCCAAATCTTTTGCTGTATTTAGTTTATTTTGGCATCCGGATAATGATTCTAGCATGAAATTGCTTGGGCACCTGTTAATTTTTAAGATTTTGACACATTCAGCTCAAATGTACACAATTGCTGATTATGGCTGTCAAATCTAAACCAAACGTTGTGCACTCAAATCTTTTGCTGTATTTAGTTTATTTTGGCATCCGGATGATGATTCTAGCATGAAATTACTTGGGCACCTTTTAATTTTTAAGATTTTGACACATTCAGCTCAAATGTACAATCTTGCGCTAAAAACGCATTTAAAGCAATAAAAAGGTGATTATGGCTGTCAAACCTAAACCAAACGTTGTGCACTCATATCTTTTGCTGTATTTAGTTTATTTTGGCATCCGGATGATGATTCTAGCATGAAATTGCTTGGGCACCTGTTAATTTTTAAGATTTTGACACATTCAGCTCAAATGTACACAATTGCTGATTATGGCTGTCAAATCTAAACCAAACGTTGTGCATCAAATCTTTTGCTGTATTTAGTTTATTTTGGCATCCGGATGATGATTCTAGCATGAAATTGCTTGGGCACCTGTTAATTTTTAAGATTTTGACACATTCAGCTCAAATGTACAATCATGCGCAAAAACGCATTTAAAGCAATAAAAAGATGATTATGGCTGTCAAACCTAAACCAAACGTTGTGCACTCAAATCTTTTGCTGTATTTAGTTTATTTTGGCATCCGGATGATGATTCTAGCATGAAATTGCTTGGGCACCTGTCAATTTTTAAGATTTTGACACATTCAGCTCAAATGTACACAATTGCTGATTATGGCTGTCAAATCTAAACCAAACGTTGTGCACTCAAATCTTTTGCTGTATTTAGTTTATTTTGGCATCCGGATGATGATTCTAGTATGAAATTGCTTGGGCACCTGTTAATTTTTAAGATTTTGACACATTCAGCTCAAATGTACACAATTGCTGATTATGGCTGTCAAATCTAAACCAAACGTTGTGCACTCAAATCTTTTGCTGTATTTAGTTTATTTTGGCATCCGGATGATGATTCTAGCATGAAATTGCTTGGGCACCTGTTAATTTTTAAGATTTTGACACATTCAGCTCAAATGTACAATCATGCGCTAAAAACGCATTTAAAGCAATAAAAAGGTGATTATGGCTATCAAACCTAAACCAAACGTTGTGCACTCAAATCTTTTGCTGTATTTAGTTTATTTTGGCATCCGGATGATGATTCTAGCATGAAATTGCTTGGGCACCTGTTAATTTTTAAGATTTTGACACATTCAGCTCAAATGTACAATCATGCGCAAAAACGCATTTAAAGCAATAAAAAGAAGATTATGGCTGTCAAACCTAAACCAAACGTTGTGCACTCAAATCTTTTGCTATATTTAGTTTATTTTGGCATCCGGATGATGATTCTAGCATGAAATTGCTTGGGCACCTGTTAATTTTTAAGATTTTGACACATTCAGCTCAAATGTACACAATTGCTGATTATGGCTGTCAAATCTAAACCAAACGTTGTGCACTCAAATCTTTTGCTGTATTTAGTTTATTTTGGCATCCGGATGATGATTCTAGCATGAAATTGCTTGGGCACCTGTTAATTTTTAAGATTTTGACACATTCAGCTCAATTGTACAATCATGCGCTAAAAACGCATTTAAAGCAATAAAAAGGTGATTATGGCTGTCAAACCTAAACCAAACGTTGTACACTCAAATCTTTTGCTGTATTTAGTTTATTTTGGCATCCGGATGATGATTCTAGCATGAAATTGCTTGGGCACCTGTTAATTTTTAAGATTTTGACACATTCAGCTCAAATGTACACAATTGCTGATTATGGCTGTCAAATCTAAACCAAACGTGCACTCAAATCTTTTGCTGTATTTAGTTTATTTTGGCATCCGGATGATGATTCTAGCATGAAATTGCTTGGGCACCTGTTAATTTTTAAGATTTTGACACATTCAGCTCAAATGTACAATCATGCGCTACAAACGCATTTAAAGCAATAAAAAAGGTGATAATGGCTGTCAAACCTAAACCAAACGTTGTGCACTCAAATCTTTTGCTGTATTTAGTTTATTTTGGCATCCGGATGATGATTCTAGCATGAAATTGCTTGGGCACCTGTTAATTTTTAAGATTTTGACACCTTCAGCTCAAATGTACACAATTGCTGATTATGGCTGTCAAATCTGAACCAAACGTTGTGCACTCAAATCTTTTGCTGTATTTAGTTTATTTTGGCATCCGGATGATGATTCTAGCATGAAATTGCTTGGGCACCTGTTAATTTTTAAGATTTTGACACATTCAGCTCAAATGTACACGATTGCTGATTATGGCTGTCAAATCTAAACCAAAGGTTGTGCACTCAAATCTTTTGCTGTATTTAGTTTATTTTGGCATCCGGATGATGATTCTAGCATGAAATTGCTTGGGCACCTGTTAATTTTTAAGATTTTGACACATTCAGCTCAAATGTCCAATCATGCGCTAAAAACGCATTTAAAGCAATAATAGGGTGATTATTGCTGTCAAACCTAAACCAAACGTTGTGCACTCAAATCTTTTGCTGTATTTAGTTTATTTTGGCATCCGGATGATGATTCTAGCATGAAATTGCTTGGGCACCTGTTAATTTTTAAGATTTTGACACATTCAGCTCAAATGTACACAATTGCTGATTATGGCTGTCAAATCTAAACCAAACGTTGTGCACTCAAATCTTTTGCTGTATTTAGTTTATTTTGGCATCTGGATGATGATTCTAGTATGAAATTGCTTGGGCACCTGTTAATTTTTAAGATTTTGACACATTCAGCTCAAATGTACAATCATGCGCTAAAAACGCATTTAAAGCAATAAAAAGGTGATTATGGCTGTCAAACCTAAATCAAACGTTGTGCACCCAAATCTTTTGCTGTATTTAGTTTATTTTGGCATCCGGATAATGATTCTAGCATGAAATTGCTTGGGCACCTGTTAATTTTTAAGATTTTGACACATTCAGCTCAAATGTACACAATTGCTGATTATGGCTGTCAAATCTAAACCAAACGTTGTGCACTCAAATCTTTTGCTGTATTTAGTTTATTTTGGCATCCGGATGATGATTCTAGCATGAAATTGCTTGGGCACCTTTTAATTTTTAAGATTTTGACACATTCAGCTCAAATGTACAATCTTGCGCTAAAAACGCATTTAAAGCAATAAAAAGGTGATTATGGCTGTCAAACCTAAACCAAACGTTGTGCACTCATATCTTTTGCTGTATTTAGTTTATTTTGGCATCCGGATGATGATTCTAGCATGAAATTGCTTGGGCACCTGTTAATTTTTAAGATTTTGACACATTCAGCTCAAATGTACACAATTGCTGATTATGGCTGTCAAATCTAAACCAAACGTTGTGCATCAAATCTTTTGCTGTATTTAGTTTATTTTGGCATCCGGATGATGATTCTAACATGAAATTGCTTGGGCACCTGTTAATTTTTAAGATTTTGACACATTCAGCTCAAATGTACAATCATGCGCAAAAACGCATTTAAAGCAATAAAAAGATGATTATGGCTGTCAAACCTAAACCAAACGTTGTGCACTCAAATCTTTTGCTGTATTTAGTTTATTTTGGCATCCGGATGATGATTCTAGCATGAAATTGCTTGGGCACCTGTCAATTTTTAAGATTTTGACACATTCAGCTCAAATGTACACAATTGCTGATTATGGCTGTCAAATCTAAACCAAACGTTGTGCACTCAAATCTTTTGCTGTATTTAGTTTATTTTGGCATCCGGATGATGATTCTAGTATGAAATTGCTTGGGCACCTGTTAATTTTTAAGATTTTGACACATTCAGCTCAAATGTACACAATTGCTGATTATGGCTGTCAAATCTAAACCAAACGTTGTGCACTCAAATCTTTTGCTGTATTTAGTTTATTTTGGCATCCGGATGATGATTCTAGCATGAAATTGCTTGGGCACCTGTTAATTTTTAAGATTTTGACTCATTCAGCTCAAATGTACAATCATGCGCTAAAAAAGCATTTAAAGCAATAAAAAGGTGATTATGGCTGTCAAACCTAAACCAAACGTTGTGCACTCAAATCTTTTGCTGTATTTAGTTTAATTTGGGATCCGGATGATGATTCTAGCATGAAATTGCTTGGGCACCTGTCAATTTTTAAGATTTTGACACATTCAGCTCAAATGTACACGATTGCTGATTATGGCTGTCAAATCTAAACCAAACGTTGTGCACTCAAATCTTTTGCTGTATTTAGTTTATTTTGGCATCCGGATGATGATTCTAGCATGAAATTGCTTGGGCACCTGTTAATTTTTAAGATTTTGACACATTCAGCTCAAATGTACAATCATGCGCTAAAAACGCATTTAAAGCAATAAAAAGGTGATTATGGCTGTCAAACCTAAACCAAACGTTGTGCACCCAAATCTTTTGCTGTATTTAGTTTAATTTGGGATCCGGATGATGATTCTAGCATGAAATTGCTTGGGCACCTGTCAATTTTTAAGATTTTGACACATTCAGCTCAAATGTACACGATTGCTGATTATGGCTGTCAAATCTAAACCAAACGTTGTGCACTCAAATCTTTTGCTGTATTTAGTTTATTTTGGCATCCGGATGATGATTCTAGCATGAAATTGCTTGGGCACCTGTTAATTTTTAAGATTTTGACACATTCAGCTCAAATGTACAATCATGCGCAAAAACACATTTAAAGCAATAAAAAGATGATTATGGCTGTCAAACCTAAACCAAACGTTGTGCACTCAAATCTTTTGCTGTATTTAGTTTATTTTGGCATCCGGATGATGATTCTAGCATGAAATTGCTTGGGCACCTGTTAATTTTTAAGATTTTGACACATTCAGCTCAAATGTACACAATTGCTGATTATGGCTGTCAAATCTAAACCAAACGTTGTGCACTCAAATCTTTTGCTGTATTTAGTTTATTTTGGCATCCGGATGATGATTCTAGCATGAAATTGCTTGGGCACCTGTTAATTTTTAAGATTTTGACACATTCAGCTCAAATGTACACAATTGCTGATTATGGCTGTCAAATCTAAACCAAACGTTGTGCACTCAAATCTTTTGCTGTATTTAGTTTATTTTGGCATCCGGATGATGATTCTAGCATGAAATTGCTTGGGCACCTGTTAATTTTTAAGATTTTGACACATTCAGCTCAAATGTACAATCATGCGCTAAAAACGCATTTAAAGCAATAAAAAGGTGATTATGGCTGTCAAACCTAAACCAAACGTTGTGCACTCAAATCTTTTGCTGTATTTAGTTTATTTTGGCATCCGGATGATGATTCTAGCATGAAATTGCTTGGGCACCTGTTAATTTTTAAGATTTTGACACATTCAGCTCAAATGTACACAATTGCTGATTATGGCTGTCAAATCTAAACCAAACGTTGTGCACTCAAATCTTTTGCTGTATTTAGTTTATTTTGGCATCTGGATGATGATTCTAGTATGAAATTGCTTGGGCACCTGTTAATTTTTAAGATTTTGACACATTCAGCTCAAATGTACAATCATGCGCTAAAAACGCATTTAAAGCAATAAAAAGGTGATTATGGCTGTCAAACCTAAATCAAACGTTGTGCACCCAAATCTTTTGCTGTATTTAGTTTATTTTGGCATCCGGATAATGATTCTAGCATGAAATTGCTTGGGCACCTGTTAATTTTTAAGATTTTGACACATTCAGCTCAAATGTACACAATTGCTGATTATGGCTGTCAAATCTAAACCAAACGTTGTGCACTCAAATCTTTTGCTGTATTTAGTTTATTTTGGCATCCGGATGATGATTCTAGCATGAAATTGCTTGGGCACCTTTTAATTTTTAAGATTTTGACACATTCAGCTCAAATGTACAATCTTGCGCTAAAAACGCATTTAAAGCAATAAAAAGGTGATTATGGCTGTCAAACCTAAACCAAACGTTGTGCACTCATATCTTTTGCTGTATTTAGTTTATTTTGGCATCCGGATGATGATTCTAGCATGAAATTGCTTGGGCACCTGTTAATTTTTAAGATTTTGACACATTCAGCTCAAATGTACACAATTGCTGATTATGGCTGTCAAATCTAAACCAAACGTTGTGCATCAAATCTTTTGCTGTATTTAGTTTATTTTGGCATCCGGATGATGATTCTAGCATGAAATTGCTTGGGCACCTGTTAATTTTTAAGATTTTGACACATTCAGCTCAAATGTACACAATTGCTGATTATGGCTGTCAAATCTAAACCAAACGTTGTGCACTCAAACCTTTTGCTGTATTTAGTTTATTTTGGCATCCGGATGATGATTCTAGCATGAAATTGCTTGGGCACCTGTTAATTTTTAAGATTTTGACACATTCAGCTCAATTGTACAATCATGCGCTAAAAACGCATTTAAAGCAATAAAAAGGTGATTATGGCTGTCAAACCTAAACCAAACGTTGTACACTCAAATCTTTTGCTGTATTTAGTTTATTTTGGCATCCGGATGATGATTCTAGCATGAAATTGCTTGGGCACCTGTTAATTTTTAAGATTTTGACACATTCAGCTCAAATGTACACAATTGCTGATTATGGCTGTCAAATCTAAACCAAACGTTGTGCACTCAAATCTTTTGCTGTATTTAGTTTATTTTGGCATCTGGATGATGATTCTAGTATGAAATTGCTTGGGCACCTGTTAATTTTTAAGATTTTGACACATTCAGCTCAAATGTACAATCATGCGCTAAAAACGCATTTAAAGCAATAAAAAGGTGATTATGGCTGTCAAACCTAAATCAAACGTTGTGCACCCAAATCTTTTGCTGTATTTAGTTTATTTTGGCATCCGGATAATGATTCTAGCATGAAATTGCTTGGGCACCTGTTAATTTTTAAGATTTTGACACATTCAGCTCAAATGTACACAATTGCTGATTATGGCTGTCAAATCTAAACCAAACGTTGTGCACTCAAATCTTTTGCTGTATTTAGTTTATTTTGGCATCCGGATGATGATTCTAGCATGAAATTGCTTGGGCACCTTTTAATTTTTAAGATTTTGACACATTCAGCTCAAATGTACAATCTTGCGCTAAAAACGCATTTAAAGCAATAAAAAGGTGATTATGGCTGTCAAACCTAAACCAAACGTTGTGCACTCATATCTTTTGCTGTATTTAGTTTATTTTGGCATCCGGATGATGATTCTAGCATGAAATTGCTTGGGCACCTGTTAATTTTTAAGATTTTGACACATTCAGCTCAAATGTACACAATTGCTGATTATGGCTGTCAAATCTAAACCAAACGTTGTGCATCAAATCTTTTGCTGTATTTAGTTTATTTTGGCATCCGGATGATGATTCTAGCATGAAATTGCTTGGGCACCTGTTAATTTTTAAGATTTTGACACATTCAGCTCAAATGTACACAATTGCTGATTATGGCTGTCAAATCTAAACCAAACGTTGTGCACTCAAACCTTTTGCTGTATTTAGTTTATTTTGGCATCCGGATGATGATTCTAGCATGAAATTGCTTGGGCACCTGTTAATTTTTAAGATTTTGACACATTCAGCTCAATTGTACAATCATGCGCTAAAAACGCATTTAAAGCAATAAAAAGGTGATTATGGCTGTCAAACCTAAACCAAACGTTGTACACTCAAATCTTTTGCTGTATTTAGTTTATTTTGGCATCCGGATGATGATTCTAGCATGAAATTGCTTGGGCACCTGTTAATTTTTAAGATTTTGACACATTCAGCTCAAATGTACACAATTGCTGATTATGGCTGTCAAATCTAAACCAAACGTGCACTCAAATCTTTTGCTGTATTTAGTTTATTTTGGCATCCGGATGATGATTCTAGCATGAAATTGCTTGGGCACCTGTTAATTTTTAAGATTTTGACACATTCAGCTCAAATGTACAATCATGCGCTACAAACGCATTTAAAGCAATAAAAAAGGTGATTATGGCTGTCAAACCTAAACCAAACGTTGTGCACTCAAATCGTTTGCTGTATTTAGTTTATTTTGGCATCCGGATGATGATTCTAGCATGAAATTGCTAGGGCACCTGTTAATTTTTAAGATTTTGACACATTCAGCTCAAATGTACACAATTGCTGATTATGGCTGTCAAATCTGAACCAAACGTTGTGCACTCAAATCTTTTGCTGTATTTAGTTTATTTTGGCATCCGGATGATGATTCTAGCATGAAATTGCTTGGGCACCTGTTAATTTTTAAGATTTTGACACATTCAGCTCAAATGTACACGATTGCTGATTATGGCTGTCAAATCTAAACCAAAGGTTGTGCACTCAAATCTTTTGCTGTATTTAGTTTATTTTGGCATCCGGATGATGATTCTAGCATGAAATTGCTTGGGCACCTGTTAATTTTTAAGATTTTGACACATTCAGCTCAAATGTCCAATCATGCGCTAAAAACGCATTTAAAGCAATAATAGGGTGATTATTGCTGTCAAACCTAAACCAAACGTTGTGCACTCAAATCTTTTGCTGTATTTAGTTTATTTTGGCATCCGGATGATGATTCTAGCATGAAATTGCTTTGGCACCTGTTAATTTTTAAGATTTTGACACATTCAGCTCAAATGTACACAATTGCTGATTATGGCTGTCAAATCTAAACCAAACGTTGTGCACTCAAATCTTTTGCTGTATTTAGTTTATTTTGGCATCTGGATGATGATTCTAGTATGAAATTGCTTGGGCACCTGTTAATTTTTAAGATTTTGACACATTCAGCTCAAATGTACAATCTTGCGCTAAAAACGCATTTAAAGCAATAAAAAGGTGATTATGGCTGTCAAACCTAAACCAAACGTTGTGCACTCATATCTTTTGCTGTATTTAGTTTATTTTGGCATCCGGATGATGATTCTAGCATGAAATTGCTTGGGCACCTGTTAATTTTTAAGATTTTGACACATTCAGCTCAAATGTACACAATTGCTGATTATGGCTGTCAAATCTAAACCAAATGTTGTGCATCAAATCTTTTGCTGTATTTAGTTTATTTTGGCATCCGGATGATGATTCTAGCATGAAATTGCTTGGGCACCTGTTAATTTTTAAGATTTTGACACATTCAGCTCAAATGTACAATCATGCGCAAAAACGCATTTAAAGCAATAAAAAGATGATTATGGCTGTCAAACCTAAACCAAACGTTGTGCACTCAAATCTTTTGCTGTATTTAGTTTATTTTGGCATCCGGATGATGATTCTAGCATGAAATTGCTTGGGCACCTGTCAATTTTTAAGATTTTGACACATTCAGCTCAAATGTACACAATTGCTGATTATGGCTGTCAAATCTAAACCAAACGTTGTGCACTCAAATCTTTTGCTGTATTTAGTTTATTTTGGCATCCGGATGATGATTCTAGTATGAAATTGCTTGGGCACCTGTTAATTTTTAAGATTTTGACACATTCAGCTCAAATGTACACAATTGCTGATTATGGCTGTCAAATCTAAACCAAACGTTGTGCACTCAAATCTTTTGCTGTATTTAGTTTATTTTGGCATCCGGATGATGATTCTAGCATGAAATTGCTTGGGCACCTGTTAATTTTTAAGATTTTGACTCATTCAGCTCAAATGTACAATCATGCGCTAAAAAAGCATTTAAAGCAATAAAAAGGTGATTATGGCTGTCAAACCTAAACCAAACGTTGTGCACTCAAATCTTTTGCTGTATTTAGTTTAATTTGGGATCCGGATGATGATTCTAGCATGAAATTGCTTGGGCACCTGTCAATTTTTAAGATTTTGACACATTCAGCTCAAATGTACACGATTGCTGATTATGGCTGTCAAATCTAAACCAAAGGTTGTGCACTCAAATCTTTTGCTGTATTTAGTTTATTTTGGCATCCGGATGATGATTCTAGCATGAAATTGCTTGGGCACCTGTTAATTTTTAAGATTTTGACACATTCAGCTCAAATGTACAATCATGCGCAAAAACACATTTAAAGCAATAAAAAGATGATTATGGCTGTCAAACCTAAACCAAACGTTGTGCACTCAAATCTTTTGCTGTATTTAGTTTATTTTGGCATCCGGATGATGATTCTAGCATGAAATTGCTTGGGCACCTGTCAATTTTTAAGATTTTGACACATTCAGCTCAAATGTACACAATTGCTGATTATGGCTGTCAAATCTAAACCAAACGTTGTGCACTCAAATCTTTTGCTGTATTTAGTTTATTTTGGCATCCGGATGATGATTTTAGTATGAAATTGCTTGGGCACCTGTTAATTTTTAAGATTTTGACACATTCAGCTCAAATGTACACAATTGCTGATTATGGCTGTCAAATCTGAACCAAACGTTGTGCACTCAAATCTTTTGCTGTATTTAGTTTATTTTGGCATCCGGATGATGATTCTAGCATGAAATTGCTTGGGCACCTGTTAATTTTTAAGATTTTGACACATTCAGCTCAAATGTACACGATTGCTGATTATGGCTGTCAAATCTAAACCAAAGGTTGTGCACTCAAATCTTTTGCTGTATTTAGTTTATTTTGGCATCCGGATGATGATTCTAGCATGAAATTGCTTGGGCACCTGTTAATTTTTAAGATTTTGACACATTCAGCTCAAATGTCCAATCATGCGCTAAAAACGCATTTAAAGCAATAATAGGGTGATTATTGCTGTCAAACCTAAACCAAACGTTGTGCACTCAAATCTTTTGCTGTATTTAGTTTATTTTGGCATCCGGATGATGATTCTAGCATGAAATTGCTTTGGCACCTGTTAATTTTTAAGATTTTGACACATTCAGCTCAAATGTACACAATTGCTGATTATGGCTGTCAAATCTAAACCAAACGTTGTGCACTCAAATCTTTTGCTGTATTTAGTTTATTTTGGCATCTGGATGATGATTCTAGTATGAAATTGCTTGGGCACCTGTTAATTTTTAAGATTTTGACACATTCAGCTCAAATGTACAATCATGCGCTAAAAACGCATTTAAAGCAATAAAAAGGTGATTATGGCTGTCAAACCTAAATCAAACGTTGTGCACCCAAATCTTTTGCTGTATTTAGTTTATTTTGGCATCCGGATAATGATTCTAGCATGAAATTGCTTGGGCACCTGTTAATTTTTAAGATTTTGACACATTCAGCTCAAATGTACACAATTGCTGATTATGGCTGTCAAATCTAAACCAAACGTTGTGCACTCAAATCTTTTGCTGTATTTAGTTTATTTTGGCATCCGGATGATGATTCTAGCATGAAATTACTTGGGCACCTTTTAATTTTTAAGATTTTGACACATTCAGCTCAAATGTACAATCTTGCGCTAAAAACGCATTTAAAGCAATAAAAAGGTGATTATGGCTGTCAAACCTAAACCAAACGTTGTGCACTCATATCTTTTGCTGTATTTAGTTTATTTTGGCATCCGGATGATGATTCTAGCATGAAATTGCTTGGGCACCTGTTAATTTTTAAGATTTTGACACATTCAGCTCAAATGTACACAATTGCTGATTATGGCTGTCAAATCTAAACCAAACGTTGTGCATCAAATCTTTTGCTGTATTTAGTTTATTTTGGCATCCGGATGATGATTCTAGCATGAAATTGCTTGGGCACCTGTTAATTTTTAAGATTTTGACACATTCAGCTCAAATGTACAATCATGCGCAAAAACGCATTTAAAGCAATAAAAAGATGATTATGGCTGTCAAACCTAAACCAAACGTTGTGCACTCAAATCTTTTGCTGTATTTAGTTTATTTTGGCATCCGGATGATGATTCTAGCATGAAATTGCTTGGGCACCTGTCAATTTTTAAGATTTTGACACATTCAGCTCAAATGTACACAATTGCTGATTATGGCTGTCAAATCTAAACCAAACGTTGTGCACTCAAATCTTTTGCTGTATTTAGTTTATTTTGGCATCCGGATGATGATTCTAGTATGAAATTGCTTGGGCACCTGTTAATTTTTAAGATTTTGACACATTCAGCTCAAATGTACACAATTGCTGATTATGGCTGTCAAATCTAAACCAAACGTTGTGCACTCAAATCTTTTGCTGTATTTAGTTTATTTTGGCATCCGGATGATGATTCTAGCATGAAATTGCTTGGGCACCTGTTAATTTTTAAGATTTTGACACATTCAGCTCAAATGTACAATCATGCGCTAAAAACGCATTTAAAGCAATAAAAAGGTGATTATGGCTATCAAACCTAAACCAAACGTTGTGCACTCAAATCTTTTGCTGTATTTAGTTTATTTTGGCATCCGGATGATGATTCTAGCATGAAATTGCTTGGGCACCTGTTAATTTTTAAGATTTTGACACATTCAGCTCAAATGTACAATCATGCGCAAAAACGCATTTAAAGCAATAAAAAGAAGATTATGGCTGTCAAACCTAAACCAAACGTTGTGCACTCAAATCTTTTGCTATATTTAGTTTATTTTGGCATCCGGATGATGATTCTAGCATGAAATTGCTTGGGCACCTGTTAATTTTTAAGATTTTGACACATTCAGCTCAAATGTACACAATTGCTGATTATGGCTGTCAAATCTAAACCAAACGTTGTGCACTCAAATCTTTTGCTGTATTTAGTTTATTTTGGCATCCGGATGATGATTCTAGCATGAAATTGCTTGGGCACCTGTTAATTTTTAAGATTTTGACACATTCAGCTCAATTGTACAATCATGCGCTAAAAACGCATTTAAAGCAATAAAAAGGTGATTATGGCTGTCAAACCTAAACCAAACGTTGTACACTCAAATCTTTTGCTGTATTTAGTTTATTTTGGCATCCGGATGATGATTCTAGCATGAAATTGCTTGGGCACCTGTTAATTTTTAAGATTTTGACACATTCAGCTCAAATGTACACAATTGCTGATTATGGCTGTCAAATCTAAACCAAACGTGCACTCAAATCTTTTGCTGTATTTAGTTTATTTTGGCATCCGGATGATGATTCTAGCATGAAATTGCTTGGGCACCTGTTAATTTTTAAGATTTTGACACATTCAGCTCAAATGTACAATCATGCGCTACAAACGCATTTAAAGCAATAAAAAAGGTGATAATGGCTGTCAAACCTAAACCAAACGTTGTGCACTCAAATCTTTTGCTGTATTTAGTTTATTTTGGCATCCGGATGATGATTCTAGCATGAAATTGCTTGGGCACCTGTTAATTTTTAAGATTTTGACACCTTCAGCTCAAATGTACACAATTGCTGATTATGGCTGTCAAATCTGAACCAAACGTTGTGCACTCAAATCTTTTGCTGTATTTAGTTTATTTTGGCATCCGGATGATGATTCTAGCATGAAATTGCTTGGGCACCTGTTAATTTTTAAGATTTTGACACATTCAGCTCAAATGTACACGATTGCTGATTATGGCTGTCAAATCTAAACCAAAGGTTGTGCACTCAAATCTTTTGCTGTATTTAGTTTATTTTGGCATCCGGATGATGATTCTAGCATGAAATTGCTTGGGCACCTGTTAATTTTTAAGATTTTGACACATTCAGCTCAAATGTCCAATCATGCGCTAAAAACGCATTTAAAGCAATAATAGGGTGATTATTGCTGTCAAACCTAAACCAAACGTTGTGCACTCAAATCTTTTGCTGTATTTAGTTTATTTTGGCATCCGGATGATGATTCTAGCATGAAATTGCTTGGGCACCTGTTAATTTTTAAGATTTTGACACATTCAGCTCAAATGTACACAATTGCTGATTATGGCTGTCAAATCTAAACCAAACGTTGTGCACTCAAATCTTTTGCTGTATTTAGTTTATTTTGGCATCTGGATGATGATTCTAGTATGAAATTGCTTGGGCACCTGTTAATTTTTAAGATTTTGACACATTCAGCTCAAATGTACAATCATGCGCTAAAAACGCATTTAAAGCAATAAAAAGGTGATTATGGCTGTCAAACCTAAATCAAACGTTGTGCACCCAAATCTTTTGCTGTATTTAGTTTATTTTGGCATCCGGATAATGATTCTAGCATGAAATTGCTTGGGCACCTGTTAATTTTTAAGATTTTGACACATTCAGCTCAAATGTACACAATTGCTGATTATGGCTGTCAAATCTAAACCAAACGTTGTGCACTCAAATCTTTTGCTGTATTTAGTTTATTTTGGCATCCGGATGATGATTCTAGCATGAAATTGCTTGGGCACCTTTTAATTTTTAAGATTTTGACACATTCAGCTCAAATGTACAATCTTGCGCTAAAAACGCATTTAAAGCAATAAAAAGGTGATTATGGCTGTCAAACCTAAACCAAACGTTGTGCACTCATATCTTTTGCTGTATTTAGTTTATTTTGGCATCCGGATGATGATTCTAGCATGAAATTGCTTGGGCACCTGTTAATTTTTAAGATTTTGACACATTCAGCTCAAATGTACACAATTGCTGATTATGGCTGTCAAATCTAAACCAAACGTTGTGCATCAAATCTTTTGCTGTATTTAGTTTATTTTGGCATCCGGATGATGATTCTAACATGAAATTGCTTGGGCACCTGTTAATTTTTAAGATTTTGACACATTCAGCTCAAATGTACAATCATGCGCAAAAACGCATTTAAAGCAATAAAAAGATGATTATGGCTGTCAAACCTAAACCAAACGTTGTGCACTCAAATCTTTTGCTGTATTTAGTTTATTTTGGCATCCGGATGATGATTCTAGCATGAAATTGCTTGGGCACCTGTCAATTTTTAAGATTTTGACACATTCAGCTCAAATGTACACAATTGCTGATTATGGCTGTCAAATCTAAACCAAACGTTGTGCACTCAAATCTTTTGCTGTATTTAGTTTATTTTGGCATCCGGATGATGATTCTAGTATGAAATTGCTTGGGCACCTGTTAATTTTTAAGATTTTGACACATTCAGCTCAAATGTACACAATTGCTGATTATGGCTGTCAAATCTAAACCAAACGTTGTGCACTCAAATCTTTTGCTGTATTTAGTTTATTTTGGCATCCGGATGATGATTCTAGCATGAAATTGCTTGGGCACCTGTTAATTTTTAAGATTTTGACTCATTCAGCTCAAATGTACAATCATGCGCTAAAAAAGCATTTAAAGCAATAAAAAGGTGATTATGGCTGTCAAACCTAAACCAAACGTTGTGCACTCAAATCTTTTGCTGTATTTAGTTTAATTTGGGATCCGGATGATGATTCTAGCATGAAATTGCTTGGGCACCTGTCAATTTTTAAGATTTTGACACATTCAGCTCAAATGTACACGATTGCTGATTATGGCTGTCAAATCTAAACCAAACGTTGTGCACTCAAATCTTTTGCTGTATTTAGTTTATTTTGGCATCCGGATGATGATTCTAGCATGAAATTGCTTGGGCACCTGTTAATTTTTAAGATTTTGACACATTCAGCTCAAATGTACAATCATGCGCTAAAAACGCATTTAAAGCAATAAAAAGGTGATTATGGCTGTCAAACCTAAACCAAACGTTGTGCACCCAAATCTTTTGCTGTATTTAGTTTAATTTGGGATCCGGATGATGATTCTAGCATGAAATTGCTTGGGCACCTGTCAATTTTTAAGATTTTGACACATTCAGCTCAAATGTACACGATTGCTGATTATGGCTGTCAAATCTAAACCAAACGTTGTGCACTCAAATCTTTTGCTGTATTTAGTTTATTTTGGCATCCGGATGATGATTCTAGCATGAAATTGCTTGGGCACCTGTTAATTTTTAAGATTTTGACACATTCAGCTCAAATGTACAATCATGCGCAAAAACACATTTAAAGCAATAAAAAGATGATTATGGCTGTCAAACCTAAACCAAACGTTGTGCACTCAAATCTTTTGCTGTATTTAGTTTATTTTGGCATCCGGATGATGATTCTAGCATGAAATTGCTTGGGCACCTGTTAATTTTTAAGATTTTGACACATTCAGCTCAAATGTACACAATTGCTGATTATGGCTGTCAAATCTAAACCAAACGTTGTGCACTCAAATCTTTTGCTGTATTTAGTTTATTTTGGCATCCGGATGATGATTCTAGCATGAAATTGCTTGGGCACCTGTTAATTTTTAAGATTTTGACACATTCAGCTCAAATGTACACAATTGCTGATTATGGCTGTCAAATCTAAACCAAACGTTGTGCACTCAAATCTTTTGCTGTATTTAGTTTATTTTGGCATCCGGATGATGATTCTAGCATGAAATTGCTTGGGCACCTGTTAATTTTTAAGATTTTGACACATTCAGCTCAAATGTACAATCATGCGCTAAAAACGCATTTAAAGCAATAAAAAGGTGATTATGGCTGTCAAACCTAAACCAAACGTTGTGCACTCAAATCTTTTGCTGTATTTAGTTTATTTTGGCATCCGGATGATGATTCTAGCATGAAATTGCTTGGGCACCTGTTAATTTTTAAGATTTTGACACATTCAGCTCAAATGTACACAATTGCTGATTATGGCTGTCAAATCTAAACCAAACGTTGTGCACTCAAATCTTTTGCTGTATTTAGTTTATTTTGGCATCTGGATGATGATTCTAGTATGAAATTGCTTGGGCACCTGTTAATTTTTAAGATTTTGACACATTCAGCTCAAATGTACAATCATGCGCTAAAAACGCATTTAAAGCAATAAAAAGGTGATTATGGCTGTCAAACCTAAATCAAACGTTGTGCACCCAAATCTTTTGCTGTATTTAGTTTATTTTGGCATCCGGATAATGATTCTAGCATGAAATTGCTTGGGCACCTGTTAATTTTTAAGATTTTGACACATTCAGCTCAAATGTACACAAT
This sequence comes from Festucalex cinctus, assembly GCF_051991245.1. Lineage (NCBI taxonomy): Eukaryota > Metazoa > Chordata > Actinopteri > Syngnathiformes > Syngnathidae > Festucalex > Festucalex cinctus. The sequence continues at coordinate 31,030,538 of NC_135416.1, read as the reverse complement.
TGCTGATTATGGCTGTCAAATCTAAACCAAACGTTGTGCACTCAAATCTTTTGCTGTATTTAGTTTATTTTGGCATCCGGATGATGATTCTAGCATGAAATTGCTTGGGCACCTTTTAATTTTTAAGATTTTGACACATTCAGCTCAAATGTACAATCTTGCGCTAAAAACGCATTTAAAGCAATAAAAAGGTGATTATGGCTGTCAAACCTAAACCAAACGTTGTGCACTCATATCTTTTGCTGTATTTAGTTTATTTTGGCATCCGGATGATGATTCTAGCATGAAATTGCTTGGGCACCTGTTAATTTTTAAGATTTTGACACATTCAGCTCAAATGTACACAATTGCTGATTATGGCTGTCAAATCTAAACCAAACGTTGTGCATCAAATCTTTTGCTGTATTTAGTTTATTTTGGCATCCGGATGATGATTCTAGCATGAAATTGCTTGGGCACCTGTTAATTTTTAAGATTTTGACACATTCAGCTCAAATGTACACAATTGCTGATTATGGCTGTCAAATCTAAACCAAACGTTGTGCACTCAAACCTTTTGCTGTATTTAGTTTATTTTGGCATCCGGATGATGATTCTAGCATGAAATTGCTTGGGCACCTGTTAATTTTTAAGATTTTGACACATTCAGCTCAATTGTACAATCATGCGCTAAAAACGCATTTAAAGCAATAAAAAGGTGATTATGGCTGTCAAACCTAAACCAAACGTTGTACACTCAAATCTTTTGCTGTATTTAGTTTATTTTGGCATCCGGATGATGATTCTAGCATGAAATTGCTTGGGCACCTGTTAATTTTTAAGATTTTGACACATTCAGCTCAAATGTACACAATTGCTGATTATGGCTGTCAAATCTAAACCAAACGTTGTGCACTCAAATCTTTTGCTGTATTTAGTTTATTTTGGCATCTGGATGATGATTCTAGTATGAAATTGCTTGGGCACCTGTTAATTTTTAAGATTTTGACACATTCAGCTCAAATGTACAATCATGCGCTAAAAACGCATTTAAAGCAATAAAAAGGTGATTATGGCTGTCAAACCTAAATCAAACGTTGTGCACCCAAATCTTTTGCTGTATTTAGTTTATTTTGGCATCCGGATAATGATTCTAGCATGAAATTGCTTGGGCACCTGTTAATTTTTAAGATTTTGACACATTCAGCTCAAATGTACACAATTGCTGATTATGGCTGTCAAATCTAAACCAAACGTTGTGCACTCAAATCTTTTGCTGTATTTAGTTTATTTTGGCATCCGGATGATGATTCTAGCATGAAATTGCTTGGGCACCTTTTAATTTTTAAGATTTTGACACATTCAGCTCAAATGTACAATCTTGCGCTAAAAACGCATTTAAAGCAATAAAAAGGTGATTATGGCTGTCAAACCTAAACCAAACGTTGTGCACTCATATCTTTTGCTGTATTTAGTTTATTTTGGCATCCGGATGATGATTCTAGCATGAAATTGCTTGGGCACCTGTTAATTTTTAAGATTTTGACACATTCAGCTCAAATGTACACAATTGCTGATTATGGCTGTCAAATCTAAACCAAACGTTGTGCATCAAATCTTTTGCTGTATTTAGTTTATTTTGGCATCCGGATGATGATTCTAGCATGAAATTGCTTGGGCACCTGTTAATTTTTAAGATTTTGACACATTCAGCTCAAATGTACACAATTGCTGATTATGGCTGTCAAATCTAAACCAAACGTTGTGCACTCAAACCTTTTGCTGTATTTAGTTTATTTTGGCATCCGGATGATGATTCTAGCATGAAATTGCTTGGGCACCTGTTAATTTTTAAGATTTTGACACATTCAGCTCAATTGTACAATCATGCGCTAAAAACGCATTTAAAGCAATAAAAAGGTGATTATGGCTGTCAAACCTAAACCAAACGTTGTACACTCAAATCTTTTGCTGTATTTAGTTTATTTTGGCATCCGGATGATGATTCTAGCATGAAATTGCTTGGGCACCTGTTAATTTTTAAGATTTTGACACATTCAGCTCAAATGTACACAATTGCTGATTATGGCTGTCAAATCTAAACCAAACGTGCACTCAAATCTTTTGCTGTATTTAGTTTATTTTGGCATCCGGATGATGATTCTAGCATGAAATTGCTTGGGCACCTGTTAATTTTTAAGATTTTGACACATTCAGCTCAAATGTACAATCATGCGCTACAAACGCATTTAAAGCAATAAAAAAGGTGATTATGGCTGTCAAACCTAAACCAAACGTTGTGCACTCAAATCGTTTGCTGTATTTAGTTTATTTTGGCATCCGGATGATGATTCTAGCATGAAATTGCTAGGGCACCTGTTAATTTTTAAGATTTTGACACATTCAGCTCAAATGTACACAATTGCTGATTATGGCTGTCAAATCTGAACCAAACGTTGTGCACTCAAATCTTTTGCTGTATTTAGTTTATTTTGGCATCCGGATGATGATTCTAGCATGAAATTGCTTGGGCACCTGTTAATTTTTAAGATTTTGACACATTCAGCTCAAATGTACACGATTGCTGATTATGGCTGTCAAATCTAAACCAAAGGTTGTGCACTCAAATCTTTTGCTGTATTTAGTTTATTTTGGCATCCGGATGATGATTCTAGCATGAAATTGCTTGGGCACCTGTTAATTTTTAAGATTTTGACACATTCAGCTCAAATGTCCAATCATGCGCTAAAAACGCATTTAAAGCAATAATAGGGTGATTATTGCTGTCAAACCTAAACCAAACGTTGTGCACTCAAATCTTTTGCTGTATTTAGTTTATTTTGGCATCCGGATGATGATTCTAGCATGAAATTGCTTTGGCACCTGTTAATTTTTAAGATTTTGACACATTCAGCTCAAATGTACACAATTGCTGATTATGGCTGTCAAATCTAAACCAAACGTTGTGCACTCAAATCTTTTGCTGTATTTAGTTTATTTTGGCATCTGGATGATGATTCTAGTATGAAATTGCTTGGGCACCTGTTAATTTTTAAGATTTTGACACATTCAGCTCAAATGTACAATCTTGCGCTAAAAACGCATTTAAAGCAATAAAAAGGTGATTATGGCTGTCAAACCTAAACCAAACGTTGTGCACTCATATCTTTTGCTGTATTTAGTTTATTTTGGCATCCGGATGATGATTCTAGCATGAAATTGCTTGGGCACCTGTTAATTTTTAAGATTTTGACACATTCAGCTCAAATGTACACAATTGCTGATTATGGCTGTCAAATCTAAACCAAATGTTGTGCATCAAATCTTTTGCTGTATTTAGTTTATTTTGGCATCCGGATGATGATTCTAGCATGAAATTGCTTGGGCACCTGTTAATTTTTAAGATTTTGACACATTCAGCTCAAATGTACAATCATGCGCAAAAACGCATTTAAAGCAATAAAAAGATGATTATGGCTGTCAAACCTAAACCAAACGTTGTGCACTCAAATCTTTTGCTGTATTTAGTTTATTTTGGCATCCGGATGATGATTCTAGCATGAAATTGCTTGGGCACCTGTCAATTTTTAAGATTTTGACACATTCAGCTCAAATGTACACAATTGCTGATTATGGCTGTCAAATCTAAACCAAACGTTGTGCACTCAAATCTTTTGCTGTATTTAGTTTATTTTGGCATCCGGATGATGATTCTAGTATGAAATTGCTTGGGCACCTGTTAATTTTTAAGATTTTGACACATTCAGCTCAAATGTACACAATTGCTGATTATGGCTGTCAAATCTAAACCAAACGTTGTGCACTCAAATCTTTTGCTGTATTTAGTTTATTTTGGCATCCGGATGATGATTCTAGCATGAAATTGCTTGGGCACCTGTTAATTTTTAAGATTTTGACTCATTCAGCTCAAATGTACAATCATGCGCTAAAAAAGCATTTAAAGCAATAAAAAGGTGATTATGGCTGTCAAACCTAAACCAAACGTTGTGCACTCAAATCTTTTGCTGTATTTAGTTTAATTTGGGATCCGGATGATGATTCTAGCATGAAATTGCTTGGGCACCTGTCAATTTTTAAGATTTTGACACATTCAGCTCAAATGTACACGATTGCTGATTATGGCTGTCAAATCTAAACCAAAGGTTGTGCACTCAAATCTTTTGCTGTATTTAGTTTATTTTGGCATCCGGATGATGATTCTAGCATGAAATTGCTTGGGCACCTGTTAATTTTTAAGATTTTGACACATTCAGCTCAAATGTACAATCATGCGCAAAAACACATTTAAAGCAATAAAAAGATGATTATGGCTGTCAAACCTAAACCAAACGTTGTGCACTCAAATCTTTTGCTGTATTTAGTTTATTTTGGCATCCGGATGATGATTCTAGCATGAAATTGCTTGGGCACCTGTCAATTTTTAAGATTTTGACACATTCAGCTCAAATGTACACAATTGCTGATTATGGCTGTCAAATCTAAACCAAACGTTGTGCACTCAAATCTTTTGCTGTATTTAGTTTATTTTGGCATCCGGATGATGATTTTAGTATGAAATTGCTTGGGCACCTGTTAATTTTTAAGATTTTGACACATTCAGCTCAAATGTACACAATTGCTGATTATGGCTGTCAAATCTAAACCAAACGTTGTGCACTCAAATCTTTTGCTGTATTTAGTTTATTTTGGCATCCGGATAATGATTCTAGCATGAAATTGCTTGGGCACCTGTTAATTTTTAAGATTTTGACACATTCAGCTCAAATGTACACAATTGCTGATTATGGCTGTCAAATCTAAACCAAACGTTGTGCACTCAAATCTTTTGCTGTATTTAGTTTATTTTGGCATCCGGATGATGATTCTAGCATGAAATTGCTTGGGCACCTGTTAATTTTTAAGATTTTGACACATTCAGCTCAAATGTACAATCATGCGCTAAAAAAGCATTTAAAGCAATAAAAAGGTGATTATGGCTGTCAAACCTAAACCAAACGTTGTGCACTCAAATCTTTTGCTGTATTTAGTTTAATTTGGGATCCGGATGATGATTCTAGCATGAAATTGCTTGGGCACCTGTCAATTTTTAAGATTTTGACACATTCAGCTCAAATGTACACGATTGCTGATTATGGCTGTCAAATCTAAACCAAAGGTTGTGCACTCAAATCTTTTGCTGTATTTAGTTTATTTTGGCATCCGGATGATGATTCTAGCATGAAATTGCTTGGGCACCTGTTAATTTTTAAGATTTTGACACATTCAGCTCAAATGTACAATCATGCGCAAAAACGCATTTAAAGCAATAAAAAGATGATTATGGCTGTCAAACCTAAACCAAACGTTGTGCACTCAAATCTTTTGCTGTATTTAGTTTAATTTGGGATCCGGATGATGATTCTAGCATGAAATTGCTTGGGCACTGACACGAAGCGAGGAGGTAGGACTCAGACGCAGAGTGTAAGTTGGCCAACAAGGCTGCAGCTTTAATCCAATGAACTCAAAACACCTCTTAAAGAGGGAAAAAAGGCTGAACAAAAGGAGCTCCAAACTGGAGATACAAAAAGGGCACTCAAAAACAGGAACAACAAAAGGCGCTCCACTAGGGAGGAAAACAAGGGGCAAACTAAGGGCGCAAGACAAGGCAAGGCAAGACATCAAACTAGGACTATGGTACGAGGACTGTGAGGACGCTTCCATGCACTGAGGTGTGACACTTCGGCAACGAGGAGAGAATTCAGGTGGCTTTTATGTCCGGGTTGATTAGGAACAGGTGGTAGTGATCATGGGCGTGGACCGGTAATCAGTGAGGCTGCAGGAAAGGTAAGTGACCTGGGGTGAGAAGAGAGTTAGTACTTTCAAAATAAACCGGGAACCTGACTGTGAAAATAAAAGCATGACCTGCCACTCTGGTGGCGGCGTGACAGGCACCTGTTAATTTTTAAGATTTTGACACATTGAGCTCAAATGTACAATCATGCGCTAAAAACGCATTTAACGCAATAAAAAGGTGATTATGGCTGTCAAACCTAAACCAAACGTGCACTCAATCTTTTGCTGTATTTAGTTTATTTTGGCATCCGGATGATGATTCTAGCATGAAATTGCTTGGGCACCTGTTAATTTTTAAGATTTTGACACATTCAGCTCAAATGTACAATGTAACAACTATTGCCTAAGTTCCACTCTACCCTCTAATTTTTTTTTTTTTAGTTTGCTTCTCCTAAAGCAAATTCTCTGCAGTGCATGAATATTCCACTGCCCAGACAGGATCCAAGCCTGGTCAGCTCGGCAGGTGGTCACCCAGCCACCAACAAACTCTTTTGAAGCCGCTGACCAGGTGACAAAGGAATTTATGCGTCTGCCGAAGGAGTGTATTCAAGCAGTCTTCTCGGAGCCCAAACAAATGGCTCCAATGGTTTGGAATGCACAAATGACCGATCAAAGGAATGTTCATGACTTCTTATCAATCACAAAAGGGTATTCTGGCGCCTCGCCCTTCCTGGAACGTCTAGATGGAGCAACAACACCTCCAAGTGGTGAAACTTGGAACTATCCTTAGTGACAATTCACATAAGTAACCGCATTTTACACATTTATACCATGATAATTCTTGACAGACAACTGAACTACGAATGATTCATGTTATATCTTTGTGTGTATGAACATCCTATTTCATTTGTACTCCATAAAGAATGAAAGGTAATCAATATCTTTCAGTTCAGTCAGATTAGACAAGTAGAAGTTACCTCACAAGTTAGTTTATGATGCATTAATTACGATGTGTGTTAAACGGGTTGTGTGGGAAAACTGATTTGCCAGACTGACCAAATTTAATGCCAAATTATTAATCTCTTTAATAATTTTCCTCTTAAAGTCTGCTCGAGCGAACAGAAGGGTGTGCCATCACCTGCTGAAGCCCCACCCAGAGACTTTAAAAAGGACGAGCAGACCTCCGCTCATTCTCTTGCTCCTCTTCCTGCTCTCCCGCCTCTTCCAAAAACTCTGGCACGACTTGCAAGTGGCCCAGCCTGCTGCGAACTCTTTGTTCCAAGAAACTTGCCAACCACGTGGCCCTTCTCTTTTCTGGCAGGATCCGTTAACGAGAGCGGATCCTCGCTCCACGCCACGCCAAAGCAGGTGCAAACTGCAACGCTGACAAAAGACTATTTTTTTTTTTTTTTTTTTTATTTTTTTTTCACCATCGGTGCTTGCCCGCCCGACTCCGCGGCCCCCGGCGTAAACTTGCAACGTAGCGCCGGGCTCCAGGTTTTGCACCTAAGCCGCGCACCTCACGTGCTATTCGCTGGCGCTCCGCCGCAGTGCCAACGCACCTCCAACGGCTGGCCTTCCCCGTACGCAGGCGCGTACTGACCGAGCTGCAACACCTGAACTCGGACAGCTGCCCAGCAGAACCAACCTCGCCGGATCGCCGACCAATCAAGGCACGAGCCGCGCAACTACGCCAGGCCCGCGAGCGGCTTTCCCGTGCTCACCTGTGGAATAAACTTTTTTTTATTTTATTTTCTTGCCTTTTTTTGGAACGAACATTGACTATTTTTCCCCCTTTTGAAGACCTTTCTGCTCGTTCGACGCAAACGATACTCGTAAGTCTGCATTTGATTCCCAAATTGGTACCACTGCGTGCAACTTACGTTTGAAACATCTCACAGATCTGGCAGGTCAAATTTCTCTTTTCCTTATTTCCTCATTCATTCGCATTCCTTCCTTATTTTCATTCGCTTTATATTGTTTCTTTTCTTCTGACGGTAGAATAGTTAGATAGGCAGTATTTTGATTCTGTAGTGTAGCAATCGTGAATAAATGCATGTTTTATTAACTGTATTCCGCCTAAGTCATCTGTGTTTCCGAGTGGATTATTATTCTTTTGTTAGTACAACGAACCACTGAATATCGAGTGTGGCGACTTTAGATTATCAATGACTGATGAAAGAAGGATTTTGGTCGTTGTTTGCTCCTGTTAACCCAAAGCAAAATCAACGTGGTGCCCCAGAGGTTATCGAGGTAAATACAATTTACCTCTGTAACGTCCAGATTATTAATTCGTCCAAAAGACGACCCAATTATCGCTACATAATGGTGCCGTGTGAGGCAACAAAACATAAGAAGATCCACTCGAAAATACAAGACTTTGGACATGAAAAGTAAAACACATTTCACGTAGTGTACCTAATCATTTGTCTCTGTGTAAAAAGGTAAACATTTCTTCTTACATAGAACTGCACTGACTTTCCCCTTCAGCGTTGAATCGAGCGTCTGTTAAGCCGCCATATTGCGTGTGTCACCACCGCAGTGCCTTGCTATAAGTAAACGAGAGTAACGGGATTGATTGTTGGAAGATAGGTAAGAGCCGGTCACCGTTTGAGGATAGTGGCTTGTATTTGAAAACGTACGTGATAGAGCTCGAGTTGTGCAACTTTTAGATTTCAGCTGGCTGAATTTGAAGTTGTTTGTCTTTGTGTTGTTGTGTTTCCGGAAATTGCGGGAAGTCAGGTGACAGCCTACGTGCGTCGCTTTGACCCGACTCGAGTTACGTGCTTCGGAGTAGCTAACCGCGAGCAACGTAAACGACGTCCGAGTCACTTTCCCCGTGTTCCTCCTACACCTAGCTTGTGGGAGAAGTTTGAGTCGTGACTGAGCTTTTGTAGCCGCCGACTCAAAGTTGCAGCTCGTGGCGAGCGGATTAACAGAGCGCTAAGACGTTAGCTGCTTACCTGTACCGTGTACACCTGTATAGTCCTTGTGAAGAGCTGTGTGGCTCGTGGAGGCGTGGTTGAGTACCTCCCCCTCCCTTCTCGTTGGCGAGTTTGAGCCACGCCTGCAGACGCCCCGAAAGGGAGTGAATCCTGCAAGCTGTCAGCTGTCATTCAGTGTTTGGAGTGACACAGATCACTCGAGCTTGCTCCACTGTCAATAGACAACTGACGCCCCCCCACTGCTGCTTTAACGCCGGTGTTCCTTGCTCCGCGATAATTCTGATTCAATGTCACTTTACATTGCTTTTTGAATTGTTTTCCGTGTCGAGCGTTGTACTTAGTGATTGTCGTCACTGTTAGTACGCAAGGATAATAAAAAAATTATCCACGTCCGATTAAACGCAGTTGTAGGCTTAATTGACTGCTTGCGTTTAACGATTATAGTAATAGCCACCGCATTCTAGTCTTTTACGCTGCCTAGCGTGAGAGCAATTACGGTTGCATCAACAAAACATACTGCTGGGTCAAATTAATATAAAGGAACTATTTACACTGTTGTGTTTTTCTCTTTTTTCTCTTTTTTTCATATTCCCTCTTATCCAGTTTCATACTAGGCTAACTAGCTGTATTCTCGACTTAACATTATACTTAATTTAGGGTTTTGTGTTTGTTTAGTTGATTTGGTAGACCTAGTATTATTATTATTATTTCCTTCCCTTTTATTTGTTTTTCTTCTCATTTTTATCCATTATTTTTAATTTTGTTGTTTTCGTTTGTTCTTTTGTTTTTGTTTTTCGGTTGGGTCTAGTTAATAAGAAGGTGTGAGTTCGAATGAGCTATTATTAGAGAGGCAGCTCTAATATTTCTGTATAGTTTTGCAGTTTTTGGTGTCCCAAACCCGGTCCACAAGACATTTGCATAAACTGTACTGACACTGTAATCAGTCATTTGACTAAGACTATTAACCCCTTTTAAGTTTATTTTCCCCTTTTTTTTTTTGCTTTGTTGTTTATTTAATTTAATTTTAATTTCAACTCGACTTCCAAAAAAATAATAATAATAATAATAATTTTGAATTTTTATTATTTTTTTTTATTTAGCTTTTGGGATTGACCGCTGTAACATTTCAGTTACTCTGTCCCTCATTTAAGCTATTCTTTGCTGAGTGAATCAAGTTGAAGTTAGTATTATTAATTTTTCTATTTTTCTTTATTTATTATTTTATTTTTGTTGCTGTTTGTTTTTGTTGGTTTTGATAACTGGAATTGATTTTTCACAACTATAGTGTAAGCTGTGGGTTGCATAGCCCACTACAAATCTTTTGCTTTTGTGGCAATTTCCCTTTTGATAATTTGAACCCAGTGTGTATTGTTGACGATAATACTTGATAGCGGTAGTTAGCTAACTGCGTACGCTAATTAACTAACTATTAAACGCTAGTATAAGTTTGATCGTCTAAAAGCTATTGACAATATGGCAGCACCCCGAGAGACTCCCAGCCCCTGTGAGAGCTTAGAGACCTTAGCTCAACTGGTGCAGAAGCTGACCAAGGACTTCTTACCTGGATACGCTGAGTCTATTAGGGATGCGGATGTTAATACGCTAAATGATAACCTCGCACAGCTCATGAGTGACGCTGAGACGAAAGCCCCAAAGGACAAGTCACTCATTTGAATGCTCGGATTTCTGACTTTGAACCTTGCCGCGCAGTTGAAGCTGAGCGATGCCGAGGACTGTCAAGTGAAACACCAACTTGACATGGCACGACAGCAGAGCCGTGACGCCACGGCACAGCTTGAAGCCGCCCACGACCGAGTGAAGGTCATGGAGACCCAGCTGGACGACGTTAAAGCACAGCTGGATGAGGCAGAAGCCCGCGCAGATGCGGCGCTAGCCGAAAATCTGGGCAGTGATGCAGATGAGTCTGCTTTCACTCCCGAATCCCATCAAAAGATTGGTGAGTTAACCCAAGCTCTCGCGTCCGCCGAAGAGACAAATCGAGAGCAAGAAAAACTGCTGAGATCCGCGGCAAATGAAATTCATAAACTAAAAGTAGAGGTGACTGACTTGACTGAACGACCGTCAAAAGACCAACTTCGGCTAGCAGAAGCTAATTACTTTCGGGTTAGTTCGTCGCTAGCTCAGTCAACCGATGAAGTGAAGCGCCTCCAAGTCCAGGTACAGACCTTTAGGGAGGAACGTAATGCCGAAGTGGACCGCTCATATGACCTGCGAACCAAATTAGCATTGACTGAAGCCGAGGTTACCCGCCTCCGACAATGCCAGCAGGAATATGAGACAGAGTTAGCTCATATTAAACATGAGTTGCAACGTGCGCAGCAGATGCATGAGGTCTCCCGAGGAGCCTCCCGGCCGGGAGCTCCACCCCCGCACAGACCTCCTGATCCCAGAGCCACAGCACCACAGCTCAAACTGCCACCTGAGTCCGGAACCGCCTGGAGGACGCCGCCAGTGACCACCGCCGCTTTAGGCCTGGCACCTCCAATGGCCGCCTCCCCACACGCTTTCGGGCCATCAGGTGATGACAGTTTCCAACGTGGACCCATGTCGACTCCCCCGTTGGAGGGACAAATGGGCGTGGCCTGGAAAGATTTGGACAAGCTGGCTCGAAATATAGCCAAATTCGAACCGAAACCAGGGGGGTCCCACAACACAACAGAGTACTTGAAAGACATCAACTATCATCTCCAGCGGTTCCCAATGGCAACCGTGGAAGATAAGTTGTACTTGATCAAAATGACGTCCAGCCGAGCAATCAACAGACTGCTGGAACGGCAGCCCGCTGATGTGTTGTCTGACCCCTTGGCACTGCACCAAGCCATCTCACGCGAGTTTGACGGTTCTCCTGGGTTGTCGGGCATGGAAGTCGCCATGTTCGTCAAACAGGGAAAGCAGGAGGCTCCTCAGGCTTTCTATAGTCGTCTTCGCGATGCCTATTTTGGGACTCGTAACGAGCCCAACATGGAGGAAGATCCTGGTTTTAAAACGTTGTTTGTCCGAAACCTCCAACAAAACCTTAACCACTACTTGGGACTGGCTTTGTGTCCTGAGACACTGAATAGCTCGCAGCTACGTGACTTAGCAGCTAGGGGCTATGCAAAGCTAAAATTATCCGCCCCCAAGGTAGGCGACGCAGGAATTTATAAAGTGGACGTGGGTCCTCCTTCAGGGCTGGAGGGAGCTTGCTCCTTTGCTCCGAGGGAAGACCAGACTAAATCAAAAAAGTTAAAACAGTCCCGCGCCCCGCGAAACCGGAAACCGCGCTCCAAAACCGACTACTCGCGTGACGAGAAATCGGACGGAGAAAAGCAAGCTGACGACCGCCGGCGCTCCAAATTTGCTAAAGGTAAGCCCGATCCGCGCTATCATCCAAAACGTGATAAAGTCGAACGCGCGCCAGCAACCGATTCCTGCCGCGAGTCCCGGAACCGCCAAGTCGACTCCGAGACTGACCACAACGCAGTTGCCAACGGCATATTGAAGGCACTCCTGAAATTGTCAAAAGACTCGTCAAACGACCCGCCTTTATGACTAACCGACGGCCGGACGCCCACTGAAGTGACCCACCAGCAGAGGTCACCAGAGGGGCCTCCAGTAGCCGACACTCAGACGCCTACTAAACTGCCTTCTGACTCAACAATATTGGTACTGCAGGCTGATCCAAATACAGCAGACCCGCATGTATCGCGATCAACCGATGACGTGAGACCGTTCCAACAGCTTTTAGGTGATCTCACCACCAGGGGGATAGCTCGTAAATTCTATCTGAGCGTCACCCTGGAGCGAGCTCTAACCTACGAAGCCCTTGTAGATCCTGCCGCAGACATCACGGTGATGTCCAACACGGTGTTCGAACAACTCCGCGCCGCGTCACAAGCTAACAGTCGACCGCTCCGCCTACGGCGGTGCCCACTCACCGTTAGCGCCTTCTCACCTACTAACACAAAGCTGGAATCTGTCGCGATGGTACACTGGTCTATTGGCCCCATGGAATTCATCCATCCAGTCTATGTGGGACCCATTGAGTCAGTCCCCCTTCTTATTGGCCAAGACCTGTTGTTCCGCTTCCAACCCATCATAGACTACCAGAGACTCCAGATTTGGGCCCAGGTGCGGCAGGCCCTGCCGACATTTCCTTCGGGCCCTGACCAGGCTCAGCTCTGCACTGTGACTCGGGCGCAGCCACCCCACGGGGAAGCAGACGCCCCCACAGGGAGCTGGGACACCACTCAGTCCAAGGCAGGACCCCTCGCGTCCCCGACAAAGGACCGGCTGAGAAGCCATGACACCTTTCTTTGTGACCTTGACCCACCACCGCCTGATGCAGGGTACGCCCCACGCATCATCGGAGGTGTCCACGTGCAAGGTGCACCTGTTCTTGACGCTGTCCTCGCCTTGTGGGCTGACAAGTCAGCCATTTCTGCAGCATTCGCTGACAACTTGCGAGATCTCGACCCGAACATTCTTTTCGTCTCCAAGTCTTGCCGGTTTCCGTTGAACACGGAACCTCCTCTTACAATAACTGCAGTGGGCGTGTGCGCCTTAAACCTTCAGTGGAAGCAGCACTCACTGACCCACTACTTCTTGGTTGTCCCGGACGCGCCTCACACCCTTTTTGTGGGTGCAGATTTGCTTGTTCGTCTTGCCGTCCAGGTGGATACCATCAAAAACGTGCTTTGGTCCCTCACCAACTCGGAACCTCTAGCTTGGGTTCCCAGTCTTCCAAACATGAAGCCCGGACAGACCATCCCAGATGCTTGCAAAGTCTTAAACGAGGATGAAGTGATCGCTCCGGCGACCACGATCAACATTCCGGTTCGCTTGGTGGCGCGAGCTAACCAGGTCTTGAATGCTAACTCCGCTTTCTTTCAACCTTCATCGGAATTCATGGACCTGTCGTTACTCTTGGAGGCCACGCCCATCGTGGACGCCTCCCTCACCACTCTGATCTTGGTTCACAACCCCCTTTCGTACGACGTTCGCATACCAAAAGCGACCCGTCTGGGCCTGCTCATCCGTTCCGACTTCCACGACTTCACTCTAACGGTGCCTGTGGTTGGACACATTCCATCTGACTTGTTCTTGACTGAAGACACCGGTGGCCGAAGACTCACCAGGCCATCTCAGCTTGTTACGGTCAACCCTGCCGGTCCCACCAACGATGAAGACATCGTCCGAGTGGACCTGGGGACAGACCAACAACTGGTGATTTATGCCTTGAGCGCGTTGCCTCCAACGCCTTCTAGCATTCCCTCTGGAAACCCAGAGAAACCTCAACCAACCACGACTCCAAATGGGGACCTTCAACCGTACCCAGAGTTCGAGGAGCACCTCCAAGAAGTTCTGCACCGCGCCGACGCGCTCCGGTCCGAACAGGACCGCGAACGGTTGCGCACCGTGTTAATGAAATACACACCCTCTTTTGCCAAGGACTCCTTGGATTGCGGGTTGACGGCACTACATGTAGTCCGCATCCCGACTCAGCCCGGCGCTCCTCCAACTTTCGTGCGCCAGTACAAGATTCCGATAGCTTCTTACGAACCAGTACAGAAGACTATCGACGCCATGCTGGAAAAGGGCATCATTCGCCCCTGTAACAGCACCTATTCGGCTCCATTGTGGCCAGTCTTGAAGCCAAACGGTACATGGAGACCAACCATTGACTATCGCAAACTGAACCAACAGGTTCCTCTTTCGCGATGGCCCATGACACAACTTGAACAGGAACTTCCCAAGGTTCGAGATGCCAAATTCTTCACCACCATCGATGTGGCTTCGGGGTTCTGGACGATCCCAGTAGATCCCAGGGATCAATACAAGTTGGCATTCACCTTTGGCAACAAACAGTACACTTTCAACCGGTGTCCATTCGGCTACGCCAACTCGCCAGCCGAATTCAACATCTTCCTCAACAAGGCGTGCCCTGACGCCGCCGCCAGGGGCAACCTCATTTATGTCGATGACATTATGATGAGGAGCTCCTCTTTGGATGACCACTTGATGGAAATCGACCACGTTCTTGGACAGCTGTCTTCTGCAGGTGCCAAACTGTCCCTCCTGAAAGGTCAGTGGTGTCGCACGAAGGTCAACTACGTGGGGATCTTGGTTGGGCCGAACGGGATTGAACCACAATCCAGCCGTATTCAAGGCCTTTTTGACATCAAAACCCCCACCGATGTGTCAAAATTGCGCAGCTTCCTTGGCGTGTGCAACTATTCGCGCCAGTTCATTGAACACTTTGCTGACATAGCACGCCCTCTTACTAACCTGCTGAAGAAAGACACGCCCATCGATTGGGGTGACGAACAAAGCAACGCGATGAATATGCTAAAACAAAAGCTGGGCTCCGCCCCCTGTCTCGTGTACCCCGATAACAACATGGAATTTTTCTTGGAAGCAGGATTCTCCGACCATTGTTTGAGTGTGGGTCTATACCAAATGTACGACCAGGATAAACGCGTCGTGGCGTACGCCAGTAAAACGTTGAACGGCCCCGAGTTGAAATACTCCGACTGCGAAAAAGCCCTGCTTTCCACAGTATGGGCAAGCAAACATTTCTCAAACTACATTGGATGCCAAAAAGTAACGATTGATACTAACCATCATCCGGTTACTTTTCTTAACAACCAACGCATTCGAGACGGCGTTGTAACGAACGCGCACATTGCCGGCTGGCTTATGGCGTTACAAAGTTACGATGTTCGAGTCCGGTACACGAAAAACGCAAAGTTACCACTGGGTACCGATCTAGCAATTTGCCAGAACTGTGTGTCAACTTCCCCGACCCCGCCGACAGACGTCGCCGTGGCACCGATGCCGGAATTCACGAGTCACCGCTATTTTGAGGAACATGTCTGCAAAGACATGCCTACAGCTTACGTGGATGGCTGCTCTTACCACCACCAAACCCAGCTGCAGGCTGGGGTGGGCATCGCTTGGGTCAATGACACACCGTGCAAACCACTGCAATTCCAATTGGGCCCCCACTCTTCTCAATATGCGGAAATCGCTGGCATCCTGATTACACTCAAATTGGCAGTTGAAAACGGTGTCACGGTGCTGGTTATCTGCACTGACTCAAACTATGCCCGCCTCGCCTTCACCTGTCATCTACCGGTGTGGCGTCGAAATGGTTTCCTTACGTCAGCGAAGAAACCCGTTAAACACCGCGACCTCATCTTGACATGCGACCATTTGGTTTCCTCCAATGATATGCATGTCTATTGGAAAAAGGTCCGGGGACACTCAAAAGTCCCAGGACCTGACAAACATTTTAACGACCTAACGGACACGTTAGCCAAACAAGGGGCCCTCAACGGGACTCCTTGGACATTTGATACAGCTTGGCTGCCCACCCAGCCCACCCTGGAGGTCCACGTTCTCACGCGCCGCCGCGCTGCGGCCGCCGCTGAGTCTCGCGACGCCCCCACACAAACCCCTACGGGGCCCGTGGCGTGCGTACCGCCCGTCCGAACCTCCGACTTGGTCGCCCAACAAGCCGGCGACCCCGCGCTTTTCAAAATAATTCAGCACCTTTCTGATCCTGTCGCCAACCCCGTGTCGCCTGACGCGTTGAGTGACGACAGCGACTTCAGAGACTTGCTCCCCGTGCTGCAAAGGCTGCGTCTCGTTAAGGGCCTTCTGGTTTATGACTCCGGGTCTCCACCTGCCCTGCGGTTGGTGGTTCCACGGAGCCAAAGGGGGGTCTTGCTAACATACGCCCACGACGCACCTTATGCAGGCCACCGCAGATTCAAGGCCACTGTCACCGCACTACAACAGGTGGCATACTGGCCGCGCATGCATAATGATGTAGCAACCTACATCAAAGGATGCCTGGTTTGCTGCCAGTTTCAGCCAGCAAACCCAAGTCACCGAGCACCACTCCAACAGAAAGGAGTCAACTTCCCATGGTCTGATCTGCAAATTGATTGGGTGGGACCACTGGTCAGATCTCTGAGAGGGAACAAATACTTTCTTACAGTAGTCTGCGCGTTCACCAAGTGGGTAGAATGCCTGCCTGCTCCAAACGACACCGCACACACCACTGCATGCCTGCTGATGAACCACGTGTTCTCCCGCTTTGGGTTGCCCTCACGGGTTAACTCAGACAGGGGAACCCACTTCACAGCCGAGGTAATGCAACAACTTTGGCAAATGCTCGGAATCAAGGCCCAGTTGCATATTAGCCATCACCCGCAGTCATCAGGACAGGTGGAGCGGACTAATCGCACCGTGGTAAATTTGCTGAAAAAGTTTGTTGTTTCCAACCATCGGGACTGGGACACCCGACTCCCACTGATCCTCATGGCGATTCGAGCCACCCCTCACGAATCCACAGGGGTGGCCCCCTTTGAAATGATGACCGGACGGCGAATGACGCTCCCCCTGCACCTGATGTACCAGCCATGAGAAATAAACCTAGCCACGGCATACACGGCCTCCCAGTACGTGGAGGACTTGCAAGCCCACCTCCGAGCCACGTTTGCATTTGCTCAACAACGGCTTAAGCAAAGTGCAGAAGGTCAGAAAACCTACTACGATAGGAAAGCCTCACGAACCGAGTTCGAAATAGGTGATCGAGTATGGTACTACTTGTTCGCGCAACCAAATGCTAATACTCCGCGTGCCCAGAGGGGCATCGCCCGGAAATTTCTTCCCCGGTGGTCAGGACCATACGAAATCGTCGACAAACTGTCACCCGTCGCCTATCAAATTAGGATGAATAAAGGACGTCAGGGGGACCAACTGAGGTGGGTCCACCGAAATCAGATCAAAAGTCACTGCGGTTTTGAACGTCTGGGAACGCGATCGAGCGAATCTCGGGACCAGCATACGCGCGAAACTGACAAAGGGGGGTCACCAGCTGACTCCGAGTCAGCGGCCCAACCGACACCCTCGACAGACGCGCCAAACTCCGTCGACCGACCTAGCTGAGTATCAGACGTGCAAAAGGGGGGTCAAGACCCCGCTGCACCTACCGAACCCCTAAGTGATACCATACTGAGCGACGCTAATCCGCTTGTCTTTGTTGGTTGCTAGAGGATGGTGTGATATGATGACGACCCTGATGTTGTGCATGACCGCTGTGGTGAGTTGGCCAGAAACGGTTGAACCCGGACTTGCAGCGAAATTGCCTTGATTGAATAACCAGGATTGCTTACGAATGATTGCGAGAAGTTAGCATACTGTGTTTTTCTACTTATTTGCAGACGCTTGGTGCAACACTTAAGGATACGGTCCTAGCTGTAACACCGGTAGCATTATGCAGAACTAGACTAGACAACTATAAAACGATTTACAACTTGAATTCAAAAGATTATGTACACTCAAGGTGTTATAATACTTATGAATGGTATGCTGCGTGAAATCAGTTTTTGCTAGCTATAAAAAGCTCCCCCGTACTTAAGGCCTTCAAAAGCAGGTCAGAGTACTCTTTTTAAAGCGTTAGTGAGTCTAGCTAATCTAACTAAGCCCCTTTGCCTTCCTTCCCTTAGTCTAGCGCGACTGCCGAGGATACTCAGATTTTTTTTTCCCTTTCATTTCTTTTTCTCCCCTCCTCCCTTTTTTTTTTTTTTTTTTCCCTTTTCCTTCAGTTATTCTTGGATAGCGCACGACTTTTGGGTGTTTAATTACGCTATAGGAAGATGCGATAGCTAAGTACCTAGCAACGATAGTGTCGCGCTAACCGACCTAAGACTTTTTTTTGACGAACACCCCCAGGGGTGGAGATTTGCACCGACACGCAGGTGCCTGAGACAACCTCCCCATCTTTATAAGAGAGCTATGGCCTGAGTATAGTCCCGGGTTTTTGAGTTTTAGAAGGCGAAAGCCTCTTCTTCGTTCTCTCTCTTTTCTTTAATTTGCTGTTCGTTTTTCCCCTAGTTACTCATAATATGATACTAGCCTTATAGCCTTAGGAAAGTTTTTCCTTTTCTTTTGTTTGGAATTTCGCGTCTTGCGTCTTTCCCAGGCCCGCGCCTGTTTTGGGACCCGAGTCCCTCAGTCAGCTTACACAGCACCAAGTTAGACACACACTGTTAACTGAATACACATAGAGACACCTTGAAAACACACAGACATACCCTGCATACACATAACCAGGCAGAGGTTAGAGAAAAGTTGCACCAGTGGTATGTCTTGAGTGTTGCAGCAGAGCGTGAGTGGGACTCCGGCCGTCTGACCGTGGCCTGGACCCTGGCCACGCATCATCTGGACCCGTCAACCTGGACATCCTGAAGATTCATCCCGCTTGACGAAGGGGGGTCTGTAATAACTATTGCCTAAGTTCCACTCTACCCTCTAATTTTTTTTTTTTTAGTTTGCTTCTCCTAAAGCAAATTCTCTGCAGTGCATGAATATTCCACTGCCCAGACAGGATCCAAGCCTGGTCAGCTCGGCAGGTGGTCACCCAGCCACCAACAAACTCTTTTGAAGCCGCTGACCAGGTGACAAAGGAATTTATGCGTCTGCCGAAGGAGTGTATTCAAGCAGTCTTCTCGGAGCCCAAACAAATGGCTCCAATGGTTTGGAATGCACAAATGACCGATCTAAGGAATGTTCATAACTTCTTATCAATCACAAAAGGGTATTCTGGCGCCTCGCCCTTCCTGGAACGTCTAGATGGAGCAACAACACCTCCAAGTGGTGAAACTTGGAACTATCCTTAGTGACAATTCACATAAGTAACCGCATTTTACACATTTATACCATGATAATTCTTGACAGACAACTGAACTACGAATGATTCATGTTATATCTTTGTGTGTATGAACATCCTATTTCATTTGTACTCCATAAAGAATGAAAGGTAATCAATATCTCTCAGTTCAGTCAGATTAGACAAATAGAAGTTACCTCACAAGTTTGTTTATGATGCATTAATTACGATGTGTGGTAAACGGGTTGTGTGGGAAAACTGATTTGCCAGACTGACCAAATTTAATGCCAAATTATTAATCTCTTTAATAATTTTCCTCTTAAAGTCT
The DNA here is from genome assembly GCF_051991245.1 of Festucalex cinctus. Lineage (NCBI taxonomy): Eukaryota > Metazoa > Chordata > Actinopteri > Syngnathiformes > Syngnathidae > Festucalex > Festucalex cinctus. Next base: position 31,010,812 of record NC_135416.1, on the reverse strand, counting down.
GCTCGAGCGAACAGAAGGGTGTGCCATCACCTGCTGAAGCCCCACCCAGAGACTTTAAAAAGGACGAGCAGACCTCCGCTCATTCTCTTGCTCCTCTTCCTGCTCTCCCGCCTCTTCCAAAAACTCTGGCACGACTTGCAAGTGGCCCAGCCTGCTGCGAACTCTTTGTTCCAAGAAACTTGCCAACCACGTGGCCCTTCTCTTTTCTGGCAGGATCCGTTAACGAGAGCGGATCCTCGCTCCACGCCACGCCAAAGCAGGTGCAAACTGCAACGCTGACAAAAGACTCTTTTGTTTTTTTTTGTTTTGTTTTTTTTTCACCATCGGTGCTTGCCCGCCCGACTCCGCGGCCCCCGGCGTAAACTTGCAACGTAGCGCCGGGCTCCAGGTTTTGCACCTAAGCCGCGCACCTCACGTGCTATTCGCTGGCGCTCCGCCGCAGTGCCAACGCACCTCCAACGGCTGGCCTTCCCCGTACGCAGGCGCGTACTGACCGAGCTGCAACACCTGAACTCGGACAGCTGCCCAGCAGAACCAACCTCGCCGGATCGCCGACCAATCAAGGCACGAGCCGCGCAACTACGCCAGGCCCGCGAGCGGCTTTCCCGTGCTCACCTGTGGAATAAACTTTTTTTTATTTTATTTTCTTGGCTTTTTTTGGAACGAACATTGACTATTTTTCCCCCTTTTGAAGACCTTTCTGCTCGTTCGACGCAAACGATACTCGTAAGTCTGCATTTGATTCCCAAATTGGTACCACTGCGTGCAACTTACGTTTGAAACATCTCACAGATGTGGCAGGTCAAATTTCTCTTTTCCTTATTTCCTCATTCATTCGCATTCCTTCCTTATTTTCATTCGCTTTATATTGTTTCTTTTCTTCTGACGGTAGAATAGTTAGATAGGCAGTATTTTTATTCTGTAGTGTAGCAATCGTGAATAAATGCATGTTTTATGAACTGTATTCCGCCTAAGTCATCTGTGTTTCCGAGTGGATTATTATTCTTTTGTTAGTACAACGAACCACTGAATATCGAGTGTGGCGACTTTAGATTATCAATGACTGATGAAAGAAGGATTTTGGTCGTTGTTTGCTCCTGTTAACCCAAAGCAAAATCAACGTGGTGCCCCAGAGGTTATCGAGGTAAATACAATTTACCTCTGTAACGTCCAGATTATTAATTCGTCCAAAAGACGACCCAATTATCGCTACAACAATCATGCGCTAAAAATGCATTTAAAGCAATAAAAAGGTGATTATGGCTGTCAAACCTAAACCAAACGTTGTGCACTCAAATCTTTTGCTGTATTTAGTTTATTTTGGCATCCGGATGATGATTCTAGCATGAAATTGCTTGGGCACCTGTTAATTTTTAAGATTTTGACACATTCAGCTCAAATGTACACAATTGCTGATTATGGCTGTCAAATCTAAACCAAACGTTGTGCACTCAAATCTTTTGCTGTATTTAGTTTATTTTGGCATCTGGATGATGATTCTAGCATGAAATTGCTTGGGCACCTGTTAATTTTTAAGATTTTGACACATTCAGCTCAAATGTACACGATTGCTGATTATGGCTGTCAAATCTAAACCAAAGGTTGTGCACTCAAATCTTTTGCTGTATTTAGTTTATTTTGGCATCCGGATGATGATTCTAGCATGAAATTGCTTTTGCACCTGTTAATTTTTAAGATTTTGACACATTCAGCTCAAATGTACAATCATGCGCTAAAAACACATTTAAAGCAATAAAAAGGTGATTATGGCTGTCAAACCTAAATCAAACGTTGTGCACCCAAATCTTTTGCTGTATTTAGTTTATTTTGGCATCCGGATAATGATTCTAGCATGAAATTGCTTGGGCACCTGTTAATTTTTAAGATTTTGACACATTCAGCTCAAATGTACACAATTGCTGATTATGGCTGTCAAATCTAAACCAAACGTTGTGCACTCAAATCTTTTGCTGTATTTAGTTTATTTTGGCATCCGGATGATGATTCTAGCATGAAATTGCTTGGGCCCTGTTAATTTTTAAGATTTTGACACATTCAGCTCAAATGTACACAATTGCTGATTATGGCTGTCAAATCTAAACCAAACGTTGTGCACTCAAATCTTTTGCTGTATTTAGTTTATTTTGGCATCCGGATGATGATTCTAGCATGAAATTGCTTGGGCACCTGTTAATTTTTAAGATTTTGACACATTCAGCTCAAATGTACAATCTTGCGCTAAAAACGCATTTAAAGCAATAAAAAGGTGATTATGGCTGTCAAACCTAAACCAAACGTTGTGCACTCAAATCTTTTGCTGTATTTAGTTTATTTTGGCATCTGGATGATGATTCTAGTATGAAATTGCTTGGGCACCTGTTAATTTTTAAGATTTTGACACATTCAGCTCAAATGTACAATCATGCGCTAAAAACGCATGTAAAGCAATAAAAAGGTGATTATGGCTGTCAAACCTAAACCAAACGTTGTGCACTCAAATCTTTTGCTGTATTTAGTTTATTTTGGCATCTGGATGATGATTCTAGTATGAAATTGCTTGGGCACCTGTTAATTTTTAAGATTTTGACACATTCAGCTCAAATGTACAATCATGCGCTAAAAACGCATTTAAAGCAATAAAAAGGTGATTATGGCTGTCAAACCTAAACCAAACGTTGTGCACCCAAATCTTTTGCTGTATTTAGTTTATTTTGGCATCCGGATAATGATTCTAGCATGAAATTGCTTGGGCACCTGTTAATTTTTAAGATTTTGACACATTCAGCTCAAATGTACACAATTGCTGATTATGGCTGTCAAATCTAAACCAAACGTTGTGCACTCAAATCTTTTGCTGTATTTAGTTTATTTTGGCATCCGGATGATGATTCTAGCATGAAATTACTTGGGCACCTGTTAATTTTTAAGATTTTGACACATTCAGCTCAAATGTACAATCATGCGCTAAAAACGCATTTAAAGCAATAAAAAGGTGATTATGGCTGTCAAACCTAAACCAAACGTGCACTCAAATCTTTTGCTGTATTTAGTTTATTTTGGCATCCGGATAATGATTCTAGCATGAAATTGCTTGGGCACCTGTTAATTTTTAAGATTTTGACACATTCAGCTCAAATGTACACAATTGCTGATTATGGCTGTCAAATCTAAACCAAACGTTGTGCACTCAAATCTTTTGCTGTATTTAGTTTATTTTGGCATCCGGATGATGATTCTAGCATGAAATTACTTGGGCACCTGTTAATTTTTAAGATTTTGACACATTCAGCTCAAATGTACACAATTGCTGATTATGGCTGTCAAATCTAAACCAAACGTTGTGCACTCAAATCTTTTGCTGTATTTAGTTTATTTTGGCATCCGGATGATGATTCTAGCATGAAATTACTTGGGCACCTGTTAATTTTTAAGATTTTGACACATTCAGCTCAAATGTACAATCATGCGCTAAAAACGCATTTAAAGCAATAAAAAGGTGATTATGGCTGTCAAACCTAAATCAAACGTTGTGCACCCAAATCTTTTGCTGTATTTAGTTTATTTTGGCATCCGGATAATGATTCTAGCATGAAATTGCTTGGGCACCTGTTAATTTTTAAGATTTTGACACATTCAGCTCAAATGTACACAATTGCTGATTATGGCTGTCAAATCTAAACCAAACGTTGTGCACCCAAATCTTTTGCTGTATTTAGTTTATTTTGGCATCCGGATAATGATTCTAGCATGAAATTGCTTGGGCACCTGTTAATTTTTAAGATTTTGACACATTCAGCTCAAATGTACACAATTGCTGATTATGGCTGTCAAATCTAAACCAAACGTTGTGCACTCAAATCTTTTGCTGTATTTAGTTTATTTTGGCATCCGGATGATGATTCTAGCATGAAATTGCTTGGGCACCTGTTAATTTTTAAGATTTTGACACATTCAGCTCAAATGTACACAATTGCTGATTATGGCTGTCAAATCTAAACCAAACGTTGTGCACTCAAATCTTTTGCTGTATTTAGTTTATTTTGGCATCCGGATGATGATTCTAGAATGAAATTGCTTGGGCACCTGTTAATTTTTAAGATTTTGACACATTCAGCTCAAATGTACAATCTTGCGCTAAAAACGCATTTAAAGCAATAAAAAGGTGATTATGGCTGTCAAACCTAAACCAAACGTTGTGCACTCAAATCTTTTGCTGTATTTAGTTTATTTTGGCATCTGGATGATGATTCTAGTATGAAATTGCTTGGGCACCTGTTAATTTTTAAGATTTTGACACATTCAGCTCAAATGTACAATCATGCGCTAAAAACGCATTTAAAGCAATAAAAAGGTGATTATCGCTGTCAAATCTAAACCAAACGTTGTGCACTCAAATCTTTTGCTGTATTTAGTTTATTTTGGCATCCGGATGATGATTCTAGAATGAAATTGCTTGGGCACCTGTTAATTTTTAAGATTTTGACACATTCAGCTCAAATGTACACAATTGCTGATTATGGCTGTCAAATCTAAACCAAACGTTGTGCATCAAATCTTTTGCTGTATTTAGTTTATTTTGGCATCTGGATGATGATTCTAGCATGAAATTGCTTGGGCACCTGTTAATTTTTAAGATTTTGACACATTCAGCTCAAATGTACAATCATGCGCAAAAACGCATTTAAAGCAATAAAAAGATGATTATGGCTGTCAAACCTAAACCAAACGTTGTGCACTCAAATCTTTTGCTGTATTTAGTTTAATTTGGGATCCGGATGATGATTCTAGCATGAAATTGCTTGGGCACCTGTTAATTTTTAAGATTTTGACACATTGAGCTCAAATGTACAATCATGCGCTAAAAACGCATTTAAAGCAATAAAAAGGTGATTATGGCTGTCAAACCTAAACCAAACGTGCACTCAAATCTTTTGCTGTATTTAGTTTATTTTGGCATCCGGATAATGATTCTAGCATGAAATTGCTTGGGCACCTGTTAATTTTTAAGATTTTGACACATTCAGCTCAAATGTACACAATTGCTGATTATGGCTGTCAAACCTAAACCAAACGTTGTGCACTCAAATCTTTTGCTGTATTTAGTTTATTTTGGCATCTGGATGATGATTCTAGTATGAAATTGCTTGGGCACCTGTTAATTTTTAAGATTTTGACACATTCAGCTCAAATGTACAATCATGCGCTAAAAACGCATTTAAAGCAATAAAAAGGTGATTATGGCTGTCAAACCTAAATCAAACGTTGTGCACCCAAATCTTTTGCTGTATTTAGTTTATTTTGGCATCCGGATAATGATTCTAGCATGAAATTGCTTGGGCACCTGTTAATTTTTAAGATTTTGACACATTCAGCTCAAATGTACACAATTGCTGATTATGGCTGTCAAATCTAAACCAAACGTTGTGCACTCAAATCTTTTGCTGTATTTAGTTTATTTTGGCATCCGGATGATGATTCTAGCATGAAATTGCTTGGGCACCTGTTAATTTTTAAGATTTTGACACATTCAGCTCAAATGTACACAATTGCTGATTATGGCTGTCAAATCTAAACCAAACGTTGTGCACTCAAATCTTTTGCTGTATTTAGTTTATTTTGGCATCCGGATGATGATTCTAGCATGAAATTGCTTGGGCACCTGTTAATTTTTAAGATTTTGACACATTCAGCTCAAATGTACAATCTTGCGCTAAAAACGCATTTAAAGCAATAAAAAGGTGATTATGGCTGTCAAACCTAAACCAAACGTTGTGCACTCAAATCTTTTGCTGTATTTAGTTTATTTTGGCATCTGGATGATGATTCTAGTGTGAAATTGCTTGGGCACCTGTTAATTTTTAAGATTTTGACACATTCAGCTCAAATGTACAATCATGCGCTAAAAACGCATTTAAAGCAATAAAAAGGTGATTATGGCTGTCAAACCTAAACCAAACGTTGTGCACTGAAATCTTTTGCTGTATTTAGTTTATTTTGGCATCCGGATGATGATTCTAGCATGAAATTGCTTGGGCACCTGTTAATTTTTAAGATTTTGACACATTCAGCTCAAATGTACAATCATGCGCTAAAAACGCATTTAAAGCAATAATAAGGTGATTATTGCTGTCAAACCTAAACCAAACGTTGTGCACTCAAATCTTTTGCTGTATTTAGTTTATTTTGGCATCCGGATGATGATTCTAGCATGAAATTGCTTTGGCACCTGTTAATTTTTAAGATTTTGACACATTCAGCTCAAATGTACACAATTGCTGATTATGGCTGTCAAATCTAAACCAAACGTTGTGCACTCAAATCTTTTGCTGTATTTAGTTTATTTTGGCATCTGGATGATGATTCTAGTATGAAATTGCTTGGGCACCTGTTAATTTTTAAGATTTTGACACATTCAGCTCAAATGTACAATCATGCGCTAAAAACGCATTTAAAGCAATAAAAAGGTGATTATGGCTGTCAAACCTAAATCAAACGTTGTGCACCCAAATCTTTTGCTGTATTTAGTTTATTTTGGCATCCGGATAATGATTCTAGCATGAAATTGCTTGGGCACCTGTTAATTTTTAAGATTTTGACACATTCAGCTCAAATGTACACAATTGCTGATTATGGCTGTCAAATCTAAACCAAACGTTGTGCACTCAAATCTTTTGCTGTATTTAGTTTATTTTGGCATCCGGATGATGATTTTAGCATGAAATTGCTTGGGCACCTGTTAATTTTTAAGATTTTGACACATTCAGCTCAAATGTACAATCATGCGCAAAAACGCATTTAAAGCAATAAAAAGATGATTATGGCTGTCAAACCTAAACCAAACGTTGTGCACTCAAATCTTTTGCTGTATTTAGTTTAATTTGGGATCCGGATGATGATTCTAGCATGAAATTGCTTGGGCACCTGTTAATTTTTAAGATTTTGACACATTGAGCTCAAATGTACAATCATGCGCTAAAAACGCATTTAAAGCAATAAAAAGGTGATTATGGCTGTCAAACCTAAACCAAACGTGCACTCAAATCTTTTGCTGTATTTAGTTTATTTTGGCATCCGGATAATGATTCTAGCATGAAATTGCTTGGGCACCTGTTAATTTTTAAGATTTTGACACATTCAGCTCAAATGTACACAATTGCTGATTATGGCTGTCAAATCTAAACCAAACGTTGTGCACTCAAATCTTTGGCTGTATTTAGTTTATTTTGGCATCCGGATGATGATTCTAGCATGAAATTACTTGGGCACCTGTTAATTTTTAAGATTTTGACACATTCAGCTCAAATGTACAATCATGCGCTAAAAACGCATTTAAAGCAATAAAAAGGTGATTATGGCTGTCAAATCTAAACCAAACGTTGTGCACTCAAATCTTTTGCTGTATTTAGTTTATTTTGGCATCCGGATGATGATTCTAGCATGAAATTGCTTGGGCACCTGTCAATTTTTAAGATTTTGACACATTCAGCTCAAATGTACACAATTGCTGATTATGGCTGTCAAATCTAAACCAAACGTTGTGCACTCAAATCTTTTGCTGTATTTAGTTTATTTTGGCATCCGGATGATGATTCTAGCATGAAATTGCTTGGGCACCTGTTAATTTTTAAGATTTTGACTCATTCAGCTCAAATGTACAATCATGCGCTAAAAAAGCATTTAAAGCAATAAAAAGGTGATTATGGCTGTCAAACCTAAACCAAACGTTGTGCACTCAAATCTTTTGCTGTATTTAGTTTAATTTGGGATCCGGATGATGATTCTAGCATGAAATTGCTTGGGCACCTGTTAATTTTTAAGATTTTGACACATTCAGCTCAAATGTACACGATTGCTGATTATGGCTGTCAAATCTAAACCAAAGGTTGTGCACTCAAATCTTTTGCTGTATTTAGTTTATTTTGGCATCCGGATGATGATTCTAGCATGAAATTGCTTGGGCACCTGTTAATTTTTAAGATTTTGACACATTCAGCTCAAATGTACAATCATGCGCTAAAAACGCATTTAAAGCAATAAAAAGGTGATTATGGCTGTCAAACCTAAACCAAACGTGCACTCAAATCTTTTGCTGTATTTAGTTTATTTTGGCATCCGGATGATGATTCTAGCATGAAATTGCTTGGGCACCTGTTAATTTTTAAGATTTTGACACATTCAGCTCAAATGTACAATCATGCGCTAAAAACGCATTTAAAGCAATAAAAAGGTGATTATGGCTGTCAAACCTAAACCAAACGTGCACTCAAATCTTTTGCTGTATTTAGTTTATTTTGGCATCCGGATGATGATTCTAGCATGAAATTGCTTGGGCACCTGTTAATTTTTAAGATTTTGACACATTCAGCTCAAATGTACAATCATGCGCTAAAAACGCATTTAAAGCAATAAAAAGGTGATTATGGCTGTCAAACCTAAACCAAACGTTGTGCACTCAAATCTTTTGCTGTATTTAGTTTATTTTGGCATCCGGATGATGATTCTAGCATGAAATTGCTTGGGCACCTGTTAATTTTTAAGATTTTGACACATTCAGCTCAAATGTACACAATTGCTGATTATGGCTGTCAAATCTAAACCAAACGTTGTGCACTCAAATCTTTTGCTGTATTTAGTTTATTTTGGCATCCGGATGATGATTCTAGCATGAAATTGCTTGGGCACCTGTTAATTTTTAAGATTTTGACACATTCAGCTCAAATGTACAATCATGCGCAAAAACGCATTTAAAGCAATAAAAAGATGATTATGGCTGTCAAACCTAAACCAAACGTTGTGCACCCAAATCTTTTGCTGTATTTAGTTTATTTTGGCATCCGGATAATGATTCTAGCATGAAATTGCTTGGGCACCTGTTAATTTTTAAGATTTTGACACATTCAGCTCAAATGTACAATCATGCGCAAAAACGCATTTAAAGCAATAAAAAGATGATTATGGCTGTCAAACCTAAACCAAACGTTGTGCACTCAAATCTTTTGCTGTATTTAGTTTAATTTGGGATCCGGATGATGATTCTAGAATGAAATTGCTTGGGCACCTGTTAATTTTTAAGATTTTGACACATTGAGCTCAAATGTACAATCATGCGCTAAAAACGCATTTAAAGCAATAAAAAGGTGATTATGGCTGTCAAACCTAAACCAAACGTGCACTCAAATCTTTTGCTGTATTTAGTTTATTTTGGCATCCGGATAATGATTCTAGCATGAAATTGCTTGGGCACCTGTTAATTTTTAAGATTTTGACACATTCAGCTCAAATGTACACAATTGCTGATTATGGCTGTCAAATCTAAACCAAACGTTGTGCACTCAAATCTTTTGCTGTATTTAGTTTATTTTGGCATCTGGATGATGATTCTAGTATGAAATTGCTTGGGCACCTGTTAATTTTTAAGATTTTGACACATTCAGCTCAAATGTACAATCATGCGCTAAAAACGCATTTAAAGCAATAAAAAGGTGATTATGGCTGTCAAACCTAAATCAAACGTTGTGCACCCAAATCTTTTGCTGTATTTAGTTTATTTTGGCATCCGGATAATGATTCTAGCATGAAATTGCTTGGGCACCTGTTAATTTTTAAGATTTTGACACATTCAGCTCAAATGTACACAATTGCTGATTATGGCTGTCAAATCTAAACCAAACGTTGTGCACTCAAATCTTTTGCTGTATTTAGTTTATTTTGGCATCCGGATGATGATTCTAGCATGAAATTGCTTGGGCACCTGTTAATTTTTAAGATTTTGACACATTCAGCTCAAATGTACACAATTGCTGATTATGGCTGTCAAATCTAAACCAAACGTTATGCACTCAAATCTTTTGCTGTATTTAGTTTATTTTGGCATCCGGATGATGATTCTAGCATGAAATTGCTTGGGCACCTGTTAATTTTTAAGATTTTGACACATTCAGCTCAAATGTACAATCTTGCGCTAAAAACGCATTTAAAGCAATAAAAAGGTGATTATGGCTGTCAAACCTAAACCAAACGTTGTGCACTCAAATCTTTTGCTGTATTTAGTTTATTTTGGCATCTGGATGATGATTCTAGTATGAAATTGCTTGGGCACCTGTTAATTTTTAAGATTTTGACACATTCAGCTCAAATGTACAATCATGCGCTAAAAACGCATTTAAAGCAATAAAAAGGTGATTATGGCTGTCAAACCTAAATCAAACGTTGTGCACCCAAATCTTTTGCTGTATTTAGTTTATTTTGGCATCCGGATAATGATTCTAGCATGAAATTGCTTGGGCACCTGTTAATTTTTAAGATTTTGACACATTCAGCTCAAATGTACACAATTGCTGATTATGGCTGTCAAATCTAAACCAAACGTTGTGCACTCAAATCTTTTGCTGTATTTAGTTTATTTTGGCATCCGGATGATGATTCTAGCATGAAATTGCTTGGGCACCTGTTAATTTTTAAGATTTTGACACATTCAGCTCAAATGTACACAATTGCTGATTATGGCTGTCAAATCTAAACCAAACGTTGTGCACTCAAATCTTTTGCTGTATTTAGTTTATTTTGGCATCCGGATGATGATTCTAGCATGAAATTGCTTGGGCACCTGTTAATTTTTAAGATTTTGACACATTCAGCTCAAATGTACAATCTTGCGCTAAAAACGCATTTAAAGCAATAAAAAGGTGATTATGGCTGTCAAACCTAAACCAAACGTTGTGCACTCAAATCTTTTGCTGTATTTAGTTTATTTTGGCATCTGGATGATGATTCTAGTATGAAATTGCTTGGGCACCTGTTAATTTTTAAGATTTTGACACATTCAGCTCAAATGTACAATCATGCGCTAAAAACGCATTTAAAGCAATAAAAAGGTGATTATGGCTGTCAAACCTAAACGAAACGTTGTGCACCCAAATCTTTTGCTGTATTTAGTTTATTTTGGCATCCGGATAATGATTCTAGCATGAAATTGCTTGGGCACCTGTTAATTTTTAAGATTTTGACACATTCAGCTCAAATGTACAATCATGCGCAAAAACGCATTTAAAGCAATAAAAAGATGATTATGGCTGTCAAACCTAAACCAAACGTTGTGCACTCAAATCTTTTGCTGTATTTAGTTTAATTTGGGATCCGGATGATGATTCTAGCATGAAATTGCTTGGGCACCTGTTAATTTTTAAGATTTTGACACATTGAGCTCAAATGTACAATCATGCGCTAAAAACGCATTTAAAGCAATAAAAAGGTGATTATGGCTGTCAAACCTAAACCAAACGTGCACTCAAATCTTTTGCTGTATTTAGTTTATTTTGGCATCCGGATAATGATTCTAGCATGAAATTGCTTGGGCACCTGTTAATTTTTAAGATTTTGACACATTCAGCTCAAATGTACACAATTGCTGATTATGGCTGTCAAATCTAAACCAAACGTTGTGCACTCAAATCTTTTGCTGTATTTAGTTTATTTTGGCATCCGGATGATGATTCTAGCATGAAATTACTTGGGCACCTGTTAATTTTTAAGATTTTGACACATTCAGCTCAAATGTACAATCATGCGCTAAAAACGCATTTAAAGCAATAAAAAGGTGATTATGGCTGTCAAATCTAAACCAAACGTTGTGCACTCAAATCTTTTGCTGTATTTAGTTTATTTTGGCATCCGGATGATGATTCTAGCATGAAATTGCTTGGGCACCTGTCAATTTTTAAGATTTTGACACATTCAGCTCAAATGTACACAATTGCTGATTATGGCTGTCAAATCTAAACCAAACGTTGTGCACTCAAATCTTTTGCTGTATTTAGTTTATTTTGAGATCCGGATGATGATTCTAGCATGAAATTGCTTGGGCACCTGTTAATTTTTAAGATTTTGACTCATTCAGCTCAAATGTACAATCATGCGCTAAAAAAGCATTTAAAGCAATAAAAAGGTGATTATGGCTGTCAAACCTAAACCAAACGTTGTGCACTCAAATCTTTTGCTGTATTTAGTTTAATTTGGGATCCGGATGATGATTCTAGCATGAAATTGCTTGGGCACCTGTTAATTTTTAAGATTTTGACACATTCAGCTCAAATGTACACGATTGCTGATTATGGCTGTCAAATCTAAACCAAAGGTTGTGCACTCAAATCTTTTGCTGTAATTAGTTTATTTTGGCATCCGGATGATGATTCTAGCATGAAATTGCTTGGGCACCTGTTAATTTTTAAGATTTTGACACATTGAGCTCAAATGTACAATCATGCGCTAAAAACGCATTTAAAGCAATAAAAAGGTGATTATGGCTGTCAAACCTAAACCAAACGTGCACTCAAATCTTTTGCTGTATTTAGTTTATTTTGGCATCCGGATGATGATTCTAGCATGAAATTGCTTGGGCACCTGTTAATTTTTAAGATTTTGACACATTCAGCTCAAATGTACAATCATGCGCTAAAAACGCATTTAAAGCAATAAAAAGGTGATTATGGCTGTCAAACCTAAACCAAACGTTGTGCACTCAAATCTTTTGCTGTATTTAGTTTATTTTTGCATCCGGATGATGATTCTAGCATGAAATTGCTTGGGCACCTGTTAATTTTTAAGATTTTGACACATTCAGCTCAAATGTACACAATTGCTGATTATGGCTGTCAAATCTAAACCAAACGTTGTGCACTCAAATCTTTTGCTGTATTTAGTTTATTTTGGCATCCGGATGATGATTCTAGCATGAAATTGCTTGGGCACCTGTTAATTTTTAAGATTTTGACACATTCAGCTCAAATGTACAATCTTGCGCTAAAAACGCATTTAAAGCAATAAAAAGGTGATTATGGCTGTCAAACCTAAACCAAACGTTGTGCACTCAAATCTTTTGCTGTATTTAGTTTAATTTGGGATCCGGATGATGATTCTAGCATGAAATTGCTTGGGCACCTGTTAATTATTAAGATTTTGACACATTCAGCTCAAATGTACACAATTGCTGATTATGGCTGTCAAATCTAAACCAAAGGTTGTGCACTGAAATCTTTTGCTGTATTTAGTTTATTTTGGCATCCGGATGATGATTCTAGCATGAAATTGCTTGGGCACCTGTTAATTTTTAAGATTTTGACACATTCAGCTCAAATGTACAATCATGCGCTAAAAACGCATTTAAAGCAATAAAAAGGTGATTATGGCTGTCAAACCTAAATCAAACGTTGTGCACCCAAATCTTTTGCTGTATTTAGTTTATTTTGGCATCCGGATAATGATTCTAGCATGAAATTGCTTGGGCACCTGTTAATTTTTAAGATTTTGACACATTCAGCTCAAATGTACACAATTGCTGATTATGGCTGTCAAATCTAAACCAAACGTTGTGCACTCAAATCTTTTGCTGTATTTAGTTTATTTTGGCATCCGGATGATGATTCTAGCATGAAATTGCTTGGGCACCTGTTAATTTTTAAGATTTTGACACATTCAGCTCAAATGTACACAATTGCTGATTATGGCTGTCAAATCTAAACCAAACGTTGTGCACTCAAATCTTTTGCTGTATTTAGTTTATTTTGGCATCCGGATGATGATTCTAGCATGAAATTGCTTGGGCACCTGTTAATTTTTAAGATTTTGACACATTCAGCTCAAATGTACAATCTTGCGCTAAAAACGCATTTAAAGCAATAAAAAGGTGATTATGGCTGTCAAACCTAAACCAAACGTTGTGCACTCAAATCTTTTGCTGTATTTAGTTTATTTTGGCATCTGGATGATGATTCTAGTATGAAATTGCTTGGGCACCTGTTAATTTTTAAGATTTTGACACATTCAGCTCAAATGTACAATCATGCGCTAAAAACGCATTTAAAGCAATAAAAAGGTGATTATGGCTGTCAAACCTAAACCAAACGTTGTGCACCCAAATCTTTTGCTGTATTTAGTTTATTTTGGCATCCGGATAATGATTCTAGCATGAAATTGCTTGGGCACCTGTTAATTTTTAAGATTTTGACACATTCAGCTCAAATGTACAATCATGCGCAAAAACGCATTTAAAGCAATAAAAAGATGATTATGGCTGTCAAACCTAAACCAAACGTTGTGCACTCAAATCTTTTGCTGTATTTAGTTTAATTTGGGATCCGGATGATGATTCTAGCATGAAATTGCTTGTGCACCTGTTAATTTTTAAGATTTTGACACATTGAGCTCAAATGTACAATCATGCGCTAAAAACGCATTTAAAGCAATAAAAAGGTGATTATGGCTGTCAAACCTAAACCAAACGTGCACTCAAATCTTTTGCTGTATTTAGTTTATTTTGGCATCCGGATAATGATTCTAGCATGAAATTGCTTGGGCACCTGTTAATTTTTAAGATTTTGACACATTCAGCTCAAATGTACACAATTGCTGATTATGGCTGTCAAATCTAAACCAAACGTTGTGCACTCAAATCTTTGGCTGTATTTAGTTTATTTTGGCATCCGGATGATGATTCTAGCATGAAATTACTTGGGCACCTGTTAATTTTTAAGATTTTGACACATTCAGCTCAAATGTACAATCATGCGCTAAAAACGCATTTAAAGCAATAAAAAGGTGATTATGGCTGTCAAATCTAAACCAAACGTTGTGCACTCAAATCTTTTGCTGTATTTAGTTTATTTTGGCATCCGGATGATGATTCTAGCATGAAATTGCTTGGGCACCTGTCAATTTTTAAGATTTTGACACATTCAGCTCAAATGTACACAATTGCTGATTATGGCTGTCAAATCTAAACCAAACGTTGTGCACTCAAATCTTTTGCTGTATTTAGTTTATTTTGGCATCCGGATGATGATTCTAGCATGAAATTGCTTGGGCACCTGTTAATTTTTAAGATTTTGACTCATTCAGCTCAAATGTACAATCATGCGCTAAAAAAGCATTTAAAGCAATAAAAAGGTGATTATGGCCGTCAAACCTAAACCAAACGTTGTGCACTCAAATCTTTTGCTGTATTTAGTTTAATTTGGGATCCGGATGATGATTCTAGCATGAAATTGCTTGGGCACCTGTTAATTTTTAAGATTTTGACACATTCAGCTCAAATGTACACGATTGCTGATTATGGCTGTCAAATCTAAACCAAAGGTTGTGCACTCAAATCTTTTGCTGTATTTAGTTTATTTTGGCATCCGGATGATGATTCTAGCATGAAATTGCTTGGGCACCTGTTAATTTTTAAGATTTTGACACATTCAGCTCAAATGTACAATCATGCGCTAAAAACGCATTTAAAGCAATAAAAAGGTGATTATGGCTGTCAAACCTAAACCAAACGTGCACTCAAATCTTTTGCTGTATTTAGTTTATTTTGGCATCCGGATGATGATTCTAGCATGAAATTGCTTGGGCACCTGTTAATTTTTAAGATTTTGACACATTCAGCTCAAATGTACAATCATGCGCTAAAAAAGCATTTAAAGCAATAAAAAGGTGATTATGGCTGTCAAACCTAAACCAAACGTTGTGCACTCAAATCTTTTGCTGTATTTAGTTTAATTTGGGATCCGGATGATGATTCTAGCATGAAATTGCTTGGGCACCTGTTAATTTTTAAGATTTTGACACATTCAGCTCAAATGTACACGATTGCTGATTATGGCTGTCAAATCTAAACCAAAGGTTGTGCACTCAAATCTTTTGCTGTATTTAGTTTATTTTGGCATCCGGATGATGATTCTAGCATGAAATTGCTTGGGCACCTGTTAATTTTTAAGATTTTGACACATTGAGCTCAAATGTACAATCATGCGCTAAAAACGCATTTAAAGCAATAAAAAGGTGATTATGGCTGTCAAACCTAAACCAAACGTCCACTCAAATCTTTTGCTGTATTTAGTTTATTTTGGCATCCGGATGATGATTCTAGCATGAAATTGCTTGGGCACCTGTTAATTTTTAAGATTTTGACACATTCAGCTCAAATGTACACAATTGCTGATTATGGCTGTCAAATCTAAACCAAACGTTGTGCATCAAATCTTTTGCTGTATTTAGTTTATTTTGGCATCCGGATGATGATTCTAGCAGGAAATTGCTTGGGCACCTGTTAATCTTTAAGATTTTGACACATTCAGCTCAAATGTACAATCATGCGCAAAAACGCATTTAAAGCAATAAAAAGATGATTATGGCTGTCAAACCTAAACCAAACGTTGTGCACTCAAATCTTTTGCTGTATTTAGTTTAATTTGGGATCCGGATGATGATTCTAGCATGAAATTGCTTGGGCACCTGTTAATTTTTAAGATTTTGACACATTGAGCTCAAATGTACAATCATGCGCTAAAAACGCATTTAAAGCAATAAAAAGGTGATTATGGCTGTCAAACCTAAACCAAACGTGCACTCAAATCTTTTGCTGTATTTAGTTTATTTTGGCATCCGGATGATGATTCTTGCATGAAATTGCTTGGGCACCTGTTAATTTTTAAGATTTTGACACATTCAGCTCAAATGCACACAATTGCTGATTATGGCTGTCAAATCTAAACCAAACGTTGTGCACTCAAATCTTTTGCTGTATTTAGTTTATTTTGGCATCCGGATGATGATTCTAGCATGAAATTACTTGGGCACCTGTTAATTTTTAAGATTTTGACACATTCAGCTCAAATGTACAATCATGCGCTAAAAACGCATTTAAAGCAATAAAAAGGTGATTATGGCTGTCAAATCTAAACCAAACGTTGTGCACTCAAATCTTTTGCTGTATTTAGTTTAATTTGGGATCCGGATGATGATTCTAGCATGAAATTGCTTGGGCACCTGTTAATTTTTAAGATTTTGACACATTGAGCTCAAATGTACAATCATGCGCTAAAAACGCATTTAAAGCAATAAAAAGGTGATTATGGCTGTCAAACCTAAACCAAACGTGTACTCAAATCTTTTGCTGTATTTAGTTTATTTTGGCATCCGGATAATGATTCTAGCATGAAATTGCTTGGGCACCTGTTAATTTTTAAGATTTTGACACATTCAGCTCAAATGTACACAATTGCTGATTATGGCTGTCAAATCTAAACCAAACGTTGTGCACTCAAATCTTTTGCTGTATTTAGTTTATTTTGGCATCCGGATGATGATTCTAGCATGAAATTGCTTGGGCACCTGTTAATTATTAAGATTTTGACACATTCAGCTCAAATGTACAATCATGCGCTAAAAAAGCATTTAAAGCAATAAAAAGGTGATTATGGCTGTCAAACCTAAACCAAACGTGCACTCAAATCTTTTGCTGTATTTAGTTTATTTTGGCATCCGGATGATGATTCTAGCATGAAATTGCTTGGGCACCTGTTAATTTTTAAGATTTTGACACATTCAGCTCAAATGTACAATCATGCGCTAAAAAAGCATTTAAAGCAATAAAAAGGTGATTATGGCTGTCAAACCTAAACCAAACGTTGTGCACTCAAATCTTTTGCTGTATTTAGTTTAATTTGGGATCCGGATGATGATTCTAGCATGAAATTGCTTGGGCACCTGTTAATTTTTAAGATTTTGACACATTGAGCTCAAATGTACAATCATGCGCTAAAAACGCATTTAAAGCAATAAAAAGGTGATTATGGCTGTCAAACCTAAACCAAACGTGTACTCAAATCTTTTGCTGTATTTAGTTTATTTTGGCATCCGGATAATGATTCTAGCATGAAATTGCTTGGGCACCTGTTAATTTTTAAGATTTTGACACATTCAGCTCAAATGTACACAATTGCTGATTATGGCTGTCAAATCTAAACCAAACGTTGTGCACTCAAATCTTTTGCTGTATTTAGTTTATTTTGGCATCCGGATGATGATTCTAGCATGAAATTGCTTGGGCACCTGTTAATTATTAAGATTTTGACACATTCAGCTCAAATGTACAATCATGCGCTAAAAAAGCATTTAAAGCAATAAAAAGGTGATTATGGCTGTCAAACCTAAACCAAACGTGCACTCAAATCTTTTGCTGTATTTAGTTTATTTTGGCATCCGGATGATGATTCTAGCATGAAATTGCTTGGGCACCTGTTAATTTTTAAGATTTTGACACATTCAGCTCAAATGTACAATCATGCGCTAAAAAAGCATTTAAAGCAATAAAAAGGTGATTATGGCTGTCAAACCTAAACCAAACGTTGTGCACTCAAATCTTTTGCTGTATTTAGTTTAATTTGGGATCCGGATGATGATTTTAGCATGAAATTGCTTGGGCACCTGTTAATTTTTAAGATTTTGACACATTCAGCTCAAATGTACACGATTGCTGATTATGGCTGTCAAATCTAAACCAAAGGTTGTGCACTCAAATCTTTTGCTGTATTTAGTTTATTTTGGCATCCGGATGATGATTCTAGCATGAAATTGCTTGGGCACCTGTTAATTTTTAAGATTTTGACACATTGAGCTCAAATGTACAATCATGCGCTAAAAACGCATTTAAAGCAATAAAAAGGTGATTATGGCTGTCAAACCTAAACCAAACGTGCACTCAAATCTTTTGCTGTATTTAGTTTATTTTGGCATCCGGATGATGATTCTAGCATGAAATTGCTTGGGCACCTGTTAATTTTTAAGATTTTGACACATTCAGCTCAAATGTACAATCATGCGCTAAAAACGCATTTAAAGCAATAAAAAGGTGATTATGGCTGTCAAACCTAAACCAAACGTTGTGCACTCAAATCTTTTGCTGTATTTAGTTTATTTTTGCATCCGGATGATGATTCTAGCATGAAATTGCTTGGGCACCTGTTAATTTTTAAGATTTTGACACATTCAGCTCAAATGTACACAATTGCTGATTATGGCTGTCAAATCTAAACCAAACGTTGTGCACTCAAATCTTTTGCTGTATTTAGTTTATTTTGGCATCCGGATGATGATTCTAGCATGAAATTGCTTGGGCACCTGTTAATTTTTAAGATTTTGACACATTCAGCTCAAATGTACAATCTTGCGCTAAAAACGCATTTAAAGCAATAAAAAGGTGATTATGGCTGTCAAACCTAAACCAAACGTTGTGCACTCAAATCTTTTGCTGTATTTAGTTTAATTTGGGATCCGGATGATGATTCTAGCATGAAATTGCTTGGGCACCTGTTAATTATTAAGATTTTGACACATTCAGCTCAAATGTACACAATTGCTGATTATGGCTGTCAAATCTAAACCAAAGGTTGTGCACTGAAATCTTTTGCTGTATTTAGTTTATTTTGGCATCCGGATGATGATTCTAGCATGAAATTGCTTGGGCACCTGTTAATTTTTAAGATTTTGACACATTCAGCTCAAATGTACAATCATGCGCTAAAAACGCATTTAAAGCAATAAAAAGGTGATTATGGCTGTCAAACCTAAATCAAACGTTGTGCACCCAAATCTTTTGCTGTATTTAGTTTATTTTGGCATCCGGATAATGATTCTAGCATGAAATTGCTTGGGCACCTGTTAATTTTTAAGATTTTGACACATTCAGCTCAAATGTACACAATTGCTGATTATGGCTGTCAAATCTAAACCAAACGTTGTGCACTCAAATCTTTTGCTGTATTTAGTTTATTTTGGCATCCGGATGATGATTCTAGCATGAAATTGCTTGGGCACCTGTTAATTTTTAAGATTTTGACACATTCAGCTCAAATGTACACAATTGCTGATTATGGCTGTCAAATCTAAACCAAACGTTGTGCACTCAAATCTTTTGCTGTATTTAGTTTATTTTGGCATCCGGATGATGATTCTAGCATGAAATTGCTTGGGCACCTGTTAATTTTTAAGATTTTGACACATTCAGCTCAAATGTACAATCTTGCGCTAAAAACGCATTTAAAGCAATAAAAAGGTGATTATGGCTGTCAAACCTAAACCAAACGTTGTGCACTCAAATCTTTTGCTGTATTTAGTTTATTTTGGCATCTGGATGATGATTCTAGTATGAAATTGCTTGGGCACCTGTTAATTTTTAAGATTTTGACACATTCAGCTCAAATGTACAATCATGCGCTAAAAACGCATTTAAAGCAATAAAAAGGTGATTATGGCTGTCAAACCTAAACCAAACGTTGTGCACCCAAATCTTTTGCTGTATTTAGTTTATTTTGGCATCCGGATAATGATTCTAGCATGAAATTGCTTGGGCACCTGTTAATTTTTAAGATTTTGACACATTCAGCTCAAATGTACAATCATGCGCAAAAACGCATTTAAAGCAATAAAAAGATGATTATGGCTGTCAAACCTAAACCAAACGTTGTGCACTCAAATCTTTTGCTGTATTTAGTTTAATTTGGGATCCGGATGATGATTCTAGCATGAAATTGCTTGTGCACCTGTTAATTTTTAAGATTTTGACACATTGAGCTCAAATGTACAATCATGCGCTAAAAACGCATTTAAAGCAATAAAAAGGTGATTATGGCTGTCAAACCTAAACCAAACGTGCACTCAAATCTTTTGCTGTATTTAGTTTATTTTGGCATCCGGATAATGATTCTAGCATGAAATTGCTTGGGCACCTGTTAATTTTTAAGATTTTGACACATTCAGCTCAAATGTACACAATTGCTGATTATGGCTGTCAAATCTAAACCAAACGTTGTGCACTCAAATCTTTGGCTGTATTTAGTTTATTTTGGCATCCGGATGATGATTCTAGCATGAAATTACTTGGGCACCTGTTAATTTTTAAGATTTTGACACATTCAGCTCAAATGTACAATCATGCGCTAAAAACGCATTTAAAGCAATAAAAAGGTGATTATGGCTGTCAAATCTAAACCAAACGTTGTGCACTCAAATCTTTTGCTGTATTTAGTTTATTTTGGCATCCGGATGATGATTCTAGCATGAAATTGCTTGGGCACCTGTCAATTTTTAAGATTTTGACACATTCAGCTCAAATGTACACAATTGCTGATTATGGCTGTCAAATCTAAACCAAACGTTGTGCACTCAAATCTTTTGCTGTATTTAGTTTATTTTGGCATCCGGATGATGATTCTAGCATGAAATTGCTTGGGCACCTGTTAATTTTTAAGATTTTGACTCATTCAGCTCAAATGTACAATCATGCGCTAAAAAAGCATTTAAAGCAATAAAAAGGTGATTATGGCTGTCAAACCTAAACCAAACGTTGTGCACTCAAATCTTTTGCTGTATTTAGTTTAATTTGGGATCCGGATGATGATTCTAGCATGAAATTGCTTGGGCACCTGTTAATTTTTAAGATTTTGACACATTCAGCTCAAATGTACACGATTGCTGATTATGGCTGTCAAATCTAAACCAAAGGTTGTGCACTCAAATCTTTTGCTGTATTTAGTTTATTTTGGCATCCGGATGATGATTCTAGCATGAAATTGCTTGGGCACCTGTTAATTTTTAAGATTTTGACACATTCAGCTCAAATGTACAATCATGCGCTAAAAACGCATTTAAAGCAATAAAAAGGTGATTATGGCTGTCAAACCTAAACCAAACGTGCACTCAAATCTTTTGCTGTATTTAGTTTATTTTGGCATCCGGATGATGATTCTAGCATGAAATTGCTTGGGCACCTGTTAATTTTTAAGATTTTGACACATTGAGCTCAAATGTACAATCATGCGCTAAAAACGCATTTAAAGCAATAAAAAGGTGATTATGGCTGTCAAACCTAAACCAAACGTCCACTCAAATCTTTTGCTGTATTTAGTTTATTTTGGCATCCGGATGATGATTCTAGCATGAAATTGCTTGGGCACCTGTTAATTTTTAAGATTTTGACACATTCAGCTCAAATGTACACAATTGCTGATTATGGCTGTCAAATCTAAACCAAACGTTGTGCATCAAATCTTTTGCTGTATTTAGTTTATTTTGGCATCCGGATGATGATTCTAGCAGGAAATTGCTTGGGCACCTGTTAATCTTTAAGATTTTGACACATTCAGCTCAAATGTACAATCATGCGCAAAAACGCATTTAAAGCAATAAAAAGATGATTATGGCTGTCAAACCTAAACCAAACGTTGTGCACTCAAATCTTTTGCTGTATTTAGTTTAATTTGGGATCCGGATGATGATTCTAGCATGAAATTGCTTGGGCACCTGTTAATTTTTAAGATTTTGACACATTGAGCTCAAATGTACAATCATGCGCTAAAAACGCATTTAAAGCAATAAAAAGGTGATTATGGCTGTCAAACCTAAACCAAACGTGCACTCAAATCTTTTGCTGTATTTAGTTTATTTTGGCATCCGGATGATGATTCTTGCATGAAATTGCTTGGGCACCTGTTAATTTTTAAGATTTTGACACATTCAGCTCAAATGCACACAATTGCTGATTATGGCTGTCAAATCTAAACCAAACGTTGTGCACTCAAATCTTTTGCTGTATTTAGTTTATTTTGGCATCCGGATGATGATTCTAGCATGAAATTACTTGGGCACCTGTTAATTTTTAAGATTTTGACACATTCAGCTCAAATGTACAATCATGCGCTAAAAACGCATTTAAAGCAATAAAAAGGTGATTATGGCTGTCAAATCTAAACCAAACGTTGTGCACTCAAATCTTTTGCTGTATTTAGTTTAATTTGGGATCCGGATGATGATTCTAGCATGAAATTGCTTGGGCACCTGTTAATTTTTAAGATTTTGACACATTGAGCTCAAATGTACAATCATGCGCTAAAAACGCATTTAAAGCAATAAAAAGGTGATTATGGCTGTCAAACCTAAACCAAACGTGTACTCAAATCTTTTGCTGTATTTAGTTTATTTTGGCATCCGGATAATGATTCTAGCATGAAATTGCTTGGGCACCTGTTAATTTTTAAGATTTTGACACATTCAGCTCAAATGTACACAATTGCTGATTATGGCTGTCAAATCTAAACCAAACGTTGTGCACTCAAATCTTTTGCTGTATTTAGTTTATTTTGGCATCCGGATGATGATTCTAGCATGAAATTGCTTGGGCACCTGTTAATTATTAAGATTTTGACACATTCAGCTCAAATGTACAATCATGCGCTAAAAAAGCATTTAAAGCAATAAAAAGGTGATTATGGCTGTCAAACCTAAACCAAACGTGCACTCAAATCTTTTGCTGTATTTAGTTTATTTTGGCATCCGGATGATGATTCTAGCATGAAATTGCTTGGGCACCTGTTAATTTTTAAGATTTTGACACATTCAGCTCAAATGTACAATCATGCGCTAAAAAAGCATTTAAAGCAATAAAAAGGTGATTATGGCTGTCAAACCTAAACCAAACGTTGTGCACTCAAATCTTTTGCTGTATTTAGTTTAATTTGGGATCCGGATGATGATTCTAGCATGAAATTGCTTGGGCACCTGTTAATTTTTAAGATTTTGACACATTCAGCTCAAATGTACACGATTGCTGATTATGGCTGTCAAATCTAAACCAAAGGTTGTGCACTCAAATCTTTTGCTGTATTTAGTTTATTTTGGCATCCGGATGATGATTCTAGCATGAAATTGCTTGGGCACCTGTTAATTTTTAAGATTTTGACACATTGAGCTCAAATGTACAATCATGCGCTAAAAACGCATTTAAAGCAATAAAAAGGTGATTATGGCTGTCAAACCTAAACCAAACGTGCACTCAAATCTTTTGCTGTATTTAGTTTATTTTGGCATCCGGATGATGATTCTAGCATGAAATTGCTTGGGCACCTGTTAATTTTTAAGATTTTGACACATTCAGCTCAAATGTACACAATTGCTGATTATGGCTGTCAAATCTAAACCAAACGTTGTGCATCAAATCTTTTGCTGTATTTAGTTTATTTTGGCATCCGGATGATGATTCTAGCAGGAAATTGCTTGGGCACCTGTTAATCTTTAAGATTTTGACACATTCAGCTCAAATGTACAATCATGCGCAAAAACGCATTTAAAGCAATAAAAAGATGATTATGGCTGTCAAACCTAAACCAAACGTTGTGCACTCAAATCTTTTGCTGTATTTAGTTTAATTTGGGATCCGGATGATGATTCTAGCATGAAATTGCTTGGGCACCTGTTAATTTTTAAGATTTTGACACATTGAGCTCAAATGTACAATCATGCGCTAAAAACGCATTTAAAGCAATAAAAAGGTGATTATGGCTGTCAAACCTAAACCAAACGTGCACTCAAATCTTTTGCTGTATTTAGTTTATTTTGGCATCCGGATGATGATTCTAGCATGAAATTGCTTGGGCACCTGTTAATTTTTAAGATTTTGACACATTCAGCTCAAATGCACACAATTGCTGATTATGGCTGTCAAATCTAAACCAAACGTTGTGCACTCAAATCTTTTGCTGTATTTAGTTTATTTTGGCATCCGGATGATGATTCTAGCATGAAATTACTTGGGCACCTGTTAATTTTTAAGATTTTGACACATTCAGCTCAAATGTACAATCATGCGCTAAAAACGCATTTAAAGCAATAAAAAGGTGATTATGGCTGTCAAATCTAAACCAAACGTTGTGCACTCAAATCTTTTGCTGTATTTAGTTTAATTTGGGATCCGGATGATGATTCTAGCATGAAATTGCTTGGGCACCTGTTAATTTTTAAGATTTTGACACATTGAGCTCAAATGTACAATCATGCGCTAAAAACGCATTTAAAGCAATAAAAAGGTGATTATGGCTGTCAAACCTAAACCAAACGTGTACTCAAATCTTTTGCTGTATTTAGTTTATTTTGGCATCCGGATAATGATTCTAGCATGAAATTGCTTGGGCACCTGTTAATTTTTAAGATTTTGACACATTCAGCTCAAATGTACACAATTGCTGATTATGGCTGTCAAATCTAAACCAAACGTTGTGCACTCAAATCTTTTGCTGTATTTAGTTTATTTTGGCATCCGGATGATGATTCTAGCATGAAATTGCTTTGGCACCTGTTAATTTTTAAGATTTTGACACATTCAGCTCAAATGTACACAATTGCTGATTATGGCTGTCAAATCTAAACCAAACGTTGTGCACTCAAATCTTTTGCTGTATTTAGTTTATTTTGGCATCTGGATGATGATTCTAGTATGAAATTGCTTGGGCACCTGTTAATTTTTAAGATTTTGACACATTCAGCTCAAATGTACACAATTGCTGATTATGGCTGTCAAATCTAAACCAAACGTTGTGCACTCAAATCTTTTGCTGTATTTAGTTTATTTTGGCATCCGGATGATGATTCTAGCATGAAATTGCTTGGGCACCTGTTAATTTTTAAGATTTTGACACATTCAGCTCAAATGTACACAATTGCTGATTATGGCTGTCAAATCTAAACCAAACGTTGTGCACTCAAATCTTTTGCTGTATTTAGTTTATTTTGGCATCCGGATGATGATTCTAGCATGAAATTGCTTGGGCACCTGTTAATTTTTAAGATTTTGACACATTCAGCTCAAATGTACAATCTTGCGCTAAAAACGCATTTAAAGCAATAAAAAGGTGATTATGGCTGTCAAACCTAAACCAAACGTTGTGCACTCAAATCTTTTGCTGTATTTAGTTTAATTTGGGATCCGGATGATGATTCTAGCATGAAATTGCTTGGGCACCTGTTAATTTTTAAGATTTTGACACATTGAGCTCAAATGTACAATCATGCGCTAAAAACGCATTTAAAGCAATAAAAAGGTGATTATGGCTGTCAAACCTAAACCAAACGTGTACTCAAATCTTTTGCTGTATTTAGTTTATTTTGGCATCCGGATAATGATTCTAGCATGAAATTGCTTGGGCACCTGTTAATTTTTAAGATTTTGACACATTCAGCTCAAATGTACACAATTGCTGATTATGGCTGTCAAATCTAAACCAAACGTTGTGCACTCAAATCTTTTGCTGTATTTAGTTTATTTTGGCATCCGGATGATGATTCTAGCATGAAATTGCTTGGGCACCTGTTAATTATTAAGATTTTGACACATTCAGCTCAAATGTACACAATTGCTGATTATGGCTGTCAAATCTAAACCAAAGGTTGTGCACTCAAATATTTTGCTGTATTTAGTTTATTTTGGCATCCGGATGATGATTCTAGCATGAAATTGCTTGGGCACCTGTTAATTTTTAAGATTTTGACACATTCAGCTCAAATGTACACGATTGCTGATTATGGCTGTCAAATCTAAATCAAAGGTTGTGCACTCAAATCTTTTGCTGTATTTAGTTTATTTTGGCATCCGGATGATGATTCTAGCATGAAATTGCTTGGGCACCTGTTAATTTTTAAGATTTTGACACATTCAGCTCAAATGTACAATCATGCGCTAAAAACGCATTTAAAGCAATAATAAGGTGATTATTGCTGTCAAACCTAAACCAAACGTTGTGCACTCAAATCTTTTGCTGTATTTAGTTTATTTTGGCATCCGGATGATGATTCTAGCATGAAATTGCTTTGGCACCTGTTAATTTTTAAGATTTTGACACATTCAGCTCAAATGTACACAATTGCTGATTATGGCTGTCAAATCTAAACCAAACGTTGTGCACTCAAATCTTTTGCTGTATTTAGTTTATTTTGGCATCTGGATGATGATTCTAGTATGAAATTGCTTGGGCACCTGTTAATTTTTAAGATTTTGACACATTCAGCTCAAATGTACACAATTGCTGATTATGGCTGTCAAATCTAAACCAAACGTTGTGCACTCAAATCTTTTGCTGTATTTAGTTTATTTTGGCATCCGGATGATGATTCTAGCATGAAATTGCTTGGGCACCTGTTAATTTTTAAGATTTTGACACATTCAGCTCAAATGTACACAATTGCTGATTATGGCTGTCAAATCTAAACCAAACGTTGTGCACTCAAATCTTTTGCTGTATTTAGTTTATTTTGGCATCCGGATGATGATTCTAGCATGAAATTGCTTGGGCACCTGTTAATTTTTAAGATTTTGACACATTCAGCTCAAATGTACAATCTTGCGCTAAAAACGCATTTAAAGCAATAAAAAGGTGATTATGGCTGTCAAACCTAAACCAAACGTTGTGCACTCAAATCTTTTGCTGTATTTAGTTTAATTTGGGATCCGGATGATGATTCTAGCATGAAATTGCTTGGGCACCTGTTAATTTTTAAGATTTTGACACATTGAGCTCAAATGTACAATCATGCGCTAAAAACGCATTTAAAGCAATAAAAAGGTGATTATGGCTGTCAAACCTAAACCAAACGTGTACTCAAATCTTTTGCTGTATTTAGTTTATTTTGGCATCCGGATAATGATTCTAGCATGAAATTGCTTGGGCACCTGTTAATTTTTAAGATTTTGACACATTCAGCTCAAATGTACACAATTGCTGATTATGGCTGTCAAATCTAAACCAAACGTTGTGCACTCAAATCTTTTGCTGTATTTAGTTTATTTTGGCATCTGGATGATGATTCTAGTATGAAATTGCTTGGGCACCTGTTAATTTTTAAGATTTTGACACATTCAGCTCAAATGTACACAATTGCTGATTATGGCTGTCAAATCTAAACCAAACGTTGTGCACTCAAATCTTTTGCTGTATTTAGTTTATTTTGGCATCCGGATGATGATTCTAGCATGAAATTGCTTGGGCACCTGTTAATTTTTAAGATTTTGACACATTCAGCTCAAATGTACACAATTGCTGATTATGGCTGTCAAATCTAAACCAAACGTTGTGCACTCAAATCTTTTGCTGTATTTAGTTTATTTTGGCATCCGGATGATGATTCTAGCATGAAATTGCTTGGGCACCTGTTAATTTTTAAGATTTTGACACATTCAGCTCAAATGTACACAATTGCTGATTATGGCTGTCAAATCTAAACCAAACGTTGTGCACTCAAATCTTTTGCTGTATTTAGTTTATTTTGGCATCCGGATGATGATTCTAGCATGAAATTGCTTGGGCACCTGTTAATTTTTAAGATTTTGACACATTCAGATCAAATGTACAATCTTGCGCTAAAAACGCATTTAAAGCATTAAAAAGGTGATTATGGCTGTCAAACCTAAACCAAACGTGCACTCAAATCTTTTGCTGTATTTAGTTTATTTTGGCATCCGGATGATGATTCTAGCATGAAATTGCTTGGGCACCTGTTAATTTTTAAGATTTTGACACATTCAGCTCAAATGCACACAATTGCTGATTATGGCTGTCAAATCTAAACCAAACGTTGTGCACTCAAATCTTTTGCTGTATTTAGTTTATTTTGGCATCCGGATGATGATTCTAGCATGAAATGACTTGGGCACCTGTTAATTTTTAAGATTTTGACACATTCAGCTCAAATGTACAATCATGCGCTAAAAACGCATTTAAAGCAATAAAAAGGTGATTATGGCTGTCAAATCTAAACCAAACGTTGTGCACTCAAATCTTTTGCTGTATTTAGTTTAATTTGGGATCCGGATGATGATTCTAGCATGAAATTGCTTGGGCACCTGTTAATTTTTAAGATTTTGACACATTGAGCTCAAATGTACAATCATGCGCTAAAAACGCATTTAAAGCAATAAAAAGGTGATTATGGCTGTCAAACCTAAACCAAACGTGTACTCAAATCTTTTGCTGTATTTAGTTTATTTTGGCATCCGGATAATGATTCTAGCATGAAATTGCTTGGGCACCTGTTAATTTTTAAGATTTTGACACATTCAGCTCAAATGTACACAATTGCTGATTATGGCTGTCAAATCTAAACCAAACGTTGTGCACTCAAATCTTTTGCTGTATTTAGTTTATTTTGGCATCCGGATGATGATTCTAGCATGAAATTGCTTGGGCACCTGTTAATTATTAAGATTTTGACACATTCAGCTCAAATGTACACAATTGCTGATTATGGCTGTCAAATCTAAACCAAAGGTTGTGCACTCAAATCTTTTGCTGTATTTAGTTTATTTTGGCATCCGGATGATGATTCTAGCATGAAATTGCTTGGGCACCTGTTAATTTTTAAGATTTTGACACATTCAGCTCAAATGTACACGATTGCTGATTATGGCTGTCAAATCTAAATCAAAGGTTGTGCACTCAAATCTTTTGCTGTATTTAGTTTATTTTGGCATCCGGATGATGATTCTAGCATGAAATTGCTTGGGCACCTGTTAATTTTTAAGATTTTGACACATTCAGCTCAAATGTACAATCATGCGCTAAAAACGCATTTAAAGCAATAATAAGGTGATTATTGCTGTCAAACCTAAACCAAACGTTGTGCACTCAAATCTTTTGCTGTATTTAGTTTATTTTGGCATCCGGATGATGATTCTAGCATGAAATTGCTTTGGCACCTGTTAATTTTTAAGATTTTGACACATTCAGCTCAAATGTACACAATTGCTGATTATGGCTGTCAAATCTAAACCAAACGTTGTGCACTCAAATCTTTTGCTGTATTTAGTTTATTTTGGCATCTGGATGATGATTCTAGTATGAAATTGCTTGGGCACCTGTTAATTTTTAAGATTTTGACACATTCAGCTCAAATGTACACAATTGCTGATTATGGCTGTCAAATCTAAACCAAACGTTGTGCACTCAAATCTTTTGCTGTATTTAGTTTATTTTGGCATCCGGATGATGATTCTAGCATGAAATTGCTTGGGCACCTGTTAATTTTTAAGATTTTGACACATTCAGCTCAAATGTACACAATTGCTGATTATGGCTGTCAAATCTAAACCAAACGTTGTGCACTCAAATCTTTTGCTGTATTTAGTTTATTTTGGCATCTGGATGATGATTCTAGCATGAAATTGCTTGGGCACCTGTTAATTTTTAAGATTTTGACACATTCAGCTCAAATGTACAATCTTGCGCTAAAAACGCATTTAAAGCAATAAAAAGGTGATTATGGCTGTCAAACCTAAACCAAACGTTGTGCACTCAAATCTTTTGCTGTATTTAGTTTATTTTGGCATCTGGATGATGATTCTAGTATGAAATTGCTTGGGCACCTGTTAATTTTTAAGATTTTGACACATTCAGCTCAAATGTACAATCATGCGCTAAAAACGCATTTAAAGCAATAAAAAGGTGATTATGGCTGTCAAACCTAAACCAAACGTTGTGCACCCAAATCTTTTGCTGTATTTAGTTTATTTTGGCATCCGGATAATGATTCTAGCATGAAATTGCTTGGGCACCTGTTAATTTTTAAGATTTTGACACATTCAGCTCAAATGTACACAATTGCTGATTATGGCTGTCAAATCTAAACCAAACGTTGTGCACTCAAATCTTTTGCTGTATTTAGTTTATTTTGGCATCCGGATGATGATTCTAGCATGAAATTACTTGGGCACCTGTTAATTTTTAAGATTTTGACACATTCAGCTCAAATGTACAATCATGCGCTAAAAACGCATTTAAAGCAATAAAAAGGTGATTATGGCTGTCAAATCTAAACCAAACGTTGTGCACTCAAATCTTTTGCTGTATTTAGTTTATTTTGGCATCCGGATGATGATTCTAGCATGAAATTGCTTGGGCACCTGTTAATTTTTAAGATTTTGACACATTCAGCTCAAATG
Source organism: Festucalex cinctus (assembly GCF_051991245.1). NCBI lineage: Eukaryota > Metazoa > Chordata > Actinopteri > Syngnathiformes > Syngnathidae > Festucalex > Festucalex cinctus. The sequence goes on along the minus strand of NC_135416.1, from coordinate 30,980,232 downwards.
TACACAATTGCTGATTATGGCTGTCAAATCGAAACCAAACGTTGTGCACTCAAATCTTTTGCTGTATTTAGTTTATTTTGGCATCCGGATGATGATTCTAGCATGAAATTGCTTGGGCACCTGTTAATTTTTAAGATTTTGACACATTCAGCTCAAATGTACACAATTGCTGATTATGGCTGTCAAATCTAAACCAAACGTTGTGCACTCAAATCTTTTGCTGTATTTAGTTTATTTTGGCATCCGGATGATGATTCTAGCATGAAATTGCTTGGGCACCTGTTAATTATTAAGATTTTGACACATTCAGCTCAAATGTACACAATTGCTGATTATGGCTGTCAAATCTAAACCAAAGGTTGTGCACTCAAATCTTTTGCTGTATTTAGTTTATTTTGGCATCCGGATGATGATTCTAGCATGAAATTGCTTGGGCACCTGTTAATTTTTAAGATTTTGACACATTCAGCTCAAATGTACACGATTGCTGATTATGGCTGTCAAATCTAAATCAAAGGTTGTGCACTCAAATCTTTTGCTGTATTTAGTTTATTTTGGCATCCGGATGATGATTCTAGCATGAAATTGCTTGGGCACCTGTTAATTTTTAAGATTTTGACACATTCAGCTCAAATGTACAATCATGCGCTAAAAACGCATTTAAAGCAATAATAAGGTGATTATTGCTGTCAAACCTAAACCAAACGTTGTGCACTCAAATCTTTTGCTGTATTTAGTTTATTTTGGCATCCGGATGATGATTCTAGCATGAAATTGCTTTGGCACCTGTTAATTTTTAAGATTTTGACACATTCAGCTCAAATGTACACAATTGCTGATTATGGCTGTCAAATCTAAACCAAACGTTGTGCACTCAAATCTTTTGCTGTATTTAGTTTATTTTGGCATCTGGATGATGATTCTAGTATGAAATTGCTTGGGCACCTGTTAATTTTTAAGATTTTGACACATTCAGCTCAAATGTACACAATTGCTGATTATGGCTGTCAAATCTAAACCAAACGTTGTGCACTCAAATCTTTTGCTGTATTTAGTTTATTTTGGCATCCGGATGATGATTCTAGCATGAAATTGCTTGGGCACCTGTTAATTTTTAAGATTTTGACACATTCAGCTCAAATGTACACAATTGCTGATTATGGCTGTCAAATCTAAACCAAACGTTGTGCACTCAAATCTTTTGCTGTATTTAGTTTATTTTGGCATCCGGATGATGATTCTAGCATGAAATTGCTTGGGCACCTGTTAATTTTTAAGATTTTGACACATTCAGCTCAAATGTACAATCATGCGCTAAAAAAGCATTTAAAGCAATAAAAAGGTGATTATGGCTGTCAAACCTAAACCAAACGTTGTGCACTCAAATCTTTTGCTGTATTTAGTTTAATTTGGGATCCGGATGATGATTCTAGCATGAAATTGCTTGGGCACCTGTTAATTTTTAAGATTTTGACACATTCAGCTCAAATGTACACGATTGCTGATTATGGCTGTCAAATCTAAACCAAAGGTTGTGCACTCAAATCTTTTGCTGTATTTAGTTTATTTTGGCATCCGGATGATGATTCTAGCATGAAATTGCTTGGGCACCTGTTAATTTTTAAGATTTTGACACATTGAGCTCAAATGTACAATCATGCGCTAAAAACGCATTTAAAGCAATAAAAAGGTGATTATGGCTGTCAAACCTAAACCAAACGTGCACTCAAATCTTTTGCTGTATTTAGTTTATTTTGGCATCCGGATGATGATTCTAGCATGAAATTGCTTGGGCACCTGTTAATTTTTAAGATTTTGACACATTCAGCTCAAATGTACACAATTGCTGATTATGGCTGTCAAATCTAAACCAAACGTTGTGCATCAAATCTTTTGCTGTATTTAGTTTATTTTGGCATCCGGATGATGATTCTAGCATGAAATTGCTTGGGCACCTGTTAATTTTTAAGATTTTGACACATTCAGCTCAAATGTACAATCTTGCGCTAAAAACGCATTTAAAGCAATAAAAAGGTGATTATGGCTGTCAAACCTAAACCAAACGTTGTGCACTCAAATCTTTTGCTGTATTTAGTTTATTTTGGCATCTGGATGATGATTCTAGTATGAAATTGCTTGGGCACCTGTTAATTTTTAAGATTTTGACACATTCAGCTCAAATGTACAATCATGCGCTAAAAACGCATTTAAAGCAATAAAAAGGTGATTATGGCTGTCAAACCTAAACCAAACGTTGTGCACCCAAATCTTTTGCTGTATTTAGTTTATTTTGGCATCCGGATAATGATTCTAGCATGAAATTGCTTGGGCACCTGTTAATTTTTAAGATTTTGACACATTCAGCTCAAATGTACACAATTGCTGATTATGGCTGTCAAATCTAAACCAAACGTTGTGCACTCAAATCTTTTGCTGTATTTAGTTTATTTTGGCATCCGGATGATGATTCTAGCATGAAATTACTTGGGCACCTGTTAATTTTTAAGATTTTGACACATTCAGCTCAAATGTACAATCATGCGCTAAAAACGCATTTAAAGCAATAAAAAGGTGATTATGGCTGTCAAATCTAAACCAAACGTTGTGCACTCAAATCTTTTGCTGTATTTAGTTTATTTTGGCATCCGGATGATGATTCTAGCATGAAATTGCTTGGGCACCTGTTAATTTTTAAGATTTTGACACATTCAGCTCAAATGTACACAATTGCTGATTATGGCTGTCAAATCGAAACCAAACGTTGTGCACTCAAATCTTTTGCTGTATTTAGTTTATTTTGGCATCCGGATGATGATTCTAGCATGAAATTGCTTGGGCACCTGTTAATTTTTAAGATTTTGACACATTCAGCTCAAATGTACACAATTGCTGATTATGGCTGTCAAATCTAAACCAAACGTTGTGCACTCAAATCTTTTGCTGTATTTAGTTTATTTTGGCATCCGGATGATGATTCTAGCATGAAATTGCTTGGGCACCTGTTAATTATTAAGATTTTGACACATTCAGCTCAAATGTACACAATTGCTGATTATGGCTGTCAAATCTAAACCAAAGGTTGTGCACTCAAATCTTTTGCTGTATTTAGTTTATTTTGGCATCCGGATGATGATTCTAGCATGAAATTGCTTGGGCACCTGTTAATTTTTAAGATTTTGACACATTCAGCTCAAATGTACACGATTGCTGATTATGGCTGTCAAATCTAAATCAAAGGTTGTGCACTCAAATCTTTTGCTGTATTTAGTTTATTTTGGCATCCGGATGATGATTCTAGCATGAAATTGCTTGGGCACCTGTTAATTTTTAAGATTTTGACACATTCAGCTCAAATGTACAATCATGCGCTAAAAACGCATTTAAAGCAATAATAAGGTGATTATTGCTGTCAAACCTAAACCAAACGTTGTGCACTCAAATCTTTTGCTGTATTTAGTTTATTTTGGCATCCGGATGATGATTCTAGCATGAAATTGCTTTGGCACCTGTTAATTTTTAAGATTTTGACACATTCAGCTCAAATGTACACAATTGCTGATTATGGCTGTCAAATCTAAACCAAACGTTGTGCACTCAAATCTTTTGCTGTATTTAGTTTATTTTGGCATCTGGATGATGATTCTAGTATGAAATTGCTTGGGCACCTGTTAATTTTTAAGATTTTGACACATTCAGCTCAAATGTACACAATTGCTGATTATGGCTGTCAAATCTAAACCAAACGTTGTGCACTCAAATCTTTTGCTGTATTTAGTTTATTTTGGCATCCGGATGATGATTCTAGCATGAAATTGCTTGGGCACCTGTTAATTTTTAAGATTTTGACACATTCAGCTCAAATGTACACAATTGCTGATTATGGCTGTCAAATCTAAACCAAACGTTGTGCACTCAAATCTTTTGCTGTATTTAGTTTATTTTGGCATCCGGATGATGATTCTAGCATGAAATTGCTTGGGCACCTGTTAATTTTTAAGATTTTGACACATTCAGCTCAAATGTACAATCTTGCGCTAAAAACGCATTTAAAGCAATAAAAAGGTGATTATGGCTGTCAAACCTAAACCAAACGTTGTGCACTCAAATCTTTTGCTGTATTTAGTTTATTTTGGCATCTGGATGATGATTCTAGTATGAAATTGCTTGGGCACCTGTTAATTTTTAAGATTTTGACACATTCAGCTCAAATGTACAATCATGCGCTAAAAACGCATTTAAAGCAATAAAAAGGTGATTATGGCTGTCAAACCTAAACCAAACGTTGTGCACCCAAATCTTTTGCTGTATTTAGTTTATTTTGGCATCCGGATAATGATTCTAGCATGAAATTGCTTGGGCACCTGTTAATTTTTAAGATTTTGACACATTCAGCTCAAATGTACACAATTGCTGATTATGGCTGTCAAATCTAAACCAAACGTTGTGCACTCAAATCTTTTGCTGTATTTAGTTTATTTTGGCATCCGGATGATGATTCTAGCATGAAATTACTTGGGCACCTGTTAATTTTTAAGATTTTGACACATTCAGCTCAAATGTACAATCATGCGCTAAAAACGCATTTAAAGCAATAAAAAGGTGATTATGGCTGTCAAATCTAAACCAAACGTTGTGCACTCAAATCTTTTGCTGTATTTAGTTTATTTTGGCATCCGGATGATGATTCTAGCATGAAATTGCTTGGGCACCTGTTAATTTTTAAGATTTTGACACATTCAGCTCAAATGTACACAATTGCTGATTATGGCTGTCAAATCGAAACCAAACGTTGTGCACTCAAATCTTTTGCTGTATTTAGTTTATTTTGGCATCCGGATGATGATTCTAGCATGAAATTGCTTGGGCACCTGTTAATTTTTAAGATTTTGACACATTCAGCTCAAATGTACACAATTGCTGATTATGGCTGTCAAATCTAAACCAAACGTTGTGCACTCAAATCTTTTGCTGTATTTAGTTTATTTTGGCATCCGGATGATGATTCTAGCATGAAATTGCTTGGGCACCTGTTAATTTTTAAGATTTTGACACATTCAGATCAAATGTACAATCTTGCGCTAAAAACGCATTTAAAGCATTAAAAAGGTGATTATGGCTGTCAAACCTAAACCAAACGTTGTGCACTCAAATCTTTTGCTGTATTTAGTTTATTTTGGCATCCGGATGATGATTCTAGCATGAAATTGCTTGGGCACCTGTTAATTTTTAAGATTTTGACACATTCAGCTCAAATGTACAATCATGCGCTAAAAAAGCATTTAAAGCAATAAAAAGGTGATTATGGCTGTCAAACCTAAACCAAACGTTGTGCACTCAAATCTTTTGCTGTATTTAGTTTAATTTGGGATCCGGATGATGATTCTAGCATGAAATTGCTTGGGCACCTGTTAATTTTTAAGATTTTGACACATTCAGCTCAAATGTACACGATTGCTGATTATGGCTGTCAAATCTAAACCAAAGGTTGTGCACTCAAATCTTTTGCTGTATTTAGTTTATTTTGGCATCCGGATGATGATTCTAGCATGAAATTGCTTGGGCACCTGTTAATTTTTAAGATTTTGACACATTGAGCTCAAATGTACAATCATGCGCTAAAAACGCATTTAAAGCAATAAAAAGGTGATTATGGCTGTCAAACCTAAACCAAACGTGCACTCAAATCTTTTGCTGTATTTAGTTTATTTTGGCATCCGGATGAATTCTAGCATGAAATTGCTTGGGCACCTGTTAATTTTTAAGATTTTGACACATTCAGCTCAAATGTACACAATTGCTGATTATGGCTGTCAAATCTAAACCAAACGTTGTGCATCAAATCTTTTGCTGTATTTAGTTTATTTTGGCATCCGGATGATGATTCTAGCAGGAAATTGCTTGGGCACCTGTTAATCTTTAAGATTTTGACACATTCAGCTCAAATGTACAATCATGCGCAAAAACGCATTTAAAGCAATAAAAAGATGATTATGGCTGTCAAACCTAAACCAAACGTTGTGCACTCAAATCTTTTGCTGTATTTAGTTTAATTTGGGATCCGGATGATGATTCTAGCATGAAATTGCTTGGGCACCTGTTAATTTTTAAGATTTTGACACATTGAGCTCAAATGTACAATCATGCGCTAAAAACGCATTTAAAGCAATAAAAAGGTGATTATGGCTGTCAAACCTAAACCAAACGTGCACTCAAATCTTTTGCTGTATTTAGTTTATTTTGGCATCCGGATGATGATTCTAGCATGAAATTGCTTGGGCACCTGTTAATTTTTAAGATTTTGACACATTCAGCTCAAATGTACAATCATGCGCTAAAAACGCATTTAAAGCAATAAAAAGGTGATTATGGCTGTCAAACCTAAACCAAACGTTGTGCACTCAAATCTTTTGCTGTATTTAGTTTAATTTGGGATCCGGATGATGATTCTAGCATGAAATTGCTTGGGCACCTGTTAATTATTAAGATTTTGACACATTCAGCTCAAATGTACACAATTGCTGATTATGGCTGTCAAATCTAAACCAAAGGTTGTGCACTCAAATCTTTTGCTGTATTTAGTTTATTTTGGCATCCGGATGATGATTCTAGCATGAAATTGCTTGGGCACCTGTTAATTTTTAAGATTTTGACACATTCAGCTCAAATGTACACGATTGCTGATTATGGCTGTCAAATCTAAACCAAAGGTTGTGCACTCAAATCTTTTGCTGTATTTAGTTTATTTTGGCATCCGGATGATGATTCTAGCATGAAATTGCTTGGGCACCTGTTAATTTTTAAGATTTTGACACATTCAGCTCAAATGTACAATCTTGCGCTAAAAACGCATTTAAAGCAATAAAAAGGTGATTATGGCTGTCAAACCTAAACCAAACGTTGTGCACTCAAATCTTTTGCTGTATTTAGTTTAATTTGGGATCCGGATGATGATTCTAGCATGAAATTGCTTGGGCACCTGTTAATTATTAAGATTTTGACACATTCAGCTCAAATGTACACAATTGCTGATTATGGCTGTCAAATCTAAACCAAAGGTTGTGCACTCAAATCTTTTGCTGTATTTAGTTTATTTTGGCATCCGGATGATGATTCTAGCATGAAATTGCTTGGGCACCTGTTAATTTTTAAGATTTTGACACATTCAGCTCAAATGTACACGATTGCTGATTATGGCTGTCAAATCTAAACCAAAGGTTGTGCACTCAAATCTTTTGCTGTATTTAGTTTATTTTGGCATCCGGATGATGATTCTAGCATGAAATTGCTTGGGCACCTGTTAATTTTTAAGATTTTGACACATTCAGCTCAAATGTACAATCATGCGCTAAAAACGCATTTAAAGCAATAATAAGGTGATTATTGCTGTCAAACCTAAACCAAACGTTGTGCACTCAAATCTTTTGCTGTATTTAGTTTATTTTGGCATCCGGATGATGATTCTAGCATGAAATTGCTTTGGCACCTGTTAATTTTTAAGATTTTGACACATTCAGCTCAAATGTACACAATTGCTGATTATGGCTGTCAAATCTAAACCAAACGTTGTGCACTCAAATCTTTTGCTGTATTTAGTTTATTTTGGCATCTGGATGATGATTCTAGTATGAAATTGCTTGGGCACCTGTTAATTTTTAAGATTTTGACACATTCAGCTCAAATGTACAATCATGCGCTAAAAACGCATTTAAAGCAATAAAAAGGTGATTATGGCTGTCAAACCTAAATCAAACGTTGTGCACCCAAATCTTTTGCTGTATTTAGTTTATTTTGGCATCCGGATAATGATTCTAGCATGAAATTGCTTGGGCACCTGTTAATTTTTAAGATTTTGACACATTCAGCTCAAATGTACACAATTGCTGATTATGGCTGTCAAATCTAAACCAAACGTTGTGCACTCAAATCTTTTGCTGTATTTAGTTTATTTTGGCATCCGGATGATGATTCTAGCATGAAATTGCTTGGGCACCTGTTAATTTTTAAGATTTTGACACATTCAGCTCAAATGTACAATCTTGCGCTAAAAACGCATTTAAAGCAATAAAAAGGTGATTATGGCTGTCAAACCTAAACCAAACGTTGTGCACTCAAATCTTTTGCTGTATTTAGTTTAATTTGGGATCCGGATGATGATTCTATCATGAAATTGCTTGGGCACCTGTTAATTTTTAAGATTTTGACACATTGAGCTCAAATGTACAATCATGCGCTAAAAACGCATTTAAAGCAATAAAAAGGTGATTATGGCTGTCAAATCTAAACCAAACGTTGTGCACTCAAATCTTTTGCTGTATTTAGTTTATTTTGGCATCCGGATGATGATTCTAGCATGAAATTGCTTGGGCACCTGTTAATTTTTAAGATTTTGACACATTCAGCTCAAATGTACAATCTTGCGCTAAAAACGCATTTAAAGCAATAAAAAGGTGATTATGGCTGTCAAACCTAAACCAAACGTTGTGCACTCAAATCTTTTGCTGTATTTAGTTTAATTTGGGATCCGGATGATGATTCTATCATGAAATTGCTTGGGCACCTGTTAATTTTTAAGATTTTGACACATTGAGCTCAAATGTACAATCATGCGCTAAAAACGCATTTAAAGCAATAAAAAGGTGATTATGGCTGTCAAACCTAAACCAAACGTGCACTGCCAATTTAAGTGAGGTGTTCAGATTATCATTCCTGGGCTCTGTGTGTGTGGTTACTCACTCAGGATTGATAGGTGGATGAAAACGGATTGGCCTCATGATAAGAAGACAGTGAACAAACCTAGGTGAATCCACTTTGATATATCGGCTTATCTAATTCCCGTCTCCTCACGCTGACGCCTTAGAGCTGGTGAGGAAAAAGGGGAATTTCTAACCCTTTAATTGGAGAGTCGATCAGGACATATTTCCCGATTTAAGTCCTGCGGGTAAGCGGAAGTTGACAACACTTCAAAGAGGTTTTTGTTCATTGGGATGTGCTACAGGTGCCACACAATTTTCATAGCCGTCGGACAATCGTAGCGGGACAGGGATCCGTTTAACTTATGTAGGGGGCGCTAAGGAGCCATTTTTCTGTTATCATGTATGGCGACTTTAAAATATAAAATTTTTCGCCAGGCCTGATGTGCATGTAAAGTTTGGTGAGTTTTCGGTCACGTTTAGTGTCTCAAAAATGTGATCGTTTGCGGAGAATAATAATAATAATAAGAAGAAGAAGAAGAAGAAGAAGAAGAAGAAGAAGAATTCCTACAAAAACAATAGGGCCTGGCAGCGACACCGCCGCCGCCGCTGCTCGGGCCCTAATAAGAAGAATTCCTACAAAAACAATAGGGCCTCGCAGCGGCACCACCGCCGCCGCTGCTCGGGCCCTAATAATAAGAAGAATTCCTACAAAAACAATAGGGCCTCGCAGCGGCACTGCCGCCGCCGCTGCTCGGGCCCTAATAAGAAGAATTCCTACAAAAACAATAGGGCCTCGCAGCGGCATCGCCGCCGCCGCTGCTCGGGCCCTAATAAAAAGAATTCCTACAAAAACAATAGGGCCTCGCAGCGGCACCGCCGCTGCCGCTGCTCGGGCCCTAATAGGCAAGGCAAGGCAAGGCAAGTTTATTTGTATAGCACATTTCATACACAAGGCAACTCAATGTGCTTTACACGAGGAAAGACAACACATAAGCATCAAGAAACAATAGTTAACATTCAGAGGAAAAAAAAAAAGATGAAAATAGGTTACAAACTTAACAATCTTAAAACATTATTCAACAAACTTTAAAAAATTTAACATAAAAAAAGTTTAAAATGATAATGATAAAAATAAAAATAAAAATAATAAAAAATAAAAATAAAAATAATAATTAAAAAAACACTTAATTAAAGCTGTTTAAAAGTCCCTAATCAAAGGTATAAGAAAAAAGCAAAGTTTTTAACCTGGATTTGAAAGCATTTACACTCGGGGCTGACTTCACTTCTGTTGGCAGCCTATTCCATCTGTGTGCAGCATAATAGCTAAATGCAGCTTCACCATGTTTGCTTCGAACTCTGGGTTCCACTAGTTGGCCCAAGTCTGTAGATCTCAGAGCCCTGCTGGGCTTGTACTCAATCAGCATTTCTTGGATATATTCAGGACCCAAACCATTTAGTGATTTATAGACGAGTAGCAGAACTTTAAAATCGATTCTACAGCTGACAGGGAGCCAGTGTAAATCCTTAAGTACTGGAGTAATATGTTCTGATCTTTTTGTTTTGGTCAGAACTCGAGCTGCAGCGTTCTGAATGAGCTGCAATTGTCTCATGTTCTTTTGAGAGAGTCCAGTCAGAAGACCGTTACAGTAATCTAGTCTGCTGGAGATAAAAGCATGGATAAGCTTCTCTTGGTCTGCTTGAAGCATGCAGTCCTTCAGTCTGGATATGTTTTTCAGCTGGTAAAAGGCTGTTTTAGTGATAAATTTAATATGATTACTGAAGGTCAGATCTGAGTCTATTAATACCCCAAGATTTCGAACTTGGTCTTTAGTTTCTAAAGACAGTGACTCAAGCTGTTTTTTAACAGCAATCCTCTTTTCTTTATTGCCGAAAACAATGAGCTCCGTTTTGTTTTCGTTCAGCTGAAGGAAATTTTGGTTCATCCAGTTGTTAACTTGCTCTAGAGAATGACACAATGCGTTAATAGAACTGCTGTCATTTGGGGACATAGATAAATACAGTTGTGTGTCATCTGCATAACTATGATAGTCAACATCGGTGTTCTGAAGCATTTGACCCAAAGGTAACATATACAGACTGAACAACAGGGGTCCAAGGACTGACCCTTGAGGGACCCCACATATCATGGCCTTTCGATCAGATTCAAAATTTCCAATGGTCACAAAGTAACTCCTTTCCTCCAAATAGGACCTGAACCATTTAAGGACTGTTCCATTTAATCCCACCCAAGTTTCCAGCCTGTCTAACAGTATATTATGATCAATCGTGTCAAATGCTGCACTGAGGTCCAACAAGACGAGCACTGATACCTTCCCTGCATCAGTGCTCAATCTTATATCATTCAGTACTTTAATCAGAGCTGTTTCTGTACTGTGATGAGGTCGGAAACCTGACTGGAATTTATCCAAAAGTCCGTTGTTGAATTGAGTGGATTGAGCGGGGTCAGATGAAGAGCCATATCATGTAAAATGAGATAACAAATTAATGGGCTAGACTCAATTCTTAGTTAGAGACCAATGGGTGTCTCTAGGACCGATAATTAAATATTCTTTGGCCTCTGGGTGTAGTTCCTCAAGGTAACCACTAGATGCCGCCAAACCTGTACAACTAAGCTGCCCACTCAGCATTGCCCGGACACACATTTCTTATAAGGCCAGATATAAAATAAGTGTAAATCAATGACATCCTGAATTAAGTAATAATATACACCACACAATCATCTATATTCGATACTTGTTAACCTGATTATTGGATCAATGTTTGTAGCACATTGAAAGTCAACTATGAAGTTTTGCTGTCTTCCTTTTTCTTTTTCATAATCGATATTGTCTTTTATCGCTGATAATATTGCTGTAACTGCATTGAAAAGATTGACTGTATGTACTGCTCTCTCAACAGGACATACAGGATGTGTAACAGACTTAGAATTAACCTGTTAAAGTGCCCTGAGAGAATTTGGGATTTAACATGTCATGTATATATATGTTATTCATGCTTGCTTAATTAATATATATGATTTTATTGATTTTAACGTTTATCATTGTCGAATAGAGCTGAAGACCTTTGACATGTGATTATGACTCAGCTGTAGAGAATTTGTGACTCATCTATATGGCTCGTCGATGGAAGATTACTGGAAATGAGTCCCAGCAAGTGCGCTTTGATATGAGAAGGTGCGCGGAGAGACATTCACCGGAAGGAGTCAGTGGTGTGGCCCAAGAGTATAAAGAGCCGTCACCAGTCGCGATCGAGGCCTTCCCCCTGCGATGTATCTGGACAGAGTGTATGTTCGAAGATGGAATATAACTGCCTGCCCGGATTTTGGATTTTTACGAAGGACTGGGATTAAGCCGTGGTTGGACCCTTTCTTCATAAATTGGTAATGTACAATTCTTTTAACAATAATGATGTATAAAAGGAGGATATGAACGACTAATCGCGTGTTAGGGTGGGGGCCATTTAATACACTCTCATATCCTTAAAATTGTTTTTAGCCAAAGCATCTTATTGTCTATCAGGTCTTAAGCTTATCCGAGGAATGATCAATCTTGTAAAGCTTATTTTAAAAGGTTACACTATTTTTAATCTCCTGTTTTATTTTATTTTATTTTATTTTATTTTATTTTGATTGATTTAAAGTTTTATCATTAAATGTGATTTTTGATTTATATTGGTTGTCTTATTATTGTTAATAAAATTATTTAAAAGACAAGGTTCGTATTAATCATTCTACTATCTTGTCTCATATTGTTTTGATTTTATTATATTTATTTTCGGACGTTTTAATAAGTCCGAGGTCGTTCTATAAGACCTTCTCATTTGTTTATGATTTTATTTTATTTATTTGAGGTCGTTCTATAAGACCTTTTCATTTGTTTACGATTTTATTTTATTTATTTGAGGTCGTTCTATAAGACCTTTTCATTTGCTTATGATTTTATTTTTATAAGTTGGTCGTTCTATAAGACCTTTATATTTGTTTATGATTTTATTTTTATTTTTTGGTCGTTTCATAAGACCTTAATGTTTGTTTATGATTTTATTTGGGACGTTTGATGAGCCCTCATTATTTTTTTTTGATTTTATTTCATTTATTTTGGACATTTTAAGTCCACCTCATTATTTTTTCCAAGACGGACAACAGTAACGGACGTTTGGAGGAAGGTAAGTGCATTTGAATAACCTCTAACCAATGCTTCCATCTGTATTAATGTAAGTCAAATACTCCAGCTTGATATGTAACAAATCCGTATGATCCTAACAAGGATTATTAAATTACTAGGTCAATAACAAATGCAAACAACTCAGAGAAGTGGAGCTGCCAATGAAGTGAGGTGTACATGCTAGCATTCCTGGGCTCTGTGTGTGTGGTTACTCACTCAGGATTGATAGGTGTATGAAAACGGATTGGCCTCATGATAAGATGACAGTGAACAAACCTAGGTGAATCCACTTTGATATATCGGCTTATTTAATTCCCGTCTCCTCACGCTGACGCCTTAGAGCTGGTGAGGAAAAAGGGGAATTTCTAACCCTTTAATTGGAGAGTCGATCAGGACATATTTCCCGATTTAAGTCCTGCGGGTAAGCGGAAGTTGACACCGTTTAAGCTCAAAAAATTGCTGAGTTGATTAAAAACCACTTTTTCAACTATTTTAGTTACGAAGGGAAGGTTTGCGATTGGTCTATAATTTGCTAGCAGGGAGACATCCAGTGTTCTCTTTTTTAGAATGGGCTTGACGGCGGCTACTTTCAGACATTTAGGAAGTTCACCTGATTGAAGTGAGCAATTAATTATTTGTTGTAAATCTATCTGAACAGATTTCACAATGGTTTTGGAAAAAGCCAGATGGTATTGAGTCAAGACAGCTCGTGGAAGGTTTCAATTGCTGAACCAAGTCTACTACAGTATTTTGATCCACTGAGTCAAATTCTGTCATGGTAATTAAATTATTCCTAGGTGATTTTAAGTGCAGCATCGTTTTGTTATTTTGCTGGTTTGTAACAATGTTTGACCTGATGGCTTGTACTTTTTCATTAAATAAGAAAAAAGAATTCCTACAAAAACAATAGGGCCTCGCAGCGGCACCGCCGCCGGTGCCGCCGCTGCTCGGGCCCTAATAAGAATTCCTTCAGGAACAATAGGGACCTCGCAGCGTTCGCTGCTCGGGCCCTAATAAGAATTCCTTCAGGAACAATAGGGACCTCGCAGCGGTCGCTGCTCGGGCCCTAATAAGAATTCCTTCAGGAACAATAGGGACCTCGCAGCGGTCGCTGCTCGGGCCCTAACTAGAGCTGCGAGCAGCTATAAAGGGCCCTCGCAGCCCTGGCCACGTTGGGGTCCTTGCACGTTGGGGTACTTGCACGTTAGGGTACTGGCACGTTGGGGTACTGGCATATTGGAAGCAAAATTTCTTTGAAAATGGCATAATAAACGTTTACATGTACAATATTTCTTTTGCCAGTGTGTGTCAAGCTCAACGGGTTTTGGTGATTGTTAAGACCTGCAAAAATCAGCGTCCTTTTTTATTTTTAGGCAATGAGTTGCCCTGATTGGTATTTTTTGTAAAAGTGTATAGAGACATCATCGCTCGTTGTACTCATTGCACAATGTTACTTTTATTGTCCAAAGGGGCAATCAAAAATGAATAAAACAAAATGGAAACGTACATACGTTTGGATCGGTGTGAAGCCAGTGAACAATTTGAGTGGTGGAAACTAAAAGAATATTTATAAATGACTGAGTTATCACACTTTGAGTTTACATTTTTTGTACAAAATACCGTATGTGTTTTTTTTTTTTTTTTATATAAGCCTCAAGGGCGAGATGGCGCTGTAATTATAACTGAATGTTGTCATAGAGATACCTTCAGGCCTTGATTATAAGCATACATGTCAAGTGTGGCATTTTTTTTGGAGCATGTACCGTGGAGTTATTAAGCATATCCTTCATTCACGATATTGCTTTTAATGTCCACAGAGGCTATCAAAAAAAATAAAAAAATATATATATGTTTGGATAAGTCTGATGCCAGTGAACATTTTGAGTGGTGGAAACTAAAAGAATATTCATAAATGACTTAGTTATCACACTGAGAATGAGTTTACATTTTTTGCACAAAATACCGTATGTGGGGTAATTTTTTTTTTATGCCTCAAGGGCTAGGTGGCGCTGCATATATAACTGAATGTTGTCATAGAGATAACTTCAGGCCTTGACGATAAACATACATGTCAAGTTTGGGATTTTTTGGAGCATGTACCGGGGAGTTATCAAGCATATCCTTTTTCATTGCGAAACACAAATTTTGATGCCCCGCCCTCATCATATAGTATTTCGAAAAGTCAAGATTTTCCCCCCTGTCGTTGGCTCAGGTCTTGACATTGATCAGGTCAAGTCTTAACTCAGTCAGATGAAACGTGGAGAAGAAGTGGGCAAAAGTATGCCCCCTGTAAATGTGCAAAAATCATCAAAAATGGGACATTCAAAAATTCGTAGCTCACTTCCTGTTCATTTTAGCATATGGGTCCAAGAGACTTTTATGTAGGTCTTGGGCTCCCTCATACACCTAAAAATATTCGTCGTTCTTGCTTAAACGTACAACCCGGGCTGCTTCGTTAAAAATTTCTAGGGGGCGCTATTGATTCTTTTTTTAAAAAATAGCACAATCAACAATAAAATATTGCTCATTGTACCAGGCCAGATGTGTGTGCCAAGTTTCATGAGTTTCTGTGCATGTTTAGACCCTCAAAACTGGCGTTGTTTTCTTGGCGAACAGCGCTTAGCCACGCCTACAGCAATTCGCGAAAACTCACAAACTTCGTGTTGTGACACCGTGAAGGCCGAAACCCTCATCTGAGCAAATATGAGGTAGGTCCAGTTAACGTGTTTGGAGAAAAACGTAGAAGAAAATTCGTAAGAAAAACATATGCCACGAGGTGGCGCAGGTATTTTTTTTTCATTCCTCAAGGGCTAGGTGGCGCTGCATATATAACTGAATGTTGCCATAGAGATAGCTTCAGGCCTTAAATATTAACACACATGTCAAGTTTGGGATTTTTTGGAGCATGTACCGGGGAGTTATTAAGCATATCCTTTTTCTTTGCGAAACACAAAATTTGATGCTCCGCCCTCATCATATAGTATTCCGAAAAGTCAAGATTTTTCCCACTGTCGTTGGCTCAGGTCTTGACATGGTCCAAGTCAAGTCTGAAGTCAGTCGGATGAAACGTGTATGAGAAGTGGGCAAAATTATGCCCCCTGTAAATGTGCTAAAATCGTAAAAAATGGGACATTCAAAAATTCGTAGCTCGCTTTCTGTTCATTTTAGCACATGGGTCCATGAGACTTTTTTGTAGGTCTTGGGCTCCCTCATACACCTAAAAATTTCCAAAGATCTTGCTTCAACGTACAAGCGGGGCTGCTTAGTTAAAAATTTCTAGGGGGCGCTATTGAGTCGTTTTTGTAAAAATAGCACAATACATGATAAAATATTACTCTTTTTACCAGGCCAGATGTGTGTGCCAAGTTTCATGACTTTCTGTGCATGTTTAGATCCTCAAAATCGGCGTTGTTTTCTTGGGCCATATTGGGCCCGGGCCATATTGGGGTATTTGCACGTTGGGGTACTTGCACGTTGGGGTACTGGCACATTGGGGTACTGGCACATTAGGAGCAAAATTTCTTTTAACATGGCATGATAAACCTTTACATGTGGATTTTTTTTGCCAGGTGTGATGTGTGTGTCAAGCTCAATCGGGTTTGGTGATTGTTAAGATCTGCAAAAATCAGCGTCCTTTTTTATTTTTAGGGAATGAGTTGACCTGATTGGTATTTTTTGCAAAAGTATATATACCCGTCATCGCTCGTACTCATTGCACGATGTTGCTTTTTTGTCCATATAGGCTATCAAAAATAAATAAAACAAAATAAAAAAGTACATATGTTTGGATCGGTCTGATACCAGTCAACATCTTGAGTAGTGGAAAAAGTAAAAGAATATTCATAAATGACTTAGTTATTACACTTACAATGAGGTAGGTCCAGTTAACGTGTTTGGAGAAAAGCATTGAAGAAAATTCGTAAGAAAAAAAATTGCCACTAGGTGGCGCTATCAGTTAGATGAAATATAAGTTCGTAGATGTCTTTAGGGCTGGACTCTCATCAAATGTGTGAAATTTTGAGAAGATAGGATCATCTCGGTCAAGTTGATGCAGCTTTTATTGTCACGAAAAGTCTTCAGACTTTGCGGCACCGTAGCGGCCACGCCCTTTGGCGAAAAGTTACAATATTCGGTGTGGGGCATGATCAACATCTTAAGGCTTTTCTGACCAATTTTCAACTTGATCCCTTCAATGAGCTCGGCGCAGTAGCTAAAAACGTAAAGTATGACATTTATTGTTACCAGTAGGTGGCGCTATATGTATAACTGAATTTTATCATATAGATGTTTTCAGGCCGTGACTATTACGTTGCCTGAGAAGTTTGAGATTTTTTGGAGCTTGAACATGGGAGTTATTAAGCATTTGCTCTTTCTGGACAAATGAAATTTTAAAGGCAATATTTGATGCCCCGCCCCCGTCATATGGTATTTCGAAAAGGCAAGATTTTTTGCCCAGTTGTTCTCTCAGGTCTTGAGATGATAAATGCCAAGTTTGAAGTGAATTGGATGAAAAATGTTTGCAAAGGGGGAAAAAGCATGACCACAGTGAATGTGCCAAAATAGGCCAAAATTGGACATTAAAAAATTCATAGCTCACTTCCTGTACATTTTAGGAAATGGCTTCCACTGACTTTTTTGTGCGTCTCAGGGTGCTACACGTGCCTGACAATTTTCGTAGCTCTAGGTGAAACGGGCCGGGAATGGTTTTTATTTTTCTACGCTAGGGGGCGCTATAGAGTCGCATTGTTATGACAACTACATAATATCAAATTTTTCGCCGGGCCCGAAGAGACTGCAATGTTTGGTGAGTTTTCGTAAATGTTTAGGCCCTCAAAAATGTGATCGTTTACGGAGAAGAATAATAATACAAGAGGGACCTCGCAGCGGTCGCTGCTCGGGCCCTAATAATAATAATAACTAGAGCTGCGACCAGCTATAAAGGGCCCTCGCAGCCCGGGCCACATTGGGGTATTTGCACGTTGGGGTACTTGCACGTTGGGGTACTCGCACATTGGGGTACTGGCACATTAGGAGCAAAATTTTATTTTAACATGGCATGATAAACCTTTACATGTGGATTTTTTTTCCAGGTGTGATGTGTGTGTCAAGCTCAATGGCAATATTTGATGCCCCGCCCCCGTCATATAGTATTTCAAAAAGTCAAGATTTTTTGCCCAGTTGTTGTCTCGGGTCTTGAGATGATACAAGGCAAGTTTGAAGTCAACTGGCTGAAAAATATTTGCAAAGGGGGTAAAAGTATGACCACAGTGAATGTGCCAAAATGGGCCAAAATTGGACATTGAAAAATTCATAGCTCACTTCCTGTACATTTTAGGAAATGGCTTCCACTGACTTTTTTTTGTGCGTCTCGGGGTGCTACACGTGCCTGCCAATTTTCGTAGCTCTAGGTCAAGCGTGCCGGGATTGGTTTTTATTTTTTTATGCTAGGGGGCGCTATAGAGTCTCGTTGTTATGACAAAATCAGAATATCAAATTTTTTGCCGGGCCCGAAGAGTGTGCAAATTTCGGTGAGTTTTCGTAAATGTTTAGGTCCTCAAAAATGCGATCGTTTGCGGAGAAGAAAGAAGAAGAAGAAGAAGAAGAATTCTTACAAAAACAAGAGGAACCTCGCAGCAGTCGCTGCTCGGGCCCTAATAATAATAATAATAATAATAATAATAATAATAATAATAATAATTTTTACAAAAAAAATAGGGACCTCGCAGCGGTCGCTGCTCGGGCCCTTATAACTAGAGCTGCAAGCAGCTATAAAGGGCCACGTTGGGGTACTTGCACATTGGGGTACTTGCACGTTGGGGTGTTCGCACATTGGGGTACTGGCATATTAGGAGCCAAATTTCTTTGAACATGGCATGATAAACCTTTACATGTGAATTTGTTTTTGCCAGGTGTGATGTGTGTGTCAAGCTCAATGGGTTTTGGTTATTGTTAAGATCTGCAAAAAAACAGCGTCCTTTTTTATTTTTAGGGACTGAGTTGACCTGACTGTTTGTTTTTGTTTTTTTGCAAAGGTATATATACCCATCATCGCTCGTACTCATTGCACAATCATTGCTTTTATTGTCCATAGAGGCGATTAAAAAAAAAATGAAACAAAATAAAAAAAGTACATATGTTTGGATCGGTCTAATACAGGGGTGTCAAACTCATATTACCTCAGGGGCCACATGGAGGAAAATATATGACCAAGTGGGCCAAATCAGTAAAATAATGGTATATAACATAAAAACAGTTGCCGTCAATTCTACGCAGATTTTCGCTACAGCCCAAAATTACGGAGCTCAGCTGTAATCTATTGCTCCAAAAAAGTAACACGAATGCCAAAATGGTAAAATAATGGTATATAATTTAAAAACAATTGCCGCAGATTTTTGCGATTTTTGGGCCAGCCCTAAATTACAGAACTCAACTGTAATATATTGTTAAGAAAAAAAAAAGAAAAAAAAGAAAAAACACGAATGCAAATGAAACGCGGCAACACTTTGCCAGTATGAGTTCCGGATGTGTTAAATTGACCTGTTTTGCATACATATTGTTCACAGAATGCAATGTGTGGCACAGTTAATAAAGATATAAGGACGTTAATTCTTCTCATTTGTATTTGTGTTACCAGTAATTGAATTTGTCGTATTTACATGTTTGTCGGTCTATGATTTATTTTATTTTTTTTTTCAGAAAAATTTAAACAAACTGTTACTTTAGGTTGTGTGTAAAATAATGACTCTAGGACGATTCCTTGTACAAGTTGCATTGCTCATCCGAGGAATGCTTGTGAGATTAGGAATTTATGTTTGGATTGTGGCCGTCTGATTTATTAGTCTGGCATTACAATTTTATTTTAATTTTTTACTTTACAAAATCATCTCGCGGGCCGGATTAAACCCCTTTGCGGGCTTGATCCGGCCCGCGGGCCTTATGTTTGACACCCCTGGTCTAATACCAGTCAACATCTTGAGTAGTGGAAAGTAAAAGAATATTCATAAATGACTTAGTTATAACACGAGTTCACAAATTTTGTTCAAAATACTGTAAGTGGGGTTGTTGTTTTTTTTTTATGCCTTAAGGACTAGGTGGCGCAGTATTTATAACTGAATTTTGTCATCGAGATATCTTCACGCCTTGACTATAAATATACATGTCAAGTTTGGGATTTTTTGAAGCATGTACCGGGGAGTTATTAAGCATATCCTTCATTCACGATACTGCTTTTAACGTCCATAAAGGCTATAAAAAGTAAATAAAACTAAATAAAAAATATGTATGTTTGGATAGGTCTGATGCCAGTGAACATTTTGAGTGGTGGAAAGTAAAAGAATATTCATAAATGACTTAGTTATCACACTGAGAATGACTTTACAATTTTTGTAAAAATACCATAAGTGGGGTATTTTTTTTTTCATGGCTCAAGGGCTAGGTGGCGCTGCATATATAACTGAATGTTGTCATAGAGATAGCTTCAGGCCTTGACTATAAACATACATGTCAAGTTTGGGATTTTTTGGAGCATGTACCGTTGAGTTATTAAGCATATCCTTTTTCAGTGCGAAACACAATTTTTGATGCCCCGCCCTCATCATATAGTATTTCGAAAAGTCAAGATTTTTCCCCATGTTGTTGGCTCAGGTCTTGACATGGTCCAAGTCAAGTCTTAACTCAGTCGGATGAAACATGTAGGAGAAGTGGGCAAAAGTATGCCCCCTGTAAATGTGCAAAAATCGTCAAAAATGGGGACATTAAAAAATTCGTAGCTCACTTCCTGTTCATTTTGGCAAATAGGTCCAAGAGACTTTTTTGTAGGTCTTGGGCTCCCTCATATACCTAAAAATTTTCGGCGATCTTGCTTAAAGGTACAACCGGGGCTGCTTCGTTAAAAATTTCTAGGGGGCGCTATTGAGTCTGTAATCTAGGTAAATGTAACACTGTTAAATATACAGATAATTGTATATATTGCTTTGCAACCGCAATAACTTACTGATCTCAGGTTCGACTCAAGGAGCAAGGGCAAGCTAGTGTGAAAAGGCAACAGAAAATTTAATTCTTTTGAACACAAACTCAAACAGTATTTACAATTTTCATCAAATCCAAAACAACAAAACAAACTTAAATTGTCCCTTTACAGCTTAACGCTGTACGAGTGTCCATTCACAGCTTTACGCTGCACGATAACGCAATGTTCATCCGTTAATTCAGTGTGTGTAGTGTTGTGCTACCCGGGTAGTATGTATGTGTTTGTATGTGTTGCTGCGCAGTTTCAGGCTTATCTGATCCAGGAATCACCACGAAGATGAAGATGAAGCATTAAGATGCTTTGCAGCTCTGGCTTGCATCAGCCAGAGAACCTGGGTGGAATCAACGCTGTTCCAAATATAGATCCAGCACTCTAAAAAAACCAATCTGCCATAGCAGGAATTGAAATTAATAATACGATCATGAATTACTGTACAGTATATTTCTCTTTCTATTGATCAAGTGTAAGTTAAAGTACTAATCACAAATTGAATGATACACTAATTAGATATTGTATCATTAACAGTATTAATAAAATAAATTTCCCAGTTTACAGGATAATTTATCAAATAAACAATCTTTTCCCATTCACAGAACTTTGAAGCAATTTGTAATCACCCCAAAATGAATGTACAATGTGACAAAATTCAGGAAAATGTGTACAAAACACATTCACCTTACATACTCGACATTTCTACTATCCACCATTAGACACGGCATCCAGAAATGACACAGTTAAAATTAGGAGCTCTCATACAGAGATGGATACAAACTCAAATTCAATACATGTACGAAACAAAATGTGGCTATACAGTTATAGCTTACTCCGATTGGTTTTAAATGACAAATAAAACATTTCAAGACTTTAGAATCATAAACATACAGCAATTGTCCGTTACATGGCCGCTAGCATTAGCAACGTGGCATGCTAGAAGTTACACTCACCGGAGAAATCAAAATCGAAAGCAATCCTCCGGTCAGAACAGTGTGGAAATGTCCATCCACGACTCCACAAGCGTATGGACACAAAAACTTAAAAAACACAGCAGTATTTTTAAGAAAGATGATCTCAGGTTTTCTCAAGACTGTATTGTTGTTGCTAGCGTCAAGCTCTTTACCGCAGCATAACGATCCCAGCATGCAATGCGCACCCCAGCGCATTGGCTGCATTACATGAACAAAGTGCCATCTAGTGGATACTTTCAACCATAGCAGTCACTTCAAATGTAATTCACATTCAAGAATTCAAGGCATTACAATAAAATAAATCACCAAAAAGACAAAATAGCAATCAATAGTCAGTAAAGTTAAAACTGTACTTTTCATACGGGTTACATCCACCCGCCCTTAATTGGCATGCGTCTCTGCATGTCAACTACACTTAAACATCAATAATTGGATTGTCATAAGAGGAAGATAGATGAGAATTATCCAGAGCTTCTGTGAAAATTTGGTCAAGACTATGCATTATGGAGCGCATAACTAGGGTAAAGGGATTTCCCAGAGTTTTGTATGACAATCTGTCAGGCTCTTTTCTGGTTCTGGTTGGCCATCTAGCTTCTGATTGTCCTTCTTCAGTAGAATTAGGATTAGTCAATCCAACCTCCACTACAACTTCTCTTTTGTCCTCTCTCTTTGTGGCTTGAGTCTGGTTGGTCAGATCTGCGTTGTCAATTTCCTTTCCATCTGGTTCACTTGGTACTGCTAGACCTTCATCCACAGGTACAGAAGCAGGTAAGTTTCTTTTGTCAACAGTTAAGTTTGATCCATTTATAAGGATATCCGAAGGTAGGTAATTTCTCTCCACAGGCAATGGGTCAGCAGGTAGGGTGATATCCACATCTGCCTCCACACTTGAGCTTTGGAAACTGTTTGAATGTTCCCTTTCTGTTAGTTGTTGGGGACAGAACTCCTGAGCAGTTGGATTAAGATTTGACCTTTCAAAATTCACATCCAGTTGCAGGGATGGCTTAGTCTTAGAATTTGGCATGTCATATGTAACCGTAAATCCATCCGGATTTACTGATGGGTATAGAAGTTCCACCTCTTCATCACTGTCATCCAGATGATCGACCTCCTCAATTTCAGTTTCTAGGTTCTTCTGGGAGGTATGGTCAGATGTCTTCTTTTGGACACTTGGACAGACTTTGTCAGTGTCATTTGAATTTGTAGGTGCAAGGAATCCACAAGGTAGGAGCAAATCCCGATGTAGTGTCCTTTCGGGACCTTCGGAGGTGAGTGGAGCCACCACATACACTGGAGAGTCACTAATGTGTTTCACCACTTTGTAGACCATTTGACTCCACTTATCAGCTAGTTTATGCTTTCCTCGGATGCCAACATTTTTCACAAGGACATGATCTCCAACTTGTAAGGTGGATTCTCTGACCTTTAAGTCATACCTTTGTTTGTTGCGTAGCGCTGTTTTATCACTGTGCTCGACAGCCAATTTGTAACTTTCCTCCAGGGTTTCCCTGAGGTTTTTCACATATTCACTGTGTGTGACTTTCTTCTTTCCTTCCGGATGCAATCCAAAGGCTACATCAATAGGCAAATTTGGCTGTCTCCCATACATCAACTGGTAAGGGGAAAATCCGGTCGTGTCATTTTTTGTGCAGTTATAAGCGTGGACCAATGGCTGAACATGGTCACGCCACCTCACTTTATCTTCTTCCTCAAGAGTACCAAGCATCGCCAGCAGAGTGCGATTAAAGCGTTCTACTGGATTTCCACGGGGATGGTACGGTGTCGTCCTTGATTTTTTTATTCCCAAGAGATCACAGAGATTTTTTATGACAGCTGATTCAAAATTGCGACCCTGATCACTATGTAAGCGTTCAGGTATGCCATAGTGTACAAGGAAATTATTCCATAGTGCCTTGGCTACTGTTTTCTCCTTTTGGTCAAGGGTAGGTACTGCGACGGCATACTTGGTGAAGTGGTCAGTTATCACAAGTATGTTCTTTGTGCCATGGCCATCTGGCTCCAAATAGAGATAGTCCATGCACACTAACTCCAATGGTCGTGTGGTTTTTATATTGACAAGAGGAGCAGTCCTCTCTGCCCTCGCCTTGCGTCTGATGCATCTTTCGCATTTCCTAATTTTTTCCTCGATATCAGCGCACATTCTTGGCCAATAAAACCGTGCACGTACCAAATCCACAGTCCTGTCATATCCCAAATGACCAACATCATCATGGAGACTGATTAGTGTCATGTGCCTGTACTTCTTTGGGAGAACGAGATGGAAGGTAGGCTGATCATTGTTCTTGCACTTCCGATACAGGACTTCATCTTGCAATATTAGCTGGTCTTGAACTCTGAGCATTAACTGGACTTCCCGCGTTTCTTTCTGCCTAAGGCGGTAAGTGATGCGTTTTCCCGCTTGGACAATGTCTATTACTCGACTAATGGTTGAGTCATTTCTCTGCTCCATTGCCCAATCATGATGAGACATTCTGGGAAGTGTGGTGGATCCAGGGAGCGAATCAGCTTGTGCATATTCTGGGGAAATTGCACTAGCATCCATTGCTAGACAATCCAAAATGGCATAGGAATGACATTTTTCCTCTATTCCAGATAGTGTGTCCAGCTGATGTCTCTGACAAATGGCTTTGACAGCGTCCTTTGGAAAAGATTTCTCACTTCCATCCTTCAGGAACTTGGACATAAACTGTCGTACCCGTTCATCCTCACTGGCAGCACTATGATCCTCTTCTGCAGGTGCATGCGGACGTCTTGACAGGCCGTCTGCATCTTGATTTCTTTTTCCAGCCCTATATTTGATGCTGAAATTGAAATTGGACAAATCTGCAAGCCACCTGTGTCCACAGGCATCCAGCTTGGCAGATGTCAAAACGTAGGTCAGGGGATTATTGTCCGTGAGTACACTGAATTCCACTCCATAGAGGTAATCTGCAAATTTATCAGTGATTGCCCACTTGAGACTGAGGAACTCAAGCTTGTGAGTGGGGTACCTGCGTTCACAGTTGGACAACCCTCGACTGGCATAGGCGATGACTTTCAGTTGACCGTCTTGCTCCTGATACAGAGCAGCTCCGAGGCCATTTGAGCTGGCATCTGTGTGGAGTATGTATGGCTTTGTGGAGTCTGCAAATCCTAACACAGGTGCAGATGTCAGTCGCTCAATGAGAGTTTTAAATGCCATCTCACATGAGGTTGTCCATTTGTCATTAAATGGCTTCTTCAACTCAGCATTGGAAAATGGCTTTTGATCTTTGGAGGTTTTGTCATTTTTCTTTCTCTTTGTGAAGACATAGCCAGCTGTTAGATTGTTCAATGGCTTAGCTATTTTGGAATAGTCTTTAACAAACCTCCGATAGTATCCTGTGAAGCCGAGAAATTATTTCAACTCGGAGATGTTGTTAGGTCTGGGCCATGTCGTCAAAGCAGCAATCTTTTGTGGGTCAGTTTCGACACCATTTTCTGATACTATGTGTCCAAGGTACCTCACAGCCTTCCTGAAGAAGTGACATTTTTCTGGAGACAATTTTAGCCCAAATTCTCTCAGGCGGTCCAGTACCTTGAAAAGCCTTTCCTCGTGTTGTTCTAGTGTATTAGAAAAGACAATTAAATCATCCAGGAATACCAGCACTTCTCTGTGATTTAATGAGCCCATACATTTTTCCATGACTCGCTGGAAAGTGCTCGGAGCATTTGTTACTCCCTGAGGCATCCTATTGAATTCCCAAAAACCCATTGGGGTGACAAAGGCAGTTTTATGTTTGTCCTCTTCTTCCATTTCAACTTGATAGTAGCCTGACTTTAAGTCCATGACAGAAAACCATTTTGCTCCTGTCAGTGATGCAAATGCCTCTTCGATGTGTGGCAAAGCATAAGCATCTTTGATTGACTGGCTGTTTAGTTTCCTGTAATCTACACACAGGCGAATTTGTCCATTTTTCTTTTTCACAACAACAATAGGTGAAGCAAACGGACTCTCTGACTCCCGAATGATGTTTGCATCATACAGCTCTTTCAGATGGAGTCGAACTGCCTCATAATCAGAGGGATGGATTGGTCTTGCCCTTTGTTTGAAAGGCGTCGGATCAGAAAGGCGGATTTTGTGCTTCACTGCGGTGGTGTGTCCATAATCAAGGTCTCCTTTTGCAAAGACTTCAGGAATTGAATTCAACCTCATGGTAATCCTGTCTTTCCATTCCTGAGACAAAGGTGAATCCGAAAAATCAAACTGAAGTACATTTCCAGGATCCACTTGACCAGCTGTGAAACAATGTGCAGGAATGTTTTTCTGATTTGAGTCATGTGCACCCACTTTAATGTCACAGGTGGAAGTTAACGAGGTAACGGAAAATGGTACTGAGATTTCAGCTAGAGTTCGATGAGCTGGAACTATGATGTCATGAGCGGATTCGTTCTTGAGAAGAATGGGGATTTTGGCGGAGGTCTGAGATGGACATGCCATGACATAGCTACAGAATGTCAAGCCACCTGGTAGTCTTGTATCAGTGGAGGGCTCTACTAGTAAGGGTGTGCCCTGAACAGTAGGGACACGTCTTGCACGACCATTAACAGCCATTTTCTTTCCAGCCGGAATGACTATTGCTTGTTTAGATTGGAGCTTCACTCTGCACACGTGACCATTTTGTTGTATCTTATTTAAGTAGATGCTCTGCAAATGTCTGACAACTGAGGCATATTCACAGTCTGGGGAAATTTCAGTTTTTTCATTGAAACCTTCATACAGGATGTCAAGTGTGTTTGTGCCAACAAGAACTGGAACGTCTACAGCTGTTCCAAGATCGGGAACAACAAGTGCTAGGGTTGTTACCACTTTCGGCTCCCCTACAAAGTGGTTTGGAAAGCTTATGTCGACTTCAGTATAGCCAAGGTAAGGTACAAGTTGACCTGCTGCTCCTTCTATGTGTAAGAGATCCTCTATGGGAATGATGGAATGAGATGGTAAGTGAGTTTCATGAAAAGATTTGGTAATGGTTGTGACTTGTGAGCCTCCATCCATGAGACAGTCTTGCTGCACTCCGCCAACTGTGACTTTTGCTACATGTCTTGTTCCCACTAATCTTGTGAGCTGGTGACTTACAGCCGAGGCATGTTGACCTTTGGCTACACACTTCAAATTTGGCCTGGGACTCTTTTTGGTGTTTTTGGTTCCTGTATGTCCCACTACTGGAACCTGGTCTGGTTTAAAGACTGCTTTGCATTCCATTCGTCCTGCTTGACTTTGAGTTCTGCATATTTTTGGTCAACAAGGGCTTTGTTTATGGGGTTGTTACAGTTTCTGGCAATGTGGCCATTTTCGCCACACTTAAAACAAAACCAGGCTTTTGGTTGGGGTCTTGAAGTGGGAGTGTTCTGTGGCATGACTTGATGAACTTGTGCTTCAACCACTGGTGTTGGTGAGTTATTTGACAATACAGAAGTTTTTGGCTCACGTTCCTTCTGTTTGTATTTCTTGCTGTTGAGCTGCATTTGTAATTGAGCTACTTGGTTTCTCAGGCTTTCAGTTTCAGAGATATATGACTGCAGTAAGCTGGCATTTGAATCACAGGGAGAAGTGTCGGGCACAGATTGAATGTTTACAAACGGCTTGGTCTTGGTGGAGCTAAAATGACGCTGCATTCTATCATTCTTTGATGTTCGCCTGTCCTCTTCTGTACGAACCTGCAGTAACAGCTCTGCAAAGTTAGGAGGTACTTCGTTTTTTAACTCCAGCTGTAAGACCAGGCTGTTGTCCCAGCAGCCACGTTTGAACTGCTTTAGTAGATGTCGATCAGCATTCACCTGTTTTGTGCCACCTCTCTTCACGGCAGTGCATAAGACGCTCTGCAGCCTCTGAAGGTAATCAGATGCCTTCTCTCCTGAATTTTGGTTAGTGTTCAGAAACCTTGCGAACACCTCCTCGCCATCTTCAACAAGCCCATATGCAGAATCAAGCAATTGAACATAATGTCTAGGATGTGCAGAGGTACCAAGCTGCCTCACCACATCTGAAGCTGGGGGAAGCAGGCTCTCTAGTATTTTTCGCCGTTGAACATCGACTGAAAGGCTGTCATCATTGAACATTAACTCTGCATGCAGAGACCATGTCTCATAATCTGCTTCTCCTGGAGGTTTGGGAACCTTTCCAGAGAATGTTCTCATCCATTTGGAGTTACTGGGTTGACTTTTGATGACATGTTCCACTACAACACGTTGTATTTCAGGTGGATTTGTTACTTCATTGTTCAGAGTGGAAATTACTTTACTGTTAGGTTCAGATTTTTTCTTTTTGAGTGCACTGGGTTCCTTTAATTTGGGGGTCATTGTGGTTGGAAGTGGTAGAAGGGGTTTCCAACATTCATATTTCTTTCCCCTTCTAGAGACGAGAGGCGTGGTGCTATTATCTGAGTGGACATCATTTTCAGAGTCACTGCTGTCAGTGGAAGACATGCACAAAAGAGCTGTGGTTTGGTCAGTCAATGATGTATGCGTTGGAACATGGTCTACCTGCCATTTTACTCTTGGGTTGTTCACATTTTCAACTTCCAGGGGAAGAAGAGACTCAATATTGGATATTAAGGCTCCTGACGTGAATTCAACAATTGTCAATTCTCCATCTGAATGCTCTGTGTCTTGCACTCTCCTTACTCCAGCTACAGGCCCATATTGTTCAAGGGATTCAATAATGTCTTGATCTGCATCATGGCTAGTAACACCAAATACACATACAACCAATTTGGCAGGACTATTTGCCATCATATTCAACTCAAAACAAAATAAAAATAACAACTGGCAGGACTGTTCAATAAATCAAATGGTACTGTGTGTTGAAAATAAGCTCTATGGTTAACATTTAAAGACCCTTGCTCCTGGCTAGCTCGCCACAAAATGTAATCTAGGTAAATGTAACACTGTTAAATATACAGATAATTGTATATATTGCTTTGCAACCGCAATAACTTACTGATCTCAGGTTCGACTCAAGGAGCAAGGGCAAGCTAGTGTGAAAAGGCAACAGAAAATTTAATTCTTTTGAACACAAACTCAAACAGTATTTACAATTTTCATCAAATCCAAAACAACAAAACAAACTTAAATTGTCCCTTTACAGCTTAACGCTGTACGAGTGTCCATTCACAGCTTTACGCTGCACGATAACGCAATGTTCATCCGTTAATTCAGTGTGTGTAGTGTTGTGCTACCCGGGTAGTATGTATGTGTTTGTATGTGTTGCTGCGCAGTTTCAGGCTTATCTGATCCAGGAATCACCACGAAGATGAAGATGAAGCATTAAGATGCTTTGCAGCTCTGGCTTGCATCAGCCAGAGAACCTGGGTGGAATCAACGCTGTTCCAAATATAGATCCAGCACTCTAAAAAAACCAATCTGCCATAGCAGGAATTGAAATTAATAATACGATCATGAATTACTGTACAGTATATTTCTCTTTCTATTGATCAAGTGTAAGTTAAAGTACTAATCACAAATTGAATGATACACTAATTAGATATTGTATCATTAACAGTATTAATAAAATAAATTTCCCAGTTTACAGGATAATTTATCAAATAAACAATCTTTTCCCATTCACAGAACTTTGAAGCAATTTGTAATCACCCCAAAATGAATGTACAATGTGACAAAATTCAGGAAAATGTGTACAAAACACATTCACCTTACATACTCGACATTTCTACTATCCACCATTAGACACGGCATCCAGAAATGACACAGTTAAAATTAGGAGCTCTCATACAGAGATGGATACAAACTCAAATTCAATACATGTACGAAACAAAATGTGGCTATACAGTTATAGCTTACTCCGATTGGTTTTAAATGACAAATAAAACATTTCAAGACTTTAGAATCATAAACATACAGCAATTGTCCGTTACATGGCCGCTAGCATTAGCAACGTGGCATGCTAGAAGTTACACTCACCGGAGAAATCAAAATCGAAAGCAATCCTCCGGTCAGAACAGTGTGGAAATGTCCATCCACGACTCCACAAGCGTATGGACACAAAAACTTAAAAAACACAGCAGTATTTTTAAGAAAGATGATCTCAGGTTTTCTCAAGACTGTATTGTTGTTGCTAGCGTCAAGCTCTTTACCGCAGCATAACGATCCCAGCATGCAATGCGCACCCCAGCGCATTGGCTGCATTACATGAACAAAGTGCCATCTAGTGGATACTTTCAACCATAGCAGTCACTTCAAATGTAATTCACATTCAAGAATTCAAGGCATTACAATAAAATAAATCACCAAAAAGACAAAATAGCAATCAATAGTCAGTAAAGTTAAAACTGTACTTTTCATATGGGTTACAAGTCATTTCTGTAAAAATAGCACAATCAACAATAAAGCATTGCTCATTGTACCAGGCCAGATGTGTGTGCCAAGTTTCATTAGTTTCTGTGCATGTTTAGACCCTCAAAACTGATGTTGTTTTCTTGGCGAACAGCGCTTAGCCACGCCCACAGAAATTCGCGAAAACTCGCGAAAACTTCGTGTTGTGACATCGTGAAGGCCGAAACCCTCATCTGAGCAGATATGAGGTAGGTCCGGTTAACGTGTTTGGAGAAAAACGTAGAAGAAAATTCGTAAGAAAAAAAATTGCCACTAGGTGGCGATATCAGTAAGATGAAATATAAGTTCGTAGATGTCTTTAGGGCTGGACTCTCATCAAAGGTGTGAAATTTTGAGAAGATAGGATTATCTCGGTCAAGTTAATGCAGCTTTTATTGTCATGGAAAATCTTCAGACTTTACGTTACCGTAGCGGCCACGCCCTTTGGCGAAAAGTAACAATATTCGGTGTGGGGCATGATCAACATCTTAAGGCTTTTCTGACCAATTTTCAACTGGATCCCTTCAACAAGCTCGGCGCAGTAGCTAAAAACGTAAAGTATGGCATTTATTGTTACCACTAGGTGGCGCTATATGTATAACTGAATTTTATCATATAGATGTTTTCAGGCCGTGACTATTACGTTGCCTGAGAAGTTTGAGATTTTTTGGAGCTTGAACATGGGAGTTATTAAGCATTTGCTCTTTCTGGACAAATTAAATTTTAAAGGCAATATTTGATGCCCTGCCCCCGTCATATCGTATTTCGAAAAGGCAAGATGTTTTGCCCAGTTGCTCTCTCAGATCTTGAGATGATAAATGCCAAGTTTGAAGTCAGTTGGATGAAAAATGTTTGCAAAGGGGGAAAAAGCATGACCACAGTGAGTGTGCCAAAATAGGCCAAAATTGGACATTAAAAAATTCATAGCTCACTTCCTGTACATTTTTGCTACATGGTCCCAATTGACCTTTTGTGCGTCCTGGGGTGGTACAAGTGCCTGCCAATTTTCGTAGCTCTAGGTCAAACGTGCCGGGCTTGGTTTTTATTTTTCCACGCTAGGGGGCGCTATAGAGTAACATTGTTATGACAACGTCAGAATATCAAATTTTTCGCCGGGCCCGAAGAGTGTGCAAATTTCGGTGAGTTTTCGTAAATGTTTAGGTCCTCAAAAATGCGATCGTTTGCGGAGAATAAAGAATAATAATAACCTAGAGCTGCGAGCAGCTATAAAGGGCCCTCGCAGCCCGGGCCACGTTGGGGTCCTTGCACGTTGGGGTACTGGCATATTGGAAGCAAAATTTCTTTGAAAATGGCATAATAAACGTTTACATGTAGAATATTTTTTTTTGCCAGTGTGTGTCAAGCTCAACGGGTTTTGGTGGTTGTTAAGACCTGCAAAAATCAGCGTCCTTTTTTATTTTTAGGCAATGAGTTGCCCTGATTGGTATTTTTTGTAAAAGTGTATATACACATCATCGCTCGTTGTACTCATTGCACAATGTTACTTTTATTGTCCAAAGGGGCAATCAAAAATGAATAAAACAAAATGGAAACGTACATACGTTTGGATCGGTGTGAAGCCAGTGAACAATTTGAGTGGTGGAAACTAAAAGAATATTCATAAATGACTTAGTTATCACACTTAGAATGAGTGTACATTTTTTGTACAAAACACCGTATGTGTTTTTTTTTATATATATATATATAAATGCCTCAAGGGCTAGGTGGCGCTGTATTTATAACTGAATGTTGTCATCGAGATACCTTCAGGCCTTGATTATAAGCATACATGTCAAGTGTGGGATTTTTTTTGGAGCATGTACCGTGGAGTTATTAAGCATATCCTTCATTCACGATATTGCTTTTAATGTCCACAGAGGCTATCAAAAATAAATAAAAATATATATATGTTTGGATAAGTCTGATGCCAGTGAACATTTTGAGTGGTGGAAACTAAAAGAATATTCATAAATGACTTAGTTATCACACTCAGAATGAGTTTACATTTTTTGTACAAAATACCGTATGTGGGGTATTTTTTTTTTATGCCTCAAGGGCTAGGTGGCGCTGCATATATAACTGAATGTTGTCATAGAGATAGCTTCAGGCCTTGACGATAAACATACATGTCAAGTTTGGGATTTTTTGGAGCATGTACCGGGGAGTTATTAAGCATATCCTTTTTCAGTGCGAAACACAAATTTTGATGCCCCGCCTTCATCATATAGTATTTCGAAAGGTCAAGATTTTTCCCCCTGTCGTTGGCTCAGGACTTGACATGGTCCAGGTCAAGTCTTAACTCAGTCAGATGAAACGTGTAGGAGAAGTGGGCAAAAGTCTGCCCCCTGTGAATGTGCAAAAATTGTCAAAAATGGGACATTCAAAAATTCGTAGCTCACTTCCTGTTCATTTTAGCATATGGGTCCAAGAGACTTTTTTTCTAGGTCTTGGGCTCCCTCATACACCTAAAAATATTCGTCGTTCTTGCTTAAACGTACAACCGGGGCTGCTTCGTTAAAAACTTCTAGGGGGCGCTATTGAGTCATTTTTGTAAAAATAGCACAATCAACAATAAAATATTGCTAATTTTACCAGGCCAGATGTGTGTGCCAAGTTTCATGAGTTTCTGTGCATGTTTAGACCCTCAAAACTGGCGTTATTTTCTTGGCGAACAGCGCTTAGCCACACCCACAGCAATTCGCGAAAACTCACAAACTTCGTGTTGTGACATCATGAAAGCCGAAACCCTCAACTGAGCAAATATGAGGTAGGTCCAGTTAACGTGTTTGGAGAAAAACGTAGAAGAAAATTCGTAAGAAAAAAAATTGCCACTAGGTGGCGCTATCAGTTAGATGAAATATAAGTCAGTAGATGTCTTTAGGGCTGGACTCTCATCAAATGTGTGAAATTTTGAGAAGATAGGATCATCTCGGTCAAGTTAATGCAGCTTTTATTTTCACGAAAAATCTTCAGACTTTGCGTCACCGTAGCGGCCATGCCCTTTGGCGAAAAGTTACAATATTCGGTGTGGGGCATGATCAACATCTTAAGGCTTTTCTGACCAATTTTCAACTGGATCCCTTCAACGAGCTCAGCACAGTAGCTAAAAACGTAAAGTATGACATTTATTGTAACCACTAGGTGGCGCTATATGTATAACTGAATTTTGTCATATAGATGTTTTCAGGCCGTGACTATTACGTTGCCTGAGAAGTTTGAGATTTTTTGGAGCTTGTACATGGGAGTTATTCAGCATTTGCTCTTTCTGGACAAATGAGATTTTAAAGGCAATATTTGATGCCCCGCCCCCGTCATATAGTATTTCGAAAAGGCAAGATTTTTTGCCTAGTTGTTCTCTTAGGTCTTGAGATGATAAATGCCAAGTTTAAAGTCAATGGGATGAAAAATGTTTGCATAGGGGGAAAAAGTATGACCACAGTGAATGTGCCAAAATAGGCCAAAATTGGACATAAAAAAATTCATAGCTCATTTCCTGTACATTTTAGCTATATGGTCCCGATAGACTTTTTTGTGCGTCTCGGGGTGCTACACGTGCCTGCCAATTTTCGTTGCTCTCGCTCAAACGTGCCGGGCTTGGTTTTTATTTTTCTACGCTAGGGGGCGCTATAGAGTCGCGTTGTTATAACGACTTCATAATATCAAATTTTTCGCCGGACCTGAGGAGTGTGCAAAGTTTGGTGAGTTTTCGTGAATGTTTAGGTCCTCAAAAATGCGATCGTTTACGGAGAAGAAGAAGAAGAAGAAGAAGAAGAAGAAGAAGAATAATAACTAGAGCTGCGAGCAGCTATAAAGGGCCCTCGCAGCCCGGGCCACGTTGGGGTCCTTGCACGTTGGGGTACTTGCACGTTGGGGTACTGGCACATTGGGGTACTGGCATATTGGAAGCAAAATTTCTTTGAAAATGGCATAATAAACGTTTACATGTAGAATATTTTTTTGCCAGTGTGTGTGTCAAGCTCAACGGGTTTTGGTGATTGTTAAGACCTGCAAAAATCAGCGTCCTTTTTTATTTTTAGGCAATGAGTTGCCCTGATTGGTATTTTTTTGTAAAAGTGTATATACACATCATCGCTCGTTGTACTCATTGCACAATGTTACTTTTATTGTCCAAAGGGGCAATCAAAAATGAATAAAACAAAATGGAAACGTACATACGTTTGGATCGGTGTGAAGCCAGTGAACAATTTGAGTGGTGGAAACTAAAAGAATATTCATAAATGACTTAGTTATCACACTTAGAATGAGTGTACATTTTTTGTACAAAATACCGTATGTGGGGTATTTTTTTTTCATGCCTCAAGGGCTACGTGGCGCTGCATATATAACTGAATGTTGTCATAGAGATAACTTCAGGCCTTGACGATAAACATACATGTCAAGTTTGGGATTTTTTGGAGCATGTACCGGGGAGTTATCAAGCATATCCTTTTTCATTGCGAAACACAAATTTTGATGCCCCGCCCTCATCATATAGTATTTCGAAAAGTCAAAATTTTTCCCCTTGTCGTTGGCTCAGGTCTTGACATGGTCCAGGCCAAGTCTTAACTCAGTCGGATGAAACGTGTAGGAGAAGTGGGCAATAGTCTGCCCCCTGTGAATGTGCAAAAATCGTCAAAAATGGGACATTCAAAAATTCGTAGCTCACTTCCTGTTCATTTTAGCATATGGGTACAAGAGACTTTTTTGTAGGTCTTGGGCTCCCTCATACACCTAAAAATATTCGTCGTTCTTGCTTAAACGTACAACCGGGGCTGCTTCGTTAAAGATTTCGAGGGGGCGCTATTGAGTCATTTTTGTAAAAATAGCACAATCAACAATAAAATATTGCTCATTTTACCAGGCCAGATGTGTGTGCCAAGTTTCATGAGTTTCTGTGCATGTTTAGACCCTCAAAACTGGCGTTGTTTTCTTGGTGAACAGCGCTTAGCCACACCCACAGCAATTCGCGAAAACTCACAAACTTCGTGTTGTGACATCATGAAGGCCGAAACCCTCATCTGAGCAAATATGAGGTAGGTCCAGTTTACGTGTTTGGAGAAAAACGTAGAAGAAAATTCGTAAGAAAAAAAATTGCCACTAGGTGGCGCTATCAGTTAGATGAAATGTAAGTTAGTAGATGTCTTTAGAGCTGGACTCTCATCAAATGTGTGAAATTTTGAGAAGATAGGATCATCTCAGTCAAGTTAATGCAGCTTTTATTGTCACGAAATATCTTCAGATTTTGCGTCACCGTAGCGGCCACGCCCTTTGGCGAAAAGTTACAATATTCGGTGTGGGGCATCATCAATATCTTAAGGCTTTTCTGACCAATTTTCAACTGGATCCCTTCAACGAGCTCAGCACAGTAGCTAAAAACGTAAAGTATGACATTTATTGTAACCACTAGGTGGCGCTATATGTATAACTGAATTTTGTCAT
Source organism: Festucalex cinctus (assembly GCF_051991245.1). Lineage (NCBI taxonomy): Eukaryota > Metazoa > Chordata > Actinopteri > Syngnathiformes > Syngnathidae > Festucalex > Festucalex cinctus. The sequence continues at coordinate 30,944,552 of NC_135416.1, read as the reverse complement.
ATAGATGTTTTCAGGCCGTGACTATTACGTTGCCTGAGAAGTTTGAGATTTTTTGGAGCTTGTACATGGGAGTTATTCAGCATTTGCTCTTTCTGGACAAATGAGATTTTAAAGGCAATATTTGATGCCCCGCCCCCGTCATATAGTATTTCGAAAAGGCAAGATTTTTTGCCTAGTTGTTCTCTTAGGTCTTGAGATGATAAATGCCAAGTTTAAAGTCAATGGGATGAAAAATGTTTGCATAGGGGGAAAAAGTATGACCACAGTGAATGTGCCAAAATAGGCCAAAATTGGACATAAAAAAATTCATAGCTCATTTCCTGTACATTTTAGCTATATGGTCCCGATAGACTTTTTTGTGCGTCTCGGGGTGCTACACGTGCCTGCCAATTTTCGTTGCTCTCGCTCAAACGTGCCGGGCTTGGTTTTTATTTTTCTACGCTAGGGGGCGCTATAGAGTCGCGTTGTTATAACGACTTCATAATATCAAATTTTTCGCCGGACCTGAGGAGTGTGCAAAGTTTGGTGAGTTTTCGTGAATGTTTAGGTCCTCAAAAATGCGATCGTTTACGGAGAAGAAGAAGAAGAAGAAGAAGAAGAAGAAGAAGAAGAAGAATAACTAGAGCTGCGAGCAGCTATAAAGGGCCCTCGCAACCCGGGCCACGTTGGGGTATATGCAAGTCGGGGGACTTGCACGTTGGGGTACTGTTAAATAGACAAGGACCATGGAAAATAGAAATGCATTTGCCGTGCCTTGTGTGTAAAAAGGTGCAGTAAAAGGCCAAAAATGATGCACAATTCCCAAAATAAATTCAAAAGTGTGGACTTTCTGATGTGTGTGCAAAGTTTCATGAAAAGTCGCTCGTTTGATATTCAAAACCAGCATCTGTTTATTTGAAAACATTGCATGGCACAGAGATGGTGTGTGATCAAATAAAAAGCTTTTTGATGACTCTTAATGTGGTGTCGCTGTGCAACACATATGTATTCATGACATAGTGAAGTATTGTGACAGTTTTGTAGGGTCCAGCAAACAGTAAATGTGTGACAGTTATTCAAGAAAAAATGTAGCTTTGAAGCAGGCTAACCAATGACATCATCTAAAGGGGAAAAAAGCACATGAGCAAGCATAGGTATAAGTAGAGGAGAAAAAGAGATGAAAGAAGTGCGAGAGATGGAACAGGAGAGGAATGCAGCTGTTTATGTATAGCTGTTGTAACAGGACAGATTAAATAACACTTTAACCTGGGGTTAACAGCGCCCTAGGACAGATAAACTCTTTAGTGTAAAAGTTTTCTGGGACAGATGAATCCCTTGGGGTCAAAGAGTTTGGGTTAGCACATAGTCTGTCTTAGGATAATGTAACCTCCATGGATGAATTAGTCCTAGGACGCTTTGACCTGCGGGCTAAAACTTCAGGGGGGTTAACCTGTCCTGTTATATTGTGATCATCGTCTTCGTGCATGTCCTCAGTGGCTTCTTCTGTCTGTGTGGCAGCATTTGATACATCTGTAGAACAAAAAAGAATGAAGAATCATGTTAGATCTGTGAAGTTTGGTTGTCTTAGGTGTAGTTTACAGAACAGTCGTGTGCATATTTTTAGCATGGTAGTGTCTTAATACAAATGCATATTATGTAATGCACTGTATATGGATATTACAGACGTAATATTTGACGGTGATCTTATATTCATAGTTTTTGCCCGTTAATAAATAATATAGCTAGTAAGTAATAAGACACGCAAAAATGGTATAGTTGAATCCTCTGGGTCAAAAAGCAATGTTTTAGGATTGTGTGATGAAATGATGAATAAAAGTAAGGATACGACAGGTACATAAATGGTTATATATACACACGGACATATATATTTATACAGTATAACAGTGCCGCATGTATTGGTTTTAAGGAAAGAGTTGAAAAGCAGTGTTCAGAAAAAAGCATAAGACGCACAAAGTACCATTTCACTACATGTAATAAGTTGTCAAGTAGACATGTGAATTAAGTGGTTAAGATAGTGGCTACTGTGCAAGTAAGCTTCAATTGTCTCTAAAAGGTTAGCATATGTGTTCTACATGATATCAATGGCTAGACGTGCTCGTGGAGAAACATTACAAACAGAAAAACACACTAAAGGTGCCTTTAACAAACCTGTTAATAAATGAGAACTTAATACATATATGTATGGCATACTGTATATGATTGAGAAAGTTGTCCTGTTTAATTTATGTATTGTATACTTACGGAAAAAAGTTGGCAATCTTTGCGTATGGAGATGATTAGATGGTCTTTATCAAAAGAGAATTTGCTTGTTGATTTGTTCATGTCCTGTAGAAAAGCAAAGGAGTAGAAATAAATACAGTATCATACTTCATAAACATACAAGAAATTTGTAGCTGTATTAACCATTGTTGGTATTTGAAGTGATAATTTAGGAATAGAAGTGTAGTGATTGCAGAATTTATAGAGTGCTTACCTTGTATGACTTTGTAGATGGAAATGTCTTTTGTTGAAAGAGCTCTTTGTTGTCTACTATATATGCAAGGACAAGCATAAGTAGGTGTGGTTATGAAGTACTTGACCATTGAAATAAAGCAGTGGTATCAAATGTATGGACCGTGGTTTGGCTCAGGCCTGCAAAGGGGTTTAATGTGGCACAAGAGATAATCTTGTAAGGTACAAAAAATAATAATAATATAATAGGTATGCCTCTGAGTTTTCACAAATCTAGGTCAAGTCAAGTCATCTTTAGTTATTTTGCGCTTGAATCATCCAATCGGAAATGCTCCATAAAAAATGTATAGAGGGTGCGATTTATTGCAAATTGCACAAGAAATCTCTAAAAATTCATGTTAATGACAAGTCTGATGTGTGTGCAAAGTTTCACGAGTTTTCACACATGTATAGATAAAAAAAAACAAAGCAGCACTTTACTTGGCAACCAATGCATCGCTATAGCAGCAGCGTGCGACAAAATAAAAAACTTTCGATAAATTTGCATCTTAAACATCTTAAGATGAAACACACCAAGTTTGAACACGGTCGGATGAATTTTGTAGGAGGAGTTAAAATATGACCCCTAAAAAAGGCCACAAAAAAAGTCTACAAATCCCATCATAAATCAAAATGGCGGACTTCCTGTTTGGTTTAGCACATGGTTCCAAGAGACTTTTTTGTACATCGTGGGCTCTTATGTATGCCTCTAAATTATCATAGCGCTAGGTGAAACGTACAACCGGGAATGCTTCGTTAAAGAGGAGTTTTTTAGCTCAAAATGTGATGCCCGGCCCCTACGGGACTTCCTGTTGGGTTTAGCACATGGCACCAAGAGACTTTTTTGTACATCGTGGGCTGTTACATTTGTCTCCAAATTTTCGTAGCTCTAGCTGCTTCGTACAACTGGGAATGCTTCATTAAGAAGTAATTTTTTCCTTTGCAAACTGTGCATGCCACGGCAACAGCGTGCGACAAAATAAAAAGCTTTCAATAACTTTTCATCTTCAACATCTTAAGATGAATCACACCAAGTTTGGAGATGATCGGATAAACTCTGTAGGAGGAGTTCGTTAAAATAAGACCCCTATGAAATGGCCCAAAAAATGGCAACACGTTCCAAAGTAAATCAAAATGGCGGACTTCCTGTTCGGTTTAGCATATGGTTCAAAAAGAGTTTTTTGTACCTTGAGGGCTGTTACATATGTCTTCAAATATTGGTAACTCTAGGTGAAATGTACAGCCGGGAATGCTTCATTAAGTTAGAATTTTGAAACACAAAATTTGATGCCTCGCCTCTGGCGGACTTCCTGTTAGGTTTAGCATATGGCACCAACAGGCTTTTTTGTAGATCATAGTCTGTTACATATGTGTACCAATTTTCGTAGCCCTAGATTAAACGTACCACCGGCAATGCTTCGTTAAGTAAGAATTTTGAAACTGTAAATTTGATGCCCCGCCACCGTCATATAGTATGTCAAAAACTTTAGATTTTTTACCATGATGTTGTCCCAGGTGTTGAGATGGTACAGCCCAAGTTTGAAGTCAATCGGGTTAACCGTGTAGGAGAAGCGGGCAAAAGTATGACCCCTGTAAATGTGCAAAAATGGGCCAAAATTGGACATTCAAATACTCATACCTCACTTCCTGTCTATTTTAGGGTACACATATCAAAGAGGTTTTTGTTCATCTGGATGTGCTACAGGTGCCACACAATTTTCGTAGCCATAGGACAATCGTAGCGGGACAGGGATCCGTTAAACCTATGTAGGTGGCGCTACAGAGCCATTTTTCTGTTATCATGTATGGCGACTTTAAAATATCAAATTTTTCGCCAGACCCGATCTGCGTGTAAAGTTTGGTGAGTTTTCGTTCATGTTTAGTGCCTCAAAAATGTGGTTGTTTGCGGAAAAGAATAATAACAAAGAAGAAGAAGAAGAATAATAATAAGAATTCCTTCAGGAACAATAGGGACCTCGCAGCGGTCGCTGCTCGGGCCCTAACTAGAGCTGCGAGCAGCTATAAAGGGCCCTCGCAGCCCGGGCCACGTTGGGGTCCTTGCACGTTGGGGTACTTGCACGTTGGGGTACTGGCACATTGGGGTACTGGCATATTGGAAGCAAAATTTCTTTGAAAATGGCATAATAAACGTTTACATGTAGAATATTTTTTTGCCAGTGTGTGTGTCAAGCTCAACGGGTTTTGGTGATTGTTAAGACCTGCAAAAATCAGCGTCCTTTTTTATTTTTAGGCAATGAGTTGCCCTGATTGGTATTTTTTTGTAAAAGTGTATATACACATCATCGCTCGTTGTACTCATTGCACAATGTTACTTTTATTGTCCAAAGGGGCAATCAAAAATGAATAAAACAAAATGGAAACGTACATACGTTTGGATCGGTGTGAAGCCAGTGAACAATTTGAGTGGTGGAAACTAAAAGAATATTCATAAATGACTTAGTTATCACACTTAGAATGAGTGTACATTTTTTGTACAAAATACCGTATGTGGGGTATTTTTTTTTCATGCCTCAAGGGCTACGTGGCGCTGCATATATAACTGAATGTTGTCATAGAGATAACTTCAGGCCTTGACGATAAACATACATGTCAAGTTTGGGATTTTTTGGAGCATGTACCGGGGAGTTATCAAGCATATCCTTTTTCATTGCGAAACACAAATTTTGATGCCCCGCCCTCATCATATAGTATTTCGAAAAGTCAAAATTTTTCCCCTTGTCGTTGGCTCAGGTCTTGACATGGTCCAGGCCAAGTCTTAACTCAGTCGGATGAAACGTGTAGGAGAAGTGGGCAAAAGTCTGCCCCCTGTGAAGGTGCAAAAATCGTCAAAAATGGGACATTCAAAAATTCGTAGCTCACTTCCTGTTCATTTTAGCATATGGGTACAAGAGACTTTTTTGTAGGTCTTGGGCTCCCTCATACACCTAAAAATATTCGTCGTTCTTGCTTAAACGTACAACCGGGGCTGCTTCGTTAAAGATTTCGAGGGGGCGCTATTGAGTCATTTTTGTAAAAATAGCACAATCAACAATAAAATATTGCTCATTTTACCAGGCCAGATGTGTGTGCCAAGTTTCATGAGTTTCTGTGCATGTTTAGACCCTCAAAACTGGCGTTGTTTTCTTGGTGAACAGCGCTTAGCCACACCCACAGCAATTCGCGAAAACTCACAAACTTCGTGTTGTGACATCATGAAGGCCGAAACCCTCATCTGAGCAAATATGAGGTAGGTCCAGTTTACGTGTTTGGAGAAAAACGTAGAAGAAAATTCGTAAGAAAAAAAATTGCCACTAGGTGGCGCTATCAGTTAGATGAAATGTAAGTTAGTAGATGTCTTTAGAGCTGGACTCTCATCAAATGTGTGAAATTTTGAGAAGATAGGATCATCTCAGTCAAGTTAATGCAGCTTTTATTGTCACGAAATATCTTCAGATTTTGCGTCACCGTAGCGGCCACGCCCTTTGGCGAAAAGTTACAATATTCGGTGTGGGGCATCATCAATATCTTAAGGCTTTTCTGACCAATTTTCAACTGGATCCCTTCAACGAGCTCAGCACAGTAGCTAAAAACGTAAAGTATGACATTTATTGTAACCACTAGGTGGCGCTATATGTATAACTGAATTTTGTCATATAGATGTTTTCAGGCCGTGACTATTACGTTGCCTGAGAAGTTTGAGATTTTTTGGAGCTTGTACATGGGAGTTATTCAGCATTTGCTCTTTCTGGACAAATGAGATTTTAAAGGCAATATTTGATGCCCCGCCCCCGTCATATAGTATTTCGAAAAGGCAAGATTTTTTGCCTAGTTGTTCTCTTAGGTCTTGAGATGATAAATGCCAAGTTTAAAGTCAATGGGATGAAAAATGTTTGCATAGGGGGAAAAAGTATGACCACAGTGAATGTGCCAAAATAGGCCAAAATTGGACATAAAAAAATTCATAGCTCATTTCCTGTACATTTTAGCTATATGGTCCCGATAGACTTTTTTGTGCGTCTCGGGGTGCTACACGTGCCTGCCAATTTTCGTTGCTCTCGCTCAAACGTGCCGGGCTTGGTTTTTATTTTTCTACGCTAGGGGGCGCTATAGAGTCGCGTTGTTATAACGACTTCATAATATCAAATTTTTCGCCGGACCTGAGGAGTGTGCAAAGTTTGGTGAGTTTTCGTGAATGTTTAGGTCCTCAAAAATGCGATCGTTTACGGAGAAGAAGAAGAAGAAGAAGAAGAAGAAGAAGAAGAATAACTAGAGCTGCGAGCAGCTATAAAGGGCCCTCGCAGCCCGGGCCACGTTGGGGTCCTTGCACGTTGGGGTACTTGCACGTTGGGGTACTGGCACATTGGGGTACTGGCATATTGGAAGCAAAATTTCTTTGAAAATGGCATAATAAACGTTTACATGTAGAATATTTTTTTGCCAGTGTGTGTGTCAAGCTCAACGGGTTTTGGTGATTGTTAAGACCTGCAAAAATCAGCGTCCTTTTTTATTTTTAGGCAATGAGTTGCCCTGATTGGTATTTTTTTGTAAAAGTGTATATACACATCATCGCTCGTTGTACTCATTGCACAATGTTACTTTTATTGTCCAAAGGGGCAATCAAAAATGAATAAAACAAAATGGAAACGTACATACGTTTGGATCGGTGTGAAGCCAGTGAACAATTTGAGTGGTGGAAACTAAAAGAATATTCATAAATGACTTAGTTATCACACTTAGAATGAGTGTACATTTTTTGTACAAAATACCGTATGTGGGGTATTTTTTTTTCATGCCTCAAGGGCTACGTGGCGCTGCATATATAACTGAATGTTGTCATAGAGATAACTTCAGGCCTTGACGATAAACATACATGTCAAGTTTGGGATTTTTTGGAGCATGTACCGGGGAGTTATCAAGCATATCCTTTTTCATTGCGAAACACAAATTTTGATGCCCCGCCCTCATCATATAGTATTTCGAAAAGTCAAAATTTTTCCCCTTGTCGTTGGCTCAGGTCTTGACATGGTCCAGGCCAAGTCTTAACTCAGTCGGATGAAACGTGTAGGAGAAGTGGGCAAAAGTCTGCCCCCTGTGAAGGTGCAAAAATCGTCAAAAATGGGACATTCAAAAATTCGTAGCTCACTTCCTGTTCATTTTAGCATATGGGTACAAGAGACTTTTTTGTAGGTCTTGGGCTCCCTCATACACCTAAAAATATTCGTCGTTCTTGCTTAAACGTACAACCGGGGCTGCTTCGTTAAAGATTTCGAGGGGGCGCTATTGAGTCATTTTTGTAAAAATAGCACAATCAACAATAAAATATTGCTCATTTTACCAGGCCAGATGTGTGTGCCAAGTTTCATGAGTTTCTGTGCATGTTTAGACCCTCAAAACTGGCGTTGTTTTCTTGGTGAACAGCGCTTAGCCACACCCACAGCAATTCGCGAAAACTCACAAACTTCGTGTTGTGACATCATGAAGGCCGAAACCCTCATCTGAGCAAATATGAGGTAGGTCCAGTTAACGTGTTTGGAGAAAAACGTAGAAGAAAATTCGTAAGAAAAAAAATTGCCACTAGGTGGCGCTATCAGTTAGATGAAATATAAGTCAGTAGATGTCTTTAGGGCTGGACTCTCATCAAATGTGTGAAATTTTGAGAAGATAGGATCATCTCGGTCAAGTTAATGCAGCTTTTATTTTCACGAAAAATCTTCAGACTTTGCGTCACCGTAGCGGCCACGCCCTTTGGCGAAAAGTTACAATATTCGGTGTGGGGCATGATCAACATCTTAAGGCTTTTCTGACCAATTTTCAAATGGATCCCTTCAACAAGCTCAGCACAGTAGCTAAAAACGTAAAGTATGACATTTATTGTAACCACTAGGTGGCGCTATATGTATAACTGAATTTTATCATATAGATGTTTTCAGGCCGTGACTATTACGTTGCCTGAGAAGTTTGAGATTTTTTGGAGCTTGAACATGGGAGTTATTAAGCATTTGCTCTTTCTGGACAAATGAAATTTTAAAGGCAATATTTGATGCCCCGCCCCCGTCATATAGTATTTCAAAAAGGCAAGATGTTTTGCCCAGTTGTTCTCTCAGGTCTTGAGATGATAAATGCCAAGTTTGAAGTCAATTGGATGAAAAATGTTTGCAAAGGGGGAAAAAGCATGACCACAGTGAATGTGCCAAAATAGGCCAAAATTGGACATAAAAAAATTCATAGCTCACTTCCTGTACATTTTAACTACATGGTCCCAATAGACTTTTTTGTGCGTCTCGGGGTGCTACACGTGCCTGCCAATTTTTGTTGCTCTAGCTCAAACGTGCCGGGCTTGGTTTTTATTTTTCTACGCTAGGGGGTGCTATCGAGTCGCATTGTTAGGACGACTTAATAATATCAAATTTTTCGCCGGGCCTGAGGAGTGTGCAAAGTTCGGTGAGTTTTCGTGAATGTTTAGGTACCCAAAATCGCGATCGTTTGCGGAGAATAAAGAAGAAGAAGAAGAAGAAGAATAACTAGAGCTGCGAGCAGCTATAAAGGGCCCTCGCAACCCGGGCCACGTTGGGGTATTTGCATGTCGGGGGACTGGCATATTGGAGTACTGTTTCATAGGAAACCGTCTAAATTGTAAATGTTTTAGACATGCAAAGTTTAATGGAAGGCCAAAAATGATGCACAATTTAAAATCAAAATGGATTGGCACATGGCTATAGAATACTTTTTGGAGGTATTAGGCTGATAGGTATGCCTCCCAATATTCACACATCTAGCTGAATCATATAAAAAACATTTTTCTTTGCAAACGATGCATCGCTACAGCAAAGGCGTGCAACAAAATAAAAAATTTCAATAACTTTTCATCTTAAATATCTTAAGATGAAACGCGCCAAAGAATATATGACGCCTATAAAAGGCCCCAAAAATGGCAACAAATACCAAAGTTAATCAAAATGGCAGACTTCCTGTTTGGTTTAGCATATGGCTTTAGAAACTTTTTTTGTAAGTCTTAGGCTGATAGGTATCCAAATTTTTTCACATCTAGCTGAATCATACATTTCCAAAAGCTTCATAAAAATGTCGAGATGGCGCTATTGAGCCATTTATTGAAAATTGCAGAAAAACTCTCTAAAATATTCATGCTTATGACAAGCCTGATGTGTGTGTAAAGTTTCATGAGTTTTTGCACATGTTTAGATAAAAAAAAAAAAAGCAGCATTTTACTTGGCAAACAATGCACCGCTATGGCAACGGCGTGCGACAAAATAAAACACTTTCGATAACTTTGTATCTTAAACATCTTAAGATGAAGCACACCAAGTTTGAAGACAGTCGGATAAATTTTGTAGGAGGAGTTCGTTAAAATATGACCCCTAAAAAAGGCCACAAAAAATGGCTACAAATCCCAACGTAAATCAAAATGGCGGACTTCCTGTTTGGTTTAGCAGATGGTTCCAAGAGATTTTTTTTGTACATCGTGGGCTCTTATGTATGCCTCTAAATTATCATAGCGCTAGGTGAAACGTACAACCGGGAATGCTTCGTTAAAGAGGAGTTTTTTACCTCAAAATGTGATGACCGGCCCCTACGGGACTTCCTGTTGGGTTTAGCACATGGCACCAAGAGCCTTTTTTGTACATCGTGGGCTGTTAAATTTGTCTCTAAATTTTCGTAGCTCTCGCTGCTTCGTACAACTGGGAATGCTTCATTAAGAAGGAATTTTTTCCTTTGCAAACTGTGCATGCCACGGCAACAGCGTGCGACAAAATAAAAAGCTTTCAATAACTTTTCATCTTCAACATCTTAAGATGAATCACACCAAGTTTGGAGATGATCGGATAAACTCTGTAGGAGGAGTTCGTTAAAATAAGACCCCTATGAAATGGCCCAAAAAATGGCAACACGTTCCAAAGTAAATCAAAATGGCGGACTTCCTGTTCGGTTTAGCATATGGTTCAAAAAGAGTTTTTTGTACCTTGAGGGCTGTTACATATGTCTTCAAATATTGGTAACTCTAGGTGAAATGTACAGCCGGGAATGCTTCATTAAGTTAGAATTTTGAAACACAAAATTTGATGCCTCGCCTCTGGCGGACTTCCTGTTAGGTTTAGCATATGGCACCAACAGGCTTTTTTGTAGATTATAGTCTGTTACATATGTGTACCAATTTTCGTAGCTCTAGATTAAACGTACCACCGGCAATGCTTCGTTAAGTAAGAATTTTGAAACTGTAAATGTGATGCCCCGCCACCGTCATATAGTATGTCAAAAACTTTAGATTTTTTACCATGATGTTGTCCCAGGTGTTGAGATGGTACAGCCCAAGTTTGAAGTCAATCGGGTTAACCGTGTAGGAGAAGCGGGCAAAAGTATGACCCCTGTAAATGTGCAAAAATGGGCCAAAATTGGACATTCAAATACTCATACCTCACTTCCTGTCTATTTTAGGGTACACATATCAAAGAGGTTTTTGTTCATCTGGATGTGCTACAGGTGCCACACAATTTTCGTAGCCATAGGACAATCGTAGCGGGACAGGGATCCGTTAAACCTATGTAGGTGGCGCTACAGAGCCATTTTTCTGTTATCATGTATGGCGACTTTAAAATATCAAATTTTTCGCCAGACCCGATCTGCGTGTAAAGTTTGGTGAGTTTTCGTTCATGTTTAGTGCCTCAAAAATGTGGTTGTTTGCGGAAAAGAATAATAACAAAGAAAAAGAAGAAGAAGAAGAAGAAGAAGAAGAAGAAGAAGAATTCCTTCAGGAACAATAGGGACCTCGCAGCGGTCGCTGCTCGGGCCCTAATAAGAAGAAGAAGAATTCCTACAAAAACAATAGGGCCTCGCAGCGGCACCGCCGCCGCCGCTGCTCGGGCCCTAACTAGAGCTGCGAGCAGCTATAAAGGGCCCTCGCAACCCGGGCCACGTTGGGGTATTTGCACGTCGGGGTACTGGCATGTTGGGGTACTGTCAAATAGGAAACCATCTAAATTTTAAACGTTTTTGCCATGCTTTGTGTTTGTAAAGTTTCATGGAAAGGCCAAAAATGATGCACAATTAACAAAATAAAATCAAAATGGATTGGCACATGGCTATATAGAATACTTTTTGAATATATTAGGCATGCCTGCCAATATTCACACATCTAGCTGAATCATATAATCGGAAAGACTTCATAAAAATGTCTAGAGGGCGCTATTGAAGCATTTATTGCAAATTTAATAAGAAATCTCTAAAATATTCATGCTTATGACAAGCCTGATGTGTGTGTAAAGTTTCATGAGTTTTTGCACATGTTTAGACCAAAAAAAAAAAAGCAGCATTTTACTTGGCAAACAATGCATCGCCATGAAACGGCGTGCGACAAAATAAATAACTTTCGATAACTTTGTATCTTAAACATCTTAAGATGAAGCACACCAAGTTTGAAGACAGTCGGATAAATTTTGTAGGAGGAGTTCGTTAAAATATGACCCCTAAAAAAGGCCACAAAAAATGGCTACAAATCCCAACGTAAATCAAAATGGCGGACTTCCTGTTTGGTTTAGCAGATGGTTCCAAGAGACTTTTTTGTACATCGTGGGCTCTTATGTATGCCTCTAAATTATCATAGCGCTAGGTGAAACGTACAACGGGGAATGCTTCGTTAAAGAGGAGTTTTTTACCTCAAAATGTGATGACCGGCCCCTACGGGACTTCCTGTTGGGTTTAGCACATGGCACCAAGAGACTTTTTTGTACATCGTGGGCTGTTAAATTTGTCTCCAAATTTTCGTAGCTCTAGCTGCTTCGTACAACTGGGAATGCTTCATTAAGAGGGAATTTTTTCCTTTGCAAACTGTGCATGCCACGGCAACAGCGTGCGACGAAATAAAAAGCTTTCAATAACTTTTCATCTTCAACATTTTAAGATGAATCACACCAAGTTTGGAGATGATCGGATAAACTCTGTAGGAGGAGTTCGTTAAAATAAGACCCCTATGAAATGGCCCAAAAAATGGCAACACGTTCCAAAGTAAATCAAAATGGCGGACTTCCTGTTCGGTTTAGCATATGGTTCAAAAAGAGTTTTTTGTACCTTGAGGGCTGTTACATATGTCTTCAAATGTTGGTAACTCTAGGTGAAATGTACAGCCGGGAATGCTTCATTAAATAAGAATTTTGAAACACAAAATTTGATGCCTCGCCTCTGGCGGACTTCCTGTTAGGTTTAGCATATGGCACCAACAGGCTTTTTTGTAGATCATAGTCTGTTACATATGTGTACCAATTTTCATGGCTCTCAATTAAACGTACCACCGGCAATGCTTTGTTAAGTAAGAATTTTGAAACTGTAAATTTGATGCCCCGCCACCGTCATATAGTATGTCAAAAACTTTTGATTTTTTACCATGATGTTGTCCCAGGTGTTGAGATGGTACAGCCCAAGTTTGAAGTCAATCGGGTTAACCGTGTAGGAGAAGCGGGCAAAAGTATGACCCCTGTAAATGTGCAAAAATGGGCCAAAATTGGACATTCAAATACTCATACCTCACTTCCTGTCTATTTTAGGGTACACATCTCAAAGAGGTTTTTGTTCATCTGGATGTGCTACAGGTGCCACACAATTTTCGTAGCCATAGGATAATCGGAGCGGGACAGGGATCCGTTAAACCTATGTAGGTGGCGCTACAGAGCCATTTTTCTGTTATCATGTATGGCGACTTTAAAATATAAAATTTTTCGCCAGGCCCGATCTGCGTGTAAAGTTTGGTGAGTTTTCGTTCATGTTTAGTGCCTCAAAAATGTGGTTGTTTGCGGAAAAGAATAATAACAAAGAAAAAGAAGAAGAAGAAGAAGAAGAATAATAAGAATTCCTTCAGGAACAATAGGGACCTCGCAGCGGTCGCTGCTCGGGCCCTAACTAGAGCTGCGAGCAGCTATAAAGGGCCCTCGCAACCCGGGCCACGTTGGGGTACTTGCACGTCGGGGTACTGGCACGTTGGGGTACTGTCAAATAGGACAAGACCATCTAAAATGTTTTTGACAAGCCTTGTGTGTGCAAAGTTTAATCAAAACGCAAAATATGGTGTGCAATTCCCAAAATAAATTCAAAATGGTGGACTTCCTTTTAGGTTTAGCATACGGCTACAGAATACCTTTTGTAGGTCTTAAGCTAATAGGTATGCCTCCCAGTTTTCATAAATCTTGGTCAAGTCATCTTTAGTTGTGTATTGCTTGAATCATACAATTGGAAATGCTCCATAAAAATGCATAGAGGGCGCTATTGAGCACAACGTTGGGTTACTTGCACGTCAGGGTACTGGCACGTTGGGGTACTGTTACATGGAACAAGGACCATTTAAAATGTTAGTTTTTTCCATGGCTTGTCTGTGCAAAGTTTAATGAGAAAGGCCAAAAATGATGTATAATTCCCAAAATAAAATCAAAATAGCGGACTTCCGCTTTGGTTTGGCAAATGGCTACCTAATACTTTTTTGTAGGTCTAGCATAATCATACAATCGGAAATGCTTCATAAAAATGTCTAGAGGGCGCTATTTATTGCAAATTGCACAATAAATCTCTAAAAATTCATGTTCATGACAAGTCTGATGTGTTTGCAAAGTTTCATGAGTTTTCATGTGTATAAAAAAAAAAAAAAAAGCAGCACTTGACAACTGTTACATGGAACAAGGACCATTTAAAATGTTAGTTTTTTCCATGGCTTGTCTGTGCAAAGTTTAATGAGAAAGGCCAAAAATGATGTATAATTCCCAAAATAAAATCAAAATAGCGGACTTCCGCTTTGGTTTGGCAAATGGCTACCTAATACTTTTTTGTAGGTCTAGCATAATCATACAATCGGAAATGCTTCATAAAAATGTCTAGAGGGCGCTATTTATTGCAAATTGCACAATAAATCTCTAAAAATTCATGTTCATGACAAGTCTGATGTGTTTGCAAAGTTTCATGAGTTTTCATGTGTATAAAAAAAAAAAAAGCAGCACTTGACAAACAATGCATTGCTATGGCAACAGCGTGTTACAAAATAAAAAACTTTCGATTACTTTGCATCTTAAACATCTTAAGATGAAACACACCAAGTTTGAAGACAGTCGGATAAATTTTGTAGGAGGGGTTCGTTAAAATATGACCCCTGAAAAAGGCCACAAAAAATGGCAACAAATCCCATCATAACTCAAAATGGCAGACTTCCTGTTTGGTTTAGCACATGGTTCCAAGAGACTTTTTTTTTGTACATCATGGGCTCTTATGTATGCCTGCAAATTATCATAGCGCTAGGTGAAACGTACAACCGGGAATGCTTCGTTAAAGAGGAGTTTTTTAGCTCAAAATGTGATGCCCGGCCCCTGGGGGACTTCCTGTTGGGTTTAGCACATGGCACCAAGAGACTTTTTTTGTACATCCTGGGCTGTTACATATGTCTACAATTTTTCGTCGCTCTAGCTGCTTCGTACAACTGGGAATGCTTCATTAAGAAGGATTTTTTTCCTTTGCAAAAAGTGCATGCCACGACAACAGCGTGTGATGAAATAAAAAACTTTCAATAACTTTTCATTTTCAACATCTTAAGATGAATCACACCAAGTTTGAAGATGATCGGATAAACTCTGTAGGAGGAGTTTGTTAAAATATGACCCCTATGAAATGGCCAAAAAAAATGGCAACACATTCCAAAGTAAATCAAAATGGCGGACGCCCTGTTAGGTTTAGCATATGGTTCAAAAAGAGTTTTTTGTACCTCGAGGGCTGTTATATACCTCTACAAATGTTGGTAACTCTAGGTGAAACGTACAGCCGGGTATGCTTTGTTAAAGAGGAGTTTTTTAGCTCAAAATGTGATGCCCGGCCCCTGGGGGACTTCCTGTTGGGTTTAGCACAGGGCACCAAGAGACTTTTTTGTACATCTTGGGCTGTTACATATGTCTACAAATTTCCGTAGCTCTAGCTGCTTCGTACAAATGGGAATGCTTCTTTAAGGATATTTTTTTTCCTTTAAAAACAGTGCATGCCATGCCAACAGCGTGCGACGAAATACAAAGCTTTCAATAACTTTTCATCTTCAACATCTTAAGATGAATCACACCAAGTTTGAAGATGATCGGATAAACACTGTAGGAGGAGTTCGTTAAAATAAGACCCCAATGAAATGGCCAAAAAAATGGCAACACGTTCCAAAATAAATCAAAATGGTGGACTTCCTGTTAGGTTTAGCATATGGTTCAAAAAGAGTTTTTTGTAGGTCATAGCCTGTTACATATGTGTACCGATTTTCGTAGCTCTAGATTAAACGTACAACCGGCAATGCTTCGTGAAGTAAGAATTTTTAAACTCTAAATTTGATGTGCCGCCGCCGTCATATAGTATATCAAAAACTTTTCATTTTTCACAATGATGTTGTCCCAGGTGTTGAGATGGTACATCCCAAGTTTGAAGTCAATCGGGTTAACCGTGTAGGAGAAGCGGGCAAAAGTATGACCCCTGTAAATGTGCAAAAATTTGCAAAAATTGGACATTTAAATACTCATACCTCACTTTCTGTCTATTTTAGGGTACACACTTCAAAGAGGTTTTTGTTCATTGGGATGTGCTACAGGTGCCACACAATTTTCATAGCTGTCGAACAATCGTAGCGGGACAGGGATCCGTTTAACCTATGTAGGGGGCGCTAAGGAGCCATTTTTCTGTTATCATGTATGGCGACTTTAAAATATCAAATTTTTCGCCAGGCCTGATGTGCGTGTAAAGTTTGGTGAGTTTTCGGTCACGTTTAGTGTCTCAAAAATGCGATTGTTTGCGGAGAAGAATAATAAGAATAAGAATAATAATAACTAGAGCTGCGAGCAGCTATAAAGGGCCACGTTGGGGTATATGCAAGTCGGGGGACTTGCACGTTGGGGTACTGTTAAATAGACAAGGACCATGGAAAATAGAAATGCATTTGCCGTGCCTTGTGTGTAAAAAGGTGCAGTAAAAGGCCAAAAATGATGCACAATTCCCAAAATAAATTCAAAAGTGTGGACTTTCTGATGTGTGTGCAAAGTTTCATGAAAAGTCGCTCGTTTGATATTCAAAACCAGCATCTGTTTATTTGAAAACATTGCATGGCACAGAGATGGTGTGTGATCAAATAAAAAGCTTTTTGATGACTCTTAATGTGGTGTCGCTGTGCAACACATATGTATTCATGACATAGTGAAGTATTGTGACAGTTTTGTAGGGTCCAGCAAACAGTAAATGTGTGACAGTTATTCAAGAAAAAATGTAGCTTTGAAGCAGGCTAACCAATGACATCATCTAAAGGGGAAAAAAGCACATGAGCAAGCATAGGTATAAGTAGAGGAGAAAAAGAGATGAAAGAAGTGCGAGAGATGGAACAGGAGAGGAATGCAGCTGTTTATGTATAGCTGTTGTAACAGGACAGATTAAATAACACTTTAACCTGGGGTTAACAGCGCCCTAGGACAGATAAACTCTTTAGTGTAAAAGTTTTCTGGGACAGATGAATCCCTTGGGGTCAAAGAGTTTGGGTTAGCACATAGTCTGTCTTAGGATAATGTAACCTCCATGGATGAATTAGTCCTAGGACGCTTTGACCTGCGGGCTAAAACTTCAGGGGGGTTAACCTGTCCTGTTATATTGTGATCATCGTCTTCGTGCATGTCCTCAGTGGCTTCTTCTGTCTGTGTGGCAGCATTTGATACATCTGTAGAACAAAAAAGAATGAAGAATCATGTTAGATCTGTGAAGTTTGGTTGTCTTAGGTGTAGTTTACAGAACAGTCGTGTGCATATTTTTAGCATGGTAGTGTCTTAATACAAATGCATATTATGTAATGCACTGTATATGGATATTACAGACGTAATATTTGACGGTGATCTTATATTCATAGTTTTTGCCCGTTAATAAATAATATAGCTAGTAAGTAATAAGACACGCAAAAATGGTATAGTTGAATCCTCTGGGTCAAAAAGCAATGTTTTAGGATTGTGTGATGAAATGATGAATAAAAGTAAGGATACGACAGGTACATAAATGGTTATGTAAGTGTAAAATTTGGCATGGTGTGTCCAGATACATGCAGGATAAGTATAAAATATTATGGTGTGTGATTGATTTTTTCTTAGTAAAAATTAGTATTGTAATGGTCAAGTCACAGTATGTCCAAAAATTTTTTTTTTTTAAATCTATGGTATGGAAACATCATAATCAGGGGCAAAGACATAAACATAATAATAGTAATTAATAATGATAGAATTTAAATACAATCTTTTCCATGAATATGTCAGTTATTTTGAGAAGATACAGAAAAAAAAGAACTTTGAAGTGTCTATCAGTGGATGAAAGAGGGCAAGATCACAGCATAGCTACATGATATCAGTCACATTTGAAAGTAATCAAGTGTAGTATGTATTCACATTATATACATTGAGAAATTGCGGCTCAATAATCAGTCAGTGTTTTAGTTAACAGTCCAATGTTACCTTCAAGATATTCCTAACAGAAAAAAAGGAACGTGCATTAACAAAAAAATGTCCATTGTCAAACATGTCATTCATTATACACAATGTGCAGGATGGGGATGCTTGCTGTGTTAGTGTTTGTGTGTCTTCCATGTCATATAGCTTACCATCACGGACAAATGCATCACATGCATCCTTTATATCCAATGCAGTCTGGAGTTCTTTCACAAGCTTGGTTTTGAAGTCTATCTGTTTTTCAAGTGCTCGATTGACTCGAGTCACATGGACTAGTTGGTTCATTTGGGAATGAAGATCAAGGCTGCGCTGGTATAAGTCGTTGCGACTGGAAGCATGATCAATGCATGCATACAGTAATGACAAAGCATTCAATGAAAATCAGTCATGTTAGATTCCATGATTCTAAATAGCAGAGGTAACGTGTTGGTGCAAAACGTTGTGGTCGTGTTGCATGTTACTCAATGGCTGTGTGTGTCAAAACGAGTTTATTTGAAAGAATATACAAATATATACACACGGACATATATTTATACAGTATAACAGTACCGCATGTATTGGTTTTAAGGAAAGAGTTGAAAAGCAGTGTTCAGAAAAAAGCATAAGACGCACAAAGTACCATTTCACTACATGTAATAAGTTGTCAAGTAGACATGTGAATTAAGTGGTTAAGATAGTGGCTACTGTGCAAGTAAGCTTCAATTGTCTCTAAAAGGTTAGCATATGTGTTCTACATGATATCAATGGCTAGACGTGCTCGTGGAGAAACATTACAAACAGAAAAACACACTAAAGGTGCCTTTAACAAACCTGTTAATAAATGAGAACTTAATACATATATGTATGGCATACTGTATATGATTGAGAAAGTTGTCCTGTTTAGTTTATGTATTGTATACTTACGGAAAAAAGTTGGCAATCTTTGCGTATGGAGATGATTAGAGGGTCTTTATCAAAAGAGAATTTGCTTGGTGATTTGTTCATGTTCTGTAGAAAAGCAAAGGAGTAGAAATAAATACAGTATCATACTTCATAAACATACAAGAAATTTGTAGCTGTATTAACCATTGTTGGTATTTGAAGTGATAATTTGTCATGTTTTGGTTCTGTTTAGGGTGGGTTTTTGCTTTGTTTTTTGTTGGGTTTGTAGTTTGTCATGTTTATGTTCTGACTTCCTGGTTTTCCCTAGTCTCGTTTAGCCTTTCCATGTCCACCTGTGTGTACCTGCCCGTCCTCATGTGCCAACCAATCAGCACCCCCTTCCATTTGTGTCTTGCCCAGCTGTGTCTCGTCGTGTGTAATTAGTGTGTGTATTTAGTTACTGGTTTTCGTGTCAGTGTTTGCCGGTTCATTATTCTTGTTTCCCCACGTTCATGTTGCCAGTGTTTTCGTCTGTTCCTGTATAGTTTTCCCTCTGGTATTTTTTGTATTCGTTGTCTTCAAGCCCTGTTTGCTACTTTGGTTTTTGTTGGATTAAATTTACTTCTTTTTCCGCACCTCTGCCTCCCTGCCTCGTTCGCCTCCTGCATTTGGGTCCACCACCACGCTTCCTAGATCACGACATAATTTAGGAATAGAAGTGTAGTGATTGCAGAATTTATAGAGTGCTTACCTTGTATGACTTTGTAGATGGAAATGTCTTTTGTTGAAAGAGCTCTTTGTTGTCTACTATATATGCAAGGACAAGCATAAGTAGGTGTGGTTATGAAGTACTTGACCATTGAAATAAAGCAGTGGTATCAAATGTATGGACCGTGGTTTGGCTCAGGCCTGCAAAGGGGTTTAATGTGGCACAAGAGATAATCTTGTAAGGTACAAAAAATAATAATAATATAATAGGTATGCCTCTGAGTTTTCACAAATCTAGGTCAAGTCAAGTCATCTTTAGTTATTTCGCGCTTGAATAATCCAATCGGAAATGCTCCATAAAAAATGTATAGAGGGTGCGATTTATTGCAAATTGCACAAGAAATCTCTAAAAATTCATGTTAATGACAAGTCTGATGTGTGTGCAAAGTTTCACGAGTTTTCACACATGTATAGATAAAAAAAAACAAAGCAGCACTTTACTTGGCAACCAATGCATCGCTATAGCAGCAGCGTGCGACAAAATAAAAAACTTTCGATAAATTTGCATCTTAAACATCTTAAGATGAAACACACCAAGTTTGAACACGGTCGGATGAATTTTGTAGGAGGAGTTAAAATATGACCCCTAAAAAAGGCCACAAAAAAAGGCTACAAATCCCATCATAAATCAAAATGGCGGACTTCCTGTTTGGTTTAGCACATGGTTCCAAGAGACTTTTTTGTACATCGTGGGCTCTTATGTATGCCTCTAAATTATCATAGCGCTAGGTGAAACGTACAACCGGGAATGCTTCGTTAAAGAGGAGTTTTTTAGCTCAAAATGTGATGCCCGGCCCTTGCGGGACTTCCTGTTGGGTTTAGCACATGGCACCAACAGACTTTTTTGTACATCGTGGGCTGTTACATTTGTCTCCAAATTTTCGTAGCTCTAGCTGCTTCGTACAACTGGGAATGCTTCATTAAGAAGGAATTTTTTCCTTTGCAAACTGTGCATGCCACGGCAACAGCGTGCGACAAAATAAAAAGCTTTCAATAACTTTTCATCTTCAACATCTTAAGATGAATCACACCAAGTTTGGAGATGATCGGATAAACTCTGTAGGAGGAGTTCGTTAAAATAAGACCCCTATGAAATGGCCCAAAAAATGGCAACACGTTCCAAAGTAAATCAAAATGGCGGACTTCCTGTTCGGTTTAGCATATGGTTCAAAAAGAGTTTTTTGTACCTTGAGGGCTGTTACATATGTCTTCAAATATTGGTAACTCTAGGTGAAATGTACCGCCGGGAATGCTTCATTAAGTTAGAATTTTGAAACACAAAATTTGATGCCTCGCCTCTGGCGGACTTCCTGTTAGGTTTAGCATATGGCACCAACAGGCTTTTTTGTAGATCATAGTCTGTTACATATGTGTACCAATTTTCGTAGCTCTAGATTAAACGTACCACCGGCAATGCTTCGTTAAGTAAGAATTTTGAAACTGTAAATTTGATGCCCCGCCACCGTCATATAGTATGTCAAAAACTTTAGATTTTTTACCATGATGTTGTCCCAGGTGTTGAGATGGTACAGCCCAAGTTTGAAGGCAATCGGGTTAACCGTGTAGGAGAAGCGGGCAAAAGTATGACCCCTGTAAATGTGCAAAAATGGGCCAAAATTGGACATTCAAATACTCATACCTCACTTCCTGTCTATTTTAGGGTACACATATCAAAGAGGTTTTTGTTCATCTGGATGTGCTACAGGTGCCACACAATTTTCGTAGCCATAGGACAATCGTAGCGGGACAGGGATCCGTTAAACCTATGTAGGTGGCGCTACAGAGCCATTTTTCTGTTATCATGTATGGCGACTTTAAAATATCAAATTTTTCGCCAGACCCGATCTGCGTGTAAAGTTTGGTGAGTTTTCGTTCATGTTTAGTGCCTCAAAAATGTGGTTGTTTGCGGAAAAGAATAATTACAAAGAAAAAGAAGAAGAAGAAGAAGAAGAAGAAGAAGAACTAGAGCTGCGAGCAGCTATAAAGGGCCCTCGCAACCCGGGCCACGTTGGGGTATTTGCACGTCGGGGTACTGGCATGTTGGGGTACTGTCAAATAGGAAACCATCTAAATTTTAAACGTTTTTGCCATGCTTTGTGTTTGTAAAGTTTCATGGAAAGGCCAAAAATGATGCACAATTAACAAAATAAAATCAAAATGGATTGGCACATGGCTATATAGAATACTTTTTGAATATATTAGGCATGCCTGCCAATATTCACACATCTAGCTGAATCATATAATCGGAAAGACTTCATAAAAATGTCTAGAGGGCGCTATTGAAGCATTTATTGCAAATTTAATAAGAAATCTCTAAAATATTCATGCTTATGACAAGCCTGATGTGTGTGTAAAGTTTCATGAGTTTTTGCACATGTTTAGACCAAAAAAAAAAACAACAGCATTTTACTTGGCAAACAATCCATCGCCATGAAACGGCGTGCGACAAAATAAATAACTTCCGATAACTTTGTATCTTAAACATCTTAAGATGAAGCACACCAAGTTTGAAGACAGTCGGATAAATTTTGTAGGAGGAGTTCGTTAAAATATGATCCCTAAAAAAGGCCACAAAAAATGGCTACAAATCCCAACGTAAATCAAAATGGCGGACTTCCTGTTTGGTTTAGCAGATGGTTCCAAGAGACTTTTTTGTACATCGTGGGCTCTTATGTATGCCTCTAAATTATCATAGCGCTAGGTGAAACGTACAACCGGGAATGCTTCGTTAAAGAGGAGTTTTTTACCTCAAAATGTGATGACCGGCCCCTACGGGACTTCCTGTTGGGTTTAGCACATGGCACCAAGAGACTTTTTTGTACATCGTGGGCTGTTAAATTTGTCTCCAAATTTTCGTAGCTCTAGCTGCTTCGTACAACTGGGAATGCTTCATTAAGAGGGAATTTTTTCCTTCGCAATCTGTGCATGCCACGACAACAGCGTGCGACGAAATAAAAAGCTTTCAATAACTTTTCATCTTCAACATTTTAAGATGAATCACACCAAGTTTGGAGATGATCGGATAAACTCTGTAGGAGGAGTTCGTTAAAATAAGACCCCTATGAAATGGCCCAAAAAATGGCAACACGTTCCAAAGTAAATCAAAATGGCGGACTTCCTGTTCGGTTTAGCATATGGTTCAAAAAGAGTTTTTTGTACCTTGAGGGCTGTTACATATGTCTTCAAATGTTGGTAACTCTAGGTGAAATGTACAGCCGGGAATGCTTCATTAAATAAGAATTTTGAAACACAAAATTTGATGCCTCGCCTCTGGCGGACTTCCTGTTAGGTTTAGCATATGGCACCAACAGGCTTTTTTGTAGATCATAGTCTGTTACATATGTGTACCAATTGTCGTGGCTCTCAATTAAACGTACCACCGGCAATGCTTAGTTAAGTAAGAATTTTGAAACTGTAAATTTGATGCCCCGCCACCGTCATATAGTATGTCAAAAACTTTAGATTTTTTACCATGATGTTGTCCCAGGTGTTAAGATGGTACAGCCCAAGTTTGAAGTCAATCGGGTTAACCGTGTAGGAGAAGCAGGCAAAAGTATGACCCCTGTAAATGTGCAAAAATGGGCCAAAATTGGACATTCAAATACTCATACCTCACTTCCTGTCTATTTTAGGGTACACATATCAAAGAGGTTTTTGTTCATCTGGATGTGCTACAGGTGCCACACAATTTTCGTAGCCATAGGACAATCGTAGCGGGACAGGGATCCGTTAAACCTATGTAGGTGGCGCTACAGAGCCATTTTTCTGTTATCATGTATGGCGACTTTAAAATATCAAATTTTTCGCCAGGCCCGATCTGCGTGTAAAGTTTGGTGAGTTTTCGTTCATGTTTAGTGCCTCAAAAATGTGGTTGTTTGCGGAAAAGAATAATAACAAAGAAAAAGAAGAAGAAGAAGAATAATAATAACTAGAGCTGCGAGCAGCTATAAAGGGCCCTCGCAACCCGTGCCACGTTGGGGTATTTGCACGTCGGGGTACTCGCACGTTAGGGTACTGTTTCATAAGAAACCGTCTAAATTGTAAATGTTTTGCCATGCTTTTTGTGTTTGTTCACATTGCTATGGAATGCTTTATCGAGGTATTCGGCTGATAGGTATGCCTCCCAATATTCACACATCTAGCTGAATCATATAAAAAAAAAAAATCTTTGCAAACAATGCATCGCTACAGCAAAGGCGTGCCACGTTGGGGTACTTGCACGTCGGGGTACTGGCACGTTGGGGTACTGTCAAATAGGACAAGGACCATCTAAAATGTTTTTGACAAGCCTTGTGTGTGCAAAGTTTAATCAAAACGCAAAATATGGTGCGCAATTCCCAAAATAAATTCAAAATGGCGGACTTCCTTTTAGGTTTAGCATACGGCTACAGAATACTTTTTGTAGGTCTTAAGCTAATAGGTATGCCTCCCAGTTTTCACAAATCTAGGTCAAGTCATCTTTAGTTGTGTATCGCTTGAATCATACAATTGGAAATGCTCCATAAAAATGCATAGAGGGCGCTATTGAGCACAACGTTGGGTTACTTGCACGTCAGGGTACTGGCACGTTGGGGTACTGTTACATGGAACAAGGACCATTTAAAATGTTAGTTTTTTCCATGCCTTGTCTGTGCAAAGTTTAATGAAGAAGGCCAAAAATTATGTATAATTCCCAAAATAAAATCAAAATAGCGGACTTCCTCTTTGGTTTGGCAAATGGCTACATAATACTTTTTTGTAGGTCTAGCATAATCATACAATCGGAAATGCTTCATAAAAATGTCTAGAGGGCGCTATTTATTGCAAATTGCACAATAAATCTCTGAAAATTCATGTTCATGACAAGTCTGATGTGTTTGCAAAGTTTCATGAGTTTTCATGTGTATAAAAAAAAAAAAAAGCAGCACTTGACAACTGTTACATGGAACAAGGACCATTTAAAATGTTAGTTTTTTCCATGCCTTTTCTGTGCAAAGTTGAATGAAAAAGGCCAAAAATGATGTATAATTCCCAAAATAAAATCAAAATAGCGGACTTCCTCTTTGGTTTGGCAAATGGCTACATAATACTTTTTTGTAGGTCTAGCATAATCATACAATCGGAAATGCTTCATAAAAATGTCTAGAGGGCGCTATTTATTGCAAATTGCACAATAAATCTCTGAAAATTCATGTTCATGACAAGTCTGATGTGTTTGCAAAGTTTCATGAGTTTTCATGTGTATAAAAAAAAAAAAAAGCAGCACTTGACAACTGTTACATGGAACAAGGACCATTTAAAATGTTAGTTTTTTCCATGCCTTGTCTGTGCAAAGTTGAATGAAAAAGGCCAAAAATGATGTATAATTCCCAAAATAAAATCAAAATAGCGGACTTCCTCTTTGGTTTGGCAAATGGCTACATAAGACTTTTTTGTAGGTCTAGCATAATCATACAATCGGAAATGCTTCATAAAAAGGTCTAGAGGGCGCTATTTATTGCAAATTGCACAATAAATCTCTGAAAATTCATGTTCATGACAAGTCTGATGTGTTTGCAAAGTTCCATGAGTTTTCATGTGTATAAAAAAAAAAAAAGCAGCACTTGACAAACAATGCATTGCTATGGCAACAGCGTGTTACAAAATAAAAAACTTTCGATTACTTTGCATCTTAAACATCTTAAGATGAAACACACCAAGTTTGAAGACAGTCGGATAAATTTTGTAGGAGGGGTTCGTTAAAATATGACCCCTGAAAGTTTTTCCTTGCCCGGTTGGAGGGTTAGATCAGGGGATGTCGCAACTTGTTTGTGGTTAAGTGCTACAGAAGTAAATGTGTCTTAACAACCTCATGATTGAATGTGTTTTCAATTCTCTAGGATGTGATTGGATTGTATCAATTAAATGTTCTTATAACTGATTCAGTGAGTAGTAAAAATAGTGTGTCAAG